>NC_134209.1:84670833-84987500 GCF_965140235.1 Caretta caretta
AACAGTGCTTTGAAAAATATTAAATGATACGCAAGTGCTAAGTGTTTGTTAGTTGAACTTTTAAATGCTTATTTGAACCAATGATCCTTTCACGAATTTCCCATCACAAGAGAATATAGCTTAGATCAGCCATGCAGTGGAAACATAATTTTCTCTTTAAAATGTTATAGCATTAGTATTTCTTCTTGATGAAGAAAAATCTGCTTTTGGAAGAGCTGAGAGTTAATCAATTAATGTAATATAAAGTACTGATCATTCTACTTACACAGTACTTTTTATCTTGAAGCAATTAAATATAATTTTAGACATTAATTCATCTTCTTGCTACTCTGTCACAGTAGCAGAGGTAGCTGTATTGTAGATGTAGAAACTGAGGCACAGAAGTTGATTTGTGCAACAGGGCTACTAGTTCAGTCCGCTTGACCATGCCCAGCTTTCTCTCTTTGCCCAGTATAAAGGTGTAGCAGATAGTAAAACATTTTAAAAAACTACATCTTCAATTTGTAACAATGAACAGTAGTTTTGTGGCTTGTTTGGTGTAAGTGAAACAGTTTTCATAGGTGAAAAAATAATTCCCCAAAAAGCATTATTATTAATAGGCTTGGAAGGATTAGATTTTTATCAGTAAATGTCGATCTCACGCACACACCGACAAAAATATTTCCATAGATAATAATGAAAATTTACAGATTAATAAATTTTCAAGCAGCATTTCTCTTACTTTAGAGTTTGATTTAAGGCAATTTACTTTACATGTATATTTTGACTGTGATGTTGACAGTTTGTGATTTAACAGTTATAAAGCTTTAACTTTTTGAATCTCAGTCTCTACTGTCATTAAATAATTATTGTCTGGCCTAGCCACTTTCTCTGCTCCCTCATATGTTCTCCAACTGTGAACTTTTAAATGAATAAATATCTTTAAAAATGCTTAAAAATAAACGTTGATATTATCCATCGAAATTCTAAAAAGATAAAAATTGAATTCTCCCAAACCTAATTCTAAATCATATTTATTACAGTGGTAGGTAGGGGCCAGCCGCAAATGGTGCTTAACACTGTACAGACACAGAGTAGCAAATAGTCCCCAATCCAAAGACTTTACAATTTAAATAGTCACAACAGATGCATAATTTTGGCCAATCTAGTGTTATATTTTTTGAAAATGCTACCATGTTCATAGCAATAAACAATGTTCATTGGCAAAAATGGCAACATTTCCTCCTGGATAAAATCTAAGAGCTGAACCTCTTTCTTCCTCAATCTCTGCAAAAGGATGTTTGTCATTTTAACATCAGCAGCACAGCTGAAAATGAACATGAAGAGACAGTAGGCAGGCATGTGCACACAGAGGACGGTACGAGGAGGAAAAAGTTTGGTGGGATTGCCCTGCAGTTTGCCCAAAAGACCCTTCTAAACATAGCAGAGGAATAGATACTTACAGGAATTTTAATATTAACAAATCAGGATAGGCTGTTTAAAGGAGGATTTAACATAAAATAGCATTTTAAATTAGTAATTAAAAAAAACAGTTAACAGTATCCCTTTAAATTCATATGCCTTATTTTGTCTAGTAGTAATCGAATGTATTTTTCAGCTACTCATTCTACTGCTGACAGTAATGTATAAACAGGATATGTCAGTGATTTAGATATGGCTGTATGTTCAGGGGCAGTGTCTCCAGTAGCTTACCATAGCAATGACTGCTGCTCCAGCTCCAGCAAGTGCCACAATGAACAAATGGAATGTCATGTTTAGCTGTAAAGGGGGACAAAGAAAACAAATTTCATAGTAGTAACTCTGCATAGAAACCAAAAAGCCAGCATCTGACAGCGCAAACGACTACTTTCCCCCTGCCATTGTTCTGCAGAAGTTAACGATTCAGTAATATTTTTGACCAAATTCACTGCTGGCATGGTGTACGTAGAGATGAAACTACAGTGCTTTTATTTTCAGGGTACTGCACTTGAAAATGTCTAAGAGCTCAGTGTGGGTGCAGAAACTCCGGCCATTTTGTTTTCAAAGTTGCTGCAGTCTGTAACCAAGGAGATTTACATGCACTGGGGTGAAAGCCTGGCCCATGAAAGCCAATGACAAAACTCCCATTGATTTCAGAAGGGCCAGGATTTTAGCCAGTGTGTTCATTTATGGAGCTATTACTTTTGTATGTTAACGTTGTTTTCTTTGATCTAAATTAAGAAAAATAATAATCGGAACTAAAATATATAGTCTTTCTTTATGGAAAAAAATACAAAGTGTGTAGCTCCATCAAAGTCATGGGAGTTATAGACTCCTACACCAGTGGGAAAAAATGGTCCAATGAGTTTAACAACATTACTGTTCTGTTACAGTATAACCATAATTTCTTCCAACTCCCTGTACTCTCTTTTTTCCTAAATATAAGGACAATAATGTTTTTCATAATTTCTTCTAACCATGTAGCCGATGCATTAACCCTCAGTAAAATTTCAAATTAAAAGTTACAGGTTTAATGGAATCTTGTTTTTTTAAACCAAAAAATCAAAATGTAATTACAAAAATAATAGTTGAAGAAACTATGTTGATGGGGGATGTTTTCTAGGGGAAAGGAAAAGGACTGTATTTTTTCCCTTGTGCCTTCATTCTATCACTTTGTCTACAATTAAGGAGGTAAGTGTTGGAGAAAACCATATATGCCAGTTACTTCCTACTAAAATGATGGTTATGGATTTGGCAAAAAAACTCAAACTTAGCCCATTTACTCACCTCAGTAGATTCACACATCCTCAGGAAATTTTCAGACATGGTGCAAATCTTCTTTTCCTCTCCAATAGTTACAATTCCTGAAACACATAAAATATTCACTAGATTTAGTATTCAAAGCATTCAGTAGTTTTCTTCAAAGGAGCTGAGGAATCCAAATTCTTGGATGTTAGGTAGAACAAAGCAACTGTGGCTCATATTTGACACAACTCTTAGGTCTTCAATTGGTCTCTCTCATTGTCATAAAGCTGACATGTTACCCTTTTGGTAACAGTATGAATGGAAGCAACACACAGAATCATTCCTCAATCCATCTTTTATATTTTCATTTTGGATTTTATTAATTCCAACCAACAGGGTATTCAAATATTAGAAAACAACTTTCAGCCAGTGCACATACTAGGATCCAAATTTGCTTGCCTGGTGCAAAGCGTCTGTTAGAGGCTATAAAAGTATGTTACCCAGAGGTATGCTTAATCATCTGTTGATAATGAATGCAGCTGCACTGTTCACTTTGGCACGTGACAAGATACTAAAACATAGATTAGCTTGTTGAAAACTACTGTGTTACTGTGGGAAGTAGTAATGTTGTCTTCCCTGTAGGGGATCGGTGGGTTTTTTGCAGGACTTGCAAACCAGATGGAAACTGTAAAGATTATATAAATAAAATACAGATGCAAATTTTAGCAAAACAAAAGCCCCACACAGCATTTCCAGAGATAAGCATTGACCTTTAAATGGCTCTCAGATCACTTATCTTCTGGGGAACAAAGTAAGAATACTAGCTGTTATTGCATCATAGAAGTCAGAAATAGAAAAGAACAATTCATCAAATCATCAAATCCACTTCTTCCAGATCAGGACATAGGCCTGTTGACTGTATGATACTGAGGCACTCTTTCTTCCTCTATTGCTAAGCTATCAGATAGACAATAAAGCTACAGGAAGAGGCTTAGAATTGACTAAGCAAAGACTATGGCAGGCGGAGTACAGACATTCTCTTTGCAAAGCACAGGAGCCACGCCCCTGCCTCCTCCCAGTCAGAGGGTGGATACTGAGACATGACAGGGAAATGGTGCAAGAATGTACTCGGTTTAAAGCTATGCCTATCCCTCCTTGTGATCTAACCATTCTAACAATAGGAGATGTTTATCATTTCCCCCTTCAGCACTGCCTTCTTCCTTATTTCAGTCTTAACTCCTCCTTATGACTTTTGTCCCTCATCTCCTTTATCATATCTGTGAACACGCTCCACTTTGTTGCCATCTTTCTAAGCTGACCAGAATTGGGAGCAGTTTTCCAGCTGCAGACTCACTACAGCCATTATCACCAGGGTAGTAGAAGTTTCCAACCTAATATGTGGTACCTTTGTGTATACAGATCAAAACTACATTTTTATGCTGTATTGCACTGCAAGCTCATTGCTAAATTTCTGTCTACTGCTGACCCTACAGTAAGTCTTTTTTACTGCTTTCCAGTACCCTACCTCCTACACCTCCTGGGTTTCAGATTGTTTCCCATGTATGTAGCAATTTTCATTTTTCCTGGTTGACTCTCAGTCATATTCTTATTTCCAGTTCATATATTTAATTTCTCTCAGTCTTTTTGTTTGATTTCTCTATTTTCAGTAGTGTTTGCAATAACTCCAATTTTAGTGATGTCTATGAATTTAACTGATGTGCCTTAAATCTGCACACCATTGAAATGATAGAATATAGACTCACTTTTTTGTTGGTTTGTTTACCAATTTAAATACTTATTCTGTACCAACCTGTAAGGTGTTAGGCAAAAATTTTGGAAGCATCAAGGGTTTGCAGACAACATTCCCAACAAATATTTCTAAAAGGCTGCTTTGTTAACTGGCTTTGAAGTCTCAATTCACATTGAGCATCCATCATTCACCTACCAAACTGACGAAGGTCCAAGCAGAGATTAGCCCCTTCCACTAAAGTGGTATTTCGGCAAATGGTCCACAGATTGAAGTACATGTAAACAGGCAGAGAGGTGAAAGCTGTGACCCCTAGCCAGGCCAGCATGAAGACGTACGTCAGCATAATAAACTATATGAAATACAAAGGAGAAAGAGAGAGAAACAAAACCAGTAGAACATTTAAAAAACTCTGAAACCAACTCAAATACAGAACCATACCCAACATGCATGCAGCATTCTCAGTTTTTTTTTTCCTGTTGTTTGGAAGTTCCATTACTTTCCTTGTGTTTAATAGACAGGCAGTTTGTGATCTGCCCAGAGTAAGGGGCAGTGCACTATTGTGCTGCCTCTGGAACAGCCCAGAGTCACAATCTCCCTCCCCAGTGCTCCTGGGTCTATACCGGATCCAATGTACATCACATGATGTGCCGGTTTAACTATCTCACTGGGCACCATAGGGATGGTGTGGAACCAACTCTCTGCTCCTCCTCTCCCCCTACCCAGGAGAAGATATAGTGGCTGTAGTGCAAATAACTGATGGAGGAATGCAAGGGAGGTCCTTGTGCCCACGTATGGCTCTATGCTACTTCGTGAGCTCAAGCCATGATTTAGACCATAGTTAACATGAATCACTTGCCATTGCAAGCAAAGCATCTCATTGACTTCAATGTGTATTGGATCAGATGCAATGAGGCACCTCTCTCACGTATTTGCAAGCCTGACACTAATACAAAGGGCTTTCCCATTATAAACAAACTGGAAAATGTACCTCCGTCACTAGGCAAAGCACTGAATCATGTTTTATAAACTATGTTGCAGCTATGTATTCTCCGAGTGCTATTATTTAAGCCTCTCGTTTCTAGAGTAGAGCAATTTAAAATTCTAGCTGTGTATTTATAGCAACCGCTGAACTCCATTTGACTTCAGATCCAAAACCCATGTAACATCTAGAGGCAGTGAATATGCTTCAGTGTCACAGTGCTGACTATCGGAGACAACTAGTACAGTATTCCATTAATGGTTGCTCTTTTCTTATTTTGTACTGAACAAACAGTGTAAAGACCAGAAAAATATGCCAAACTGCTAAAAACAATCACTGAGCCTGCACTTAAACACTGGAGCCAAACACCCACCTTTGAAATGGACATTGATCGAGATTTTGCAGTGCTGCTCCATATTGAAGAACTAAATTTTTTTTAGTATGTTTCTCAAATAATTCCACAGTCCCTGTGATGGGGTGCCTCTCCCAGACAGGCATAAAAGGGGTTAGCCATGCCCTGCCCCAGACGTAGCAATGGAAGTGAGTACTCCAAGAGGCCCAGAGGGGCTGCGGAAAGCACAGCCAATCAGGGAGGCATTTCAGGGAGCAACCAATCAGGGCCCAGCATGCTCAGATAAAAGGGAGCTGCAGGGCAAAGTAGAGAGCAGCTGCTGCTGGGAGCCCAGGGAGTAAGGACTGCATCCCTGGAGGATTGAGAGAACTAAACTCCTTGGACAGAGCAGCAAGGACCAGGGAAGCAAGTGGGAGCTCCTGGCTGGCTGCTGGGACTGAGCAGCTGAGTCCCCTGAGATGAGGGTGAAGAAGGTATTGGCGCCATGGGGAAGCGGCCCAAGAAAATATAGCAGCATTGACGGAGGTTACAGAGGAGCAGCAGGAGGCTGCTAGTTACAGGGTTCCTGGGCTGAGGCCCGGAGTAGTGGGTGGGTCGGGGTTCCCACCACTAGGAAAGTGGGTCGACAGTTGAACAGAAATAATCCCCACCCAGAAGGGGGAAAACACGGATGGTGACCTAACCAGAGGGCTGAGTCGCAAAGAGGATGCTACAGTTCTAGGAACTGAGAGAGGAGCTGTAGGCGGGAACAAAGATAGATTGCTGGTGTGCAGATTGTGGATAGGGCAGTCAGCCTAGAGCTAGTCCCTCGCATGACCAGGAAGAGATGCCAGTCTGGCGATGAGGGCTGCACCTCACGACAGTCCCAATGACAGCCTAAGGCCTGAATCTCTACAATGCATATCAAACATTGAATCTGACAGTAAGGAACTAATATAAGTAATGCTGGATGATCTGCCCAACAAACGAGGAAAAAAAAACCAACATTTTCTGGTTCCTGTAAAGAAAGTTCTCTTGCATAAGTTTAAAAAGCCCAATTATAAATATCCAGTATGTGGACTGTATATCACTGTGGCTATGTTCCTGTCTACGTCACTACAATAAAAGAAAGCTAAACATGGCTAGACGTAGAGTTAAGTAGCAGGAGGGGTGAAAGTGGGACCCTACCGGCAGGGCCGCCAACAGGTGAAGCAAAAGGGGCAATGATATTAAAGCGCTGCAGCAGCGCTTTAAAGTCATTGCCCCTTTTGCCCCACCGGGCCACCAACGGGGAAGGGGGTGGGCACAAAAGGGGAAGCTGCCCTTAGGTCGGTGATTTAAAAGGGCCCAGAGCTCCCAGGCACTGCTGTCACTACAACAGCAGCGGCCAGAACCCTGGACCCTTTTAAATCACCGCTGGAGCCCCGGGCGGCATGGGCCAGGCAGCATGGATGGGCTGGCTGGGGGGGGTCTGCAATCCCACCCCTTCCGCCCGAGGCCCCACCCCTGCCAGGGTTCAGAGCTGACCCCTGTGCCAATAAGAATTTAATATTACTTTCACCCCTGAGTAGCAGTATGCACCAATTTACACCATAGACAAACCCTGCCCACCATTAGTAGAGTCTGTTCCTCCGTTAAATGAACTGATGAAAGACCAACAGATAATGAAGAATCAAGAACAACTCCAGAACCTTGAAAAGATGGTGTCCCTATAAGGGTAAAAAGTGAAGTAAGAGACTTTCCCCCCACAGTTCATAAGAATGGCCTTCCTGGGTCAGGCCAATGGCCCATCTAGCTCAGTATCCTGTCTTCCAGCAGTAGCCAATGTCAGGTGCTTCAGAGGAAATGAACAGAACAGGTAATCATTGAATCATCCATCCCCTGTTATCCACTCCCAGTCTGGCAGTTAGAGGGTAGGGCCACCCAGAGCAGCGGGTTGCATCTCTGACCATGTTGGCTAATAGACATTGATGGACCTATCCTCCATGAACTTACCTAATTATTTTTGAATCCCATTATACTTTTGCCCTTCACATCATACCCTGGCAATGAGTTCCACAGGTTGATTGTGTGTTGTGTGAAGAAGTACTTGATTTTGTTTGCTTTAAACCTTCTGCCTATTAATTTCATTGGGTGACCCCTGGTTCTTGTGTTATATGAAGGAGTAAATAACACTTCCCTATCCACTTTCTCATTCATTATTTTATAAAATTCTATCATATCGCCCCTTAGTGGTCTCTCTTCCAAGCTGAACAGTCCCAGTTTTTTTAATCTCTCCTCACATGGAAGCTGTTCCATATCCCTCTTCATTTTTGTTGTCCTTCTCTGTACCCTTTCCAATTCTAATATATCTTTTTTGAGATAGGATGACCAGAACTGCACAGTATTCAAGGTCTGAGCATATTCATTTACAAGTAATTACTTGGCACCATAGCAGCACTTAAGAGTTTTGAATTTCAGACGAAAAGCAAAAGATGTTCTTAATTTATTATCAAGCTAAAAAGTTTTATTGCTAAAGAGTTTTATGTGTGTGTTTGTGCCCTTTTTAGAATAGCTTTTCAATTTAAAGCTTATTTTAAAATTTCACTTCAGGAGTAAAAAATATCTCCCCTGTTGAAGTTTTCTACTCTTGCAAGAAATAGCAATGTGTGCTTTGGACCTGTAGTAGCATTACAATATTATCTGTCTTCTTATCCATCCCTTTCATAATGGTTCCAAACATTGTTAGCTTTTTTGACCGCTGCTGCACATTGAGTGGATTTTTTCACAACTCCAAGAGCTCTTTCTTGAGTGGTAACAGCTAATTTAGATCCCATCATTTTGTATATATAGTTGGGGATTATGTTCTCCAATGTGCATCACTTTGTATTTATCAACCCCTAATTTCATTTGCCATTTTGTTGTCCAGTCACTTAGTTTTGTAAGATCCCTTTGTAACTCTTTGCAGTCACCTGTGGACTTAATTATCTTCAGCAATTTTGTATTGTCTGCAAATTTTGCCATCTCACTGTTTACCCCTTTTCCCAGATAATTTATGAATATATTGAACAGCACCAGTCCCAGTGCAGATCCCTGGGGGACACCACCACTTACCTCTCTCCATTCTGAAAACTGACCTTTTATTCCTACTCTTTATTTCCTGTGTTTTAACCAGTTACTGATCCATGAGAGGATCTTCCTTCTTATCCCATGACTGCTTACTTTGCTTAAGAGCCTTTGGCGAGAGCCTTTTCAAAGGCTTACTGTAAGTCCAAGTTCCTGGTTATGCAAACAAATAGAAAGCCATACTTAGAGGTGATGTAAATGGCAGTGTAAACTGTGAATGCAAGCAGTATGCTGAGGTGGAAAGCTGGGATTGTAGCAGTAAAAACAGTTATCAAGAGCAAGAAGATGAAAAATAAAGTACACTGTGGCTTGCCCTATCTTGCATCTTCTTTGCATCTGCCTATTGGTTACTTTCCTTCTACAACCTCACCTGCCTATTGGTTACTTTCCTTCTACAACCTTCTTCAGTGTGTGACAATAACACTTAATAATATCCAGTAAGGTGGACATACCAATTTGTACAGCATCGCCTCTGAATTTGTCCCAGAGAATTAAAAAATGACAGCAGGTTGGGATGGAAAAGTGAGAATAATTTCTCTGACTTAAGCACCGAGACATTGTGGAAATGGATTATTACTGCCAGTGATCTATGCTTTCTCTCTCCTCACAAATATTGACATGCTAGAGGGAACTAAATCAAAACACATAGATGATAGATAAGTATAGTGTGGTCTGCATCCCCTATGATCCTTTATCAAAGACTATGGCATGTGTGAACTGCTTTACATAGTGTGACTTGAAAGGAAGGCATCTATTACAAAGAAAATGTTGAGCACAATTAAGTGGTTTTTTTCTCCACACTATTATTTAGTTTCTATCTCTGCTCAGTCTCTGGGTTCTATTTCCCCCCGTCACACTACACCATATGATGTGACAGCATCTGGTCCAACTCCAGGAATTCATTTACAAGTAATTACTTGGCAGCATAGTGGCACTTAAGAGCTTTGAATTCCAGACTAAAAAGCAAAAGATGTTCTTAATTTATCATCAAGCTAAAGAGTTTTATTTCTATTTTTTAAAGTAGGAGCAAGAAGTGACAAAGAATATTCTATGCATGTTTGTGCCCTTTTTAGAATAGCTTTTCAATTTAAAGCTTTATTTTAAACTTTCACTTTAGGAGTAAAAAAATCTCCCCTGTTGAGGTTTTCTACTCTTGCAAGAAATAGCAATGTGTGCTTTGGTCCTGTTTAAGAGTCCCTTTCTGGGGATTCAAAAATGGGAAAGAAAGTGTTCTTAAAAAGTGTAAAGCAAAGTTATTTATATGCTAATACCTCAATATGTGTAGTTAAATGTACTATAATTTAATGGGTCGGACCACATCTTTCATATTAATTATATTTTAGAACTATAATGCTCAATTTTTATACACTGGCCTGTATTCCTGTGCTCTTTCTGCATATGGAAGTTTAGGAATCTTTCTGCTATGTGTGCATGTGTTAACACAGGCGCAAGTGAAGACAAGGCTAAGTCTTTAAAACTGTATTTACTCTAAGACCAAAAAAGAACTTCTGCTTTTATTTTTCTTCTTTGTTGACTGAGCACTTTCAACTGAAGGACTACTTGTCCACTACATGCTCTAATTAACATTGCAGAACTAAGAAGCCAGAGAAAGAGCAAGGACATTTTTCAGATTACATGCAATAGTGTCTACAATGCCAAAGTCTATGAAGGTCTTTGGACATACCACAGATCTGTAGCCCTGTTAAAACCGTTATCAATGGGCAATTGTCCTTCATGGTGGTTTCAGCAAGGTGGTAACCATAAGAATCAAATTGCATTGGCTTGGGTAATACAAGACCAGCTGTGTCTAAGCACAGCCTAAAACAATGATCAGGTAACACATAAAATAGGAACATGTTTTTTTTCTAAAATGGAGTGGAATTTAGAAATTACAGGATATACTTGTGTGAAGCCTACAGGTTAGTAACCAAAATATTTATTAGTGAATTTTCTCTTATAAAGTCTTCTCTCTACCTTCTAGACATCTTTCCAGAAACACTTCTTGAAAAGCCTGTTCACTGCCAGAATTAAATTCAAAATGCAATCTGCTCAGATTTAAAAGGGATGGTACTCCTTTGAAATAGTGTTCGGCTACCTGACAAGTCAAAGGAAGAAATGATTTATTAAATAGCAGTACTAAACCTTAAAAAACACCACATTTGCTCCTTTAGCACACTATATATTTTGTTAGTAGTGAAAATAGCTCCTCTAAGTTATCACATTTATCATTGCAAGAAGCTGAACATAATATAATAAAGTTTCCTTAAACCTTTTGTTCCATTGCATTTTATGTTCATAAGTAAGATGGTCCATGATGCAGCGTTGTCCTAAATTCTACAGGATCAGGTCTTGAAAAAATTACCAGACAACTACTACTCGGAGAACTAAAGCTACTAATAGATATCCATACAATATAAGGATAGCGGTCCCCTGTTCCCGTATTCAGGAGGCACATTCTGATGACATCCCAACCCCTACTGTCACCTCCAGCTGGAATCTTCATGAAAGTTCCATCTTTCTTGTCAGCCTCTGACTAGATGTCTAATAAATGTGAAACTCTAAATATTAAACAGAGAAGGTCTGGAATTATCTAGATGCTAAAAGAGAGAAGTCTCATTCTGTTGTTTTTTTCTATTCCAGGGGTTCTCAAACTTCTGACAACAAAAATTGCTACACGATCCCAGGAGGGGAGACCGAAGCCTGAGCCTGCCCAAGCCCGACTGCTCCAGGCAGAGAGTGGGAGAAAAGCCAAAGCACAAGGGCTTTAGCCCCAGGCAAGGGGCCTGTAACCTTAGCCCTGTTGCACATGGAGAAGCCCTTGGGCTTTGGCTTTGGCTTCAGCCCCGGGCAGTGGGGTCAGGCTTCAGCTTTGGCCCCAGGCAGTGGGGCTCAGAATCCAGCACTGGGCCCCAGAAAATCTAAGTCAGCCCTGGCAACCCTATTAAAATGGGGTTACGAGCAACTTTGGTGTCCCAACCCACAGTTTGAGAACCATTGTTCAACTCCAAACCCTCCTGGCTGATACAAAAAAGGGGCTCTCTCTACTATTCAACCTCTCCTCTAGCTACTGCCAAGAGGCAGTGGGCCTCTGTTATTATGCTTCTCTGCCAGCCTCCATTGCTTGGTCTTTCTTACCCAGAAATAATTCCAATAATTAACTCTACTGCAGCAGCAACATGAGATTTTCACTGATTCCTGACAGTTGCACTGCTAACTAGGGGACTGTTGAATAGTAACATCAAAAGGGATACAAGCCTTGTTAATTTTACTATTGCTTCCTGGCAGAGTCATGAGCAGCTATAGAACCAGTGGAGAAATCTGTCCGTAGACTTACAAAGACAACAGTGTATCAGTTTACATTTTGTTCACTTTTGTAATGTTAACTAGAAGGGTAAGAAATTTAATTTTTATAAAAAATCCTAAAGCTTAAATATGCAGAGATTGATGGTGTAGGCCTCCACACTCACCGGGAGAAGCTGACCCCTTGCCACCGTCTAATCAAGATGGGGGCACGGATGGGAGTAAGGTGATTGAAGCTCAACCCAGAGTAGACTGAGGTGATTATGGTGTGTTAGGGGAAGCAGCTGGAGGAGATGGCGGAAGTAACATCCATCCCTTCGATTGAGGGAGTACATCTGCCATTAAGTTAATAGTGTTCACAACTTAGACTGCCATTAGTTAATATGTTTCACAATCATATTACAGCGGTGATTCAATCAACTTTTTTACAATCTGTGTGTGTTTAAGAGGTTGTGATGTGGACCTTGCAACTGTTATCAATGCTTTTGTTACCTCAAGATGTGCTGTACATGGGCCTACAGCCATTAAAATCATTCAGAGACTGAAGCTAAAGCAGAACTGAAGGGCATACTTACTGAGCAGGGTCTCTCTTTGGGAGCACATGACCCCAGTGTTTCAAGAGCTGCATTGGCTACTCATTGGTGTCTGGATAGAGTTTAAGGTATTGGTTATGAGCTATAAAGCCTTAAATGGCCTGGGATCAGCCTACTTGAAGGATGGTCTCTCCCCCTAGTACGTACTGCCACAGTTGTGGTCTGTCCCTACTGACCACATATATGCTTTATGAATCTAGCTCTATTTTATAAAAGCATCCAATCTTGATTTACAATTTGTCAGAGATGGAGAATCCAGCACACCCTTGATAAATTGTTCCAATGGTTAATTACTCTGCTGTTAAAATGAATACCTTATTTACAATCTGAATTTCCCTAGCTTGAACTTCCAGCCACTGAATCATGTTGTACCTTTCTCTGCTAGATTCGGGAGCCCATATTAAATATTTGTTCCCCATGTAGATATTTATGGACTGTTATTAAGTCACCTTGACCTTACCTTTCTTAAGCTAAATAGAATGAGCCCTTTGAATCTGTCACTGTAAGGCATATTTTATAATTCTTTAATCATCCCCTCATTATAAAAGAGGCTGGTAGGGCATTCTCTGAGAGGATATTGCAGGACTCTGGAACTGGCTCCCTTCTGATCTGAAATAGCACAAGTCTGGTGACTTTTGGGGCATGCTACAAAAGACACCTGTTTGATAGGGTCTCTGGAGAAGGCTGAGGGTATGCTTCCTAGATGAAGGGGCCAGGTGGCTGGACAATCTAGTTCCTTTGGAATTGATTTTAATGCTGCTGAGATTTAATTTAATTATATTTGTTGTATGATGAATTGGGTTTAGAAGCCTTGAGTCTTGGATAGAGGTCTTTATTATTTTAAATCTAGATGAATAACTAAATAAAAATAAATTAACTTACACCCCAAGGAGCTACACGATATACAAATGTGTAAGCTACAGCAGTTAGACTCACTTAAGCTTAATTACATATCAGTAAAGTTTCAGAGGCTTATCACATTAATTGTACTCTTCCCAAGTGTTAAATTCCCGTTATATTTACTGCTTAAATACTGTAATACATTTAAGAGTAGTTCTCCGAGTATAAAACCTTTAGTTGCCTAGTCACCTAACACAGTAGAATTAATTGGCCTTTACGTGCTACCATAATATAAATGTAGAATAACAGTAGTGTTGACAAGCCACAAATGTTAACTCCATCAGTGAGAATCTAAATACTGGAAGAGTCCTTCAGAACTCGGAAAGCAATCACTTTCCAAATCACTTTTACAAATCCACACAGACACACCCCTGGAACCCCGACCTGGGGCATTCTATCTGCTACCCAAGATCAATAAACCTGGAAATCCTGGACGCCCCATCATCTCAGGCATTGGCACCCTGATAGCAGGATTGTCTGGCTATGTAGACTCCTTCCTCAGGCCCTACGCTACCAGCACTCCCAGCTATCTTTGAGACACCACTGACTTCCTGAGGAAACTACAATCCATCGGTGACCTTCCTGAAAACACCATCCTGGCCACTATGGATATAGAAGCCCTCTACACCAACATTCCACACAAAGATGGACTACAAGCCTTCAGGAACAGTATCCCCGATAATGTCATGGCAAACCTGGTGGCTGAATTTTGTGACTTTGTCCTCACCCATAACTATTTCAAATTTGGGGACAATGTATACCTTCAAATCAGCGGCACTGCTATGGGTACCCTCATGGCTCCAGAGTATGCCAACCTTTTTATGGCTGACTTAGAACAACACTTCCTCCGCTCTCGTCCCCTAATGCCCCTACTCTACTTGCGCTACATTGATGACATCTTCATCACCTGGACTGATGGAAAAGAAGCCTTTGAGGAATTCCACCATGATTTCAACAATTTCTATCCCACCATCAACCTCAGCCTGGTCCAGTCCACACAAGAGATCCACTTTCTGGACACTACAGTGCTAATAAACAATGGTCACAAACACCACCCTATACCGGAAACCTACTGACCGCTATTCCTACCTACGTGCCTCCAGCTTTCACCCAGACCACACCACACAATCCATCGTCTACAGACAAGCTCTACGACACAATCACATTTGCTCCAACCCCTCAGACAGAGACAATCACCTACAAGACCTCTATCAAGCATTCTTAGAACTACAATACCCACCTGCTGAAGTGAAGAAACAGATTGACAGAGCCAGGAGAGTACCCAGAAGTCACCTACTACAGGACAGGCCCAACAAAGATAATAACAGAATGCCACTAGCCATCACCTTCAGCCCCCAACTAAAGCCTCTCCAACGCATCATCAAGGATCTACAACCTATTCTGAAGGACGACCCATCACTCTCACAAATCTTGGGAGACAGGCTAGTCCTTGCTTACAGCCCCCCAACCTGAAGCAAATACTCACCAGCAACCACACACCACACAACAGAACCACTAACCCAGGAACCTATCCTTGCAACAAAGCCCGTTGCCAACTGTGTCCACATATCTATTCAGGGGACACCAACATAGGGCCTAATCACATTGGCCACACTATCAGAGGCTCGCTCACCTGCACATCTACCAATGTGATATATGCCATCATGTGCCAGCAATGCCCCTCTGCCATGTACATAGGCCAAACCAGACAGTCTCTACGCAAAAGAATAAATGGACACAAATCTGACATCAGGAATCATAACATTCAAAAACCAGTAGGAGAACACTTCAATCTCTCCTGTCACTCGATTACAGACCTAAAGGTCGCAATATTACAACAAAAAGACTTCAAAAACAGACTCCAAAGAGAGACTGCTGAATTGGAAATAATTTGCAAACTGGATACAATTAACTTAGGCTTGAATAGAGACTGGGAGTGGATGTGTCATTACACAAAGTAAAACTATTTAACCATGTTTATTTCCTTCCCCTCCCTCCCCCTCCCCCTCCCCCCCACTGCTCCTCAGACGTTCCTGTTAACTGCTGGAAATGACCCACCTCAATTATCACTACAAAAGGTTTTCTCCCCCCCCTTGCTCTCCTGCTGGTTATAGCTCATCTTAAATGATCACTCTCCTTACAGTGTGTATGATAACACCCATTTTTTCATGTTCTGTGTGTATATAAATCTCCTCACTGTATTTTCCACTGAATGCATCCGATGAAGTGAGCTGTAGCTCACCAAAGCTTATGCTCAAATAAACTGGTTAGTCTCTAAGGTGCCACTAGTACTCCTTTTCTTTTTACTTTCTATATCGTATCTTCTAACTTTCAGATGTGTAACAGAAAACCAATAAATCCCATGTAAATCAATATGATGTCATAAAATTATTAATTTCAAACATGTCAAGAATCCTTTCCCACGCCTATATATTCAATGGATAAGGATGATTTTATTACTTTAAAAAAAAATCAAATAAAAAGATATAGGGGAATGGTTTTCCCCTTCTGGGCATCCAGAGGGCAAATGGTGAAAGGAAGTGTGAAACTTCAAAGGTTAAGAATTGTTCAGATCTCTGTAACATGAGAAATGATTAACTCCCAACAGCTTTAGCCTGGGAATTGTGTAACAGTCCCTTATACAAATCTGGGGTTTCTACCCTTCTGATCTGTGCTGTTAAATATTAACTAAAGAAACATTTACTTTCTAGAGTGGTAGCAGCTGTTATTGTTATGGCTAAATGCAACTTTCATTGTGACTCCTTTTTTTACATTTCCTTTTACATTTTTCTAATATGTAGGGTCGGGGATGGGGAACAGGGGCGTTGGATAGGGCATGAGAGTGCTGGGGGGCCTGCTGACTATTAATAACGGAAATGCTCAAGGCCAAAGCAAGTTTGCTATAATGCGGTTTCACCTGTAACGCGGTAAGACTTTTTGACTCCCGAAGACCGCGTTATATCAGGGTAGAGGTATAGTATTTTTCAATTCTCCCATTACAAGTACTGTAGTGCAATCTCTTTATCATAAAAGTGCAACTTACGAATGTTGAATTATGTACAAAACCCCCCCCTGCACTCAAAACCAAAACAATGTTGTAGCCGGCGTTGCAAGATATTTATGTGCCAGATGCCTTAAAGATTCATATGTCCCTTCATGCTTCAACCACCATTCCAGAGGACAAGAGTCCATGCTGATGACAGGTTTGCTCAGTAACAATCCAAAGCAGTGTGGACCGATACATGTTCATTTTCATCATCTGAGTCACATGCCACCAGCAGATTTTCTTTTTTGGTGATTTGGGTTCTGTAGGTTGCACATTGGAGTGCTGCTCTTTTAAGACTTCTGAAATCATGCTCCACATCTCATCCCTCTCAGATTTTGAAAGGCACTTCAGGTTCTTAAACCTTGAGTCAAGTGCCAATAGTGTATCTATTCTTAGAAATCTCAAATTGGTTCCTTCTTTGTGTTTTATCAAATCTGCAGTGAAAGTCTTCTTAAAATGAAGAACATGTGCTGGGTCATCATCCGAGACTGCTATGACATGAAATATATGGCAGAATGCAGGTAAAACTGAACAGGAAACGTACAATTCTCTCCCAAGGAGTTCAGTCACAAATTTAATTAATGCATTTTTTTTGATGGGCATCATCAGCATGGAAGCATGTTCTCTGCAATGGTGGCCAAAGCATGAGGGGCATACAAATGTTTAGCACATCTGACACGTAAATACCTTGCAATGCCGGCTATAAAAGTGCCATGTGAATGTCTGTTCTCACTTTCAGGTTACATAAATAAGAAGCAGGCAGCATTATCTTCTGTAAATGTAATCAAACTTGTTTGTCTTAGTGATTGATTGAACAAGAAGTAGGACTGAGTGGACTTGTTGGCTCTAAAGTTTTACATTGTTTTGGTTTTGAGAGCAGTTATGGGACAAAAAACCAACATTTGTAAGTTTCTTATATGAGGTGAATTGAAAAATACTATCTTTCATCATTTTTAGAGTGCAAATATTTGTAATGAAAAATAGTAATATAAAGTGAGCACTGTACACTTTTTATTCTGTGTTGTAATTGAAATCAATATATTTGAAAATGTAGAAAAACATCCAAAATATTTAATAAATTTCAATTTGTATTCTATTGTTTAACAGTGCAATTAATCACAATTAATATTTTGAGTTAATCACGGGAGTTAACTGATCAATCAACAGCCCTAGTTTTTACCCAAATGTATATACCTACACCATCCTGTTTCTCATTTTGTCTCCTATCCCTTCTTCCAACCTCTTTCTTATGAGTGCTATTTGCAACATTCTGTGTATACAACTACCCGCTCTTTTAGATGCAAAGTAGACAAATAAATCTGTATTTACGATGGATTCCTGAGACACTCTACTGGACACCTCCCTCAAATGAGATATATTGCTGCTTTCCCATACCATTCGTATAATACAGTTCTTTGGGCTGCTTTCATGCCCTATGACAGTACTTTATCCAATCTAGTTAGAGATCAGCAAGACTTCTTCAGTCATCATGACCATCCCTGCCAATGCAGGGTTGATCCCCATAGTACATTTTTCTGGTGTTTTGTCTCCAAGTTGTGAAGTAAATCCCAACTTTCCTGAGCAGTCTGTTCCATAGTTTATATCTTTCACTGTCAGGAAGTTTTCTATACACAGACAAGACCACACCTCTGCCTGTGAAAGGCACTCTAGGAAGGTTATTTACACCTGGTTTGAGAGGCAGCCAAGTTGGAAGCCTGCAGGGCTTCTACAAGGAAACATGCCTGTGAGGCTAGGGTTAGAAAAGAAGTGGAGTACACTTTCAAGCATTGCCCACTTGAGATGCCACTCAAAGTAGATTGTGCAGTTGTTCAAAATGTGATCACATGTGCTCTGCTGAACTACACTCAGCTTGGCTTCACCACACTGGGCACTGCGGGATTGGCTCCTATTCAGTTAGGGCTCAGATGCCACCCAATCTATGCTCCTCTCTTCTGGCTCCTTAACTCCAATGGTCAAACTGGGGGGTGAAAATAGTAATACTACTTTCCACAATATGATCCTCCCTCTTTCCTTCTGAGAGTCAATAAACCATGCAAATTAACAATGCTGGCATTTAAATTAGCAGCCTTGGAAATCTGAGTCGTTTCAGTGTCCCTACAAACTCAGGCAAACATCTCTGCATCATCTACCTAAAGTTCACATTGTCAAGATCTTCTGTACCACTATAATATCTACAGTCTTTTTAACGTAAATGAAATCTGAGATTCTTGAAAACAAGAAGGGATCCTCAAAGAATGTACTGGCTTGCTAACCCACAGCAACCCAGCCAAATTTGAGCCATGTCCATTACACACTGCTAGGAGGACACTGACCAGGGGTGGGCAAACTTTTTGGCTCGAGGGCCATATCTGGCTATGGAAATTGTATGGTGGGTCATGAATGCTCATGGTTCCCGGCCAATGGGAGCTGCGGGGTGGTGCTTGGGGTGGGGCAGCATGCGGAGCCCCTGGCTGCCCCATGCATAGGAGCTGGAGGGGGAACATGCCGCTGTTTCCGCGAAGCCATGGCACATGTGGAGCAGGGCAAGCCCCAGACTCCGCTCCCTGTAGGAAGCTTGAGGGCACACAATCTCTAATATTCCCTTCTTCCTTTTCTTGCTGTCAAAAATCTTCCCCTCCCCCAAATTCCCTTTTCCTCCTCTTTGCTGCCAAAATCTTCAATCTTCATTTATCCACCTTTTTCTATTCCATTTCTGGTCTTGACAGTACCACCTTTGGTCATCTACATGATGTAGTTTCTATGGTTTGATTCAATAACTTCATCTGTTGTTTAAGTCCCTGCACTTTCTCCTCTAGAATATAATTCAACTTTGCCCTTTTTCACTATCACATAATCATATAGAACATACATTACAACAGAAAATTCCTACTGTGATTAACAGGTTATATGTCTAAATACTACAGTAGCCACAAGGGGGATAAGGAATCTGCCAGAGCAGGAGTCAGTGGCAAGATCTGGTTATTGGTAAGGATAAGCCAGAGAGGAAAAACACAGTTTGCTGCTCTTGCAGACTTTGGGGAAGTTAACTGGAATCCACAGACATATAGACTAGAAAATAAATGGGACAGAAAGTGTGACTACTATGTTAGCAACTGAGTCTATAATATTGCTGTCTACATTTGTGGGAGTAAATAACAATTTGACTGATAAAAGAGATTGAATACAATGGCTAACTACTAGTATAAAAATAGGCCTGCCAGATGTGAGCAAAGGATGCTGTCAGCAAAATGCATATTCATCCGATGAACAATAGAGCTATAATGCAGACAGCTACAATTGTACATTCAGAGGAGAATCTCTCTGAAACCTAGGGAAGATAGAGTTAACAATTTGATTATTTTATGTCCATAATAGGAAGGCACAACGCATGGAAAAAGTGTAGTAGCTTCCACAGTCAGACAAGCTTTGGAAATATATAACACAATCACATTTTCAGAAAATGTTTTGATCAAGAAATGACGTATTGATCAAACTTATACACAGAGAAAAAATGCCATATACTTTGTGAAAGCCACATTCACAACACAATTAATTTGAAAGCAAAACAAAACATTTTTCCGGTTTATTGTCGACAAAAAAACAGTCAAACAACAGAGAGTACAAAAGAAAAAAAAGTCACAGGCAATGCATGTAATAGTGCCTGGCAGGCTATTTTATTAATGTAAGCACCATAACACTGCAGCAGTAACCCAGCCCAAAATAGCAAAATTTTTCAGTTGAGAAAGAAAAATAATTAGTTATGCAATAAGTGACGCCTGGAAGCCAAGAGATGCTGTGATGATTGAGAAATGAATCTTTCATTTACTCAGCTGACTGACATCACAGATGGAAAAGATACATCCCAAGATCATCAAGGTGAATATAAATGGGAGGGCCACCTGATCTCTGATATATTAACTATGTCACAAGTGGTTTTAGGCATAATTGAATTTTGTTTCTCATTTTCTGGCTAATCAAGCTCCACTGCCATTCTATATATCTGTTTAATTAATACATGCAGTATTGAGAAATATAAGTATGAAGACTAAAAAACACTGCTGATCTGTGCTTGAATTTATTTAACATTCCTATGCTGCCCTTATTTTACTTCATTAACAATGAGTTAGCTCTGAAACAATAGTCATTGACTTTTATCATTGACACTTACTCAGGCCCTGTCTACATGGGCAAAAAAAGGGCAAAACTGTCTGCTTTCCACAGAAGAGTTTCACTTTTTGTCAAAAAAATTGAATACCTGAAAACCAAAAAGATGACCTCCTGAGGTCTCTTCCAACCCTAATATTCTATCATTCTGTGATTCTCAGTGAAATGTCAAAATTTTCCACAGAAAATTGACTAAAGCATTTTTTTTCGTTTTTTGTCAAAAATTTTCTCCTGAAACCCCCGCCACCCTCATTTTCTGACCCACTCTAGTTACTTGTGTAATCAATGCATACATGTATTATAAACTTCATTAAGATCAGCAGGTGCTGATGCTGAAGCAGAAAAGAACTCAGCTTGATTCCCAGACCTCCAGGTGAGCCTGCAAGGCTTCTGTTCAGAAATACTTTTTAATTCATAATTTGAGCAAATTCTACCTGGAATGACTGACACAAACACATGACCTCATTTTTACAGTGCCACTTTTCAAGTTAGAGCCATTATGTGGTTTCAAATTATTTGAGAGTGCAAATATTCTGTGTGCATATGTGACCGTAAAGAGGACATTTTTGTCATGTTTAGAATACATTGCTAAAAAGCAACTGATTGATTCTATTAGTTGAGTTTTTTGGTTTTGTGAGGTGGTGTATTTTTTTAAAATTTACAAGATGAATATCCCAGAATTCCATATAAGGAAGCCTTCTTGCAGCCTGTGATTTGAGCTAATCCTCCTCAATAGCATAATCTCCATTTGGCAACTCTATAATTACAGTATATTAATTTCTCCTTTCTGATCTACACAGCAACAGCACCATCTGGGTTGCACACCCAGGGCAACCTTTTTAATAGGAGTTATATGTCTAATTCTCCATGTACTGTGCTCTGAATTTATGCTCCCACATTATGTGATGTGAAAGAGAGGAGTGTAGAAATGCAAAAGCATCGTGATAGAACTGAAATATCTTTTAAACAATACCTTTTTCAAATAAAAATTGTTGCTTTTCTCTACAGTCATTATTTTTATATATTTATTTATATAAGAATTATTTTTAAAATATGTGAGTGAAGTAAAAGAAACGTGTGAACAAGACTCCCTCAAATTGTAATTATATAAATTTTAAGAATGTATATTTGTAGGCTAGATTAAAATAAAAAACAATAAAACTCCACTGTTCTTTATCATGTCAAGATTCTTGCTCATCTTAAGAAGGCCATAGGGAACCAGAGCAGGAATCAAAGAAAGGAGAGGCCAGGAAATAAAGAGCTAACTCAAGGAGGTCAGTTGAAGAGCTAGGGAGAATACAGAGTATTGTTCTGTGACTCCCAGCAACCCACAGAGCTTCCTGCAGAGAGAACTCTAATGCTTTTAACATATTCCTTGCCTCCTTCGGCTGCCAACGCATGTCAAACATTTCTAAACAAATATAAATCAAACGAATTTGCCATTTTCATTAAGCTGGAATTAAGATTTGGACTGCATGTCTATATACAACTATACATGTAACTGTATGTCTTTTTACAACTATACATATAAAATTATGGGGTCTAAATTAGCTGTTACCACTCAAGAAAGAGATTTTGGAGTCATTGTGGTTAGTTCTCTGAAAACATCCACTCAAAGTGCAGTGGCAGTCAAAGAAGTGAACAGAATGTTGGGAATCATTAAGAAAGGGATCGATAATATGAGAGAATAACATATTTCCTCTATATAAATCCATGGTAGGCCCACACCTTGAATACTGTGTGCAGATGTGTTCACCCCATCTCAGAAAAGATATATTGGAATTGGAAAAGGTTCAGAAAAGGGCAACAAAATTATTAGAGGTATGGAACAGCTTCCATATGAGGAAGTTAATAAGACTGGGACTTTTCAACTTGGAAATGAGATGACTAAGGGGGGAGATGATAGAAGTCTATAAAATCATGACTGGTATGGAGAAAGTAAATAAGGAAGGGTTATTTACTCCTTCTTATAACACAAGAACTAGGGGGTCACCAAATGAAATTAATAGGCAGCAGGTTTAAACCAAACAAAAGAAATTTTTTTTCCACACAACGCAGTCAACCTGTGGAACTCCTTGCCAGAGGATGTTGTGAAGGCCAAGACTATAACAGGGTTTGAAGAAGTAGATAAGTTCATGGAGGATAGGTCCATCAATGGCTATTAGCCAGGATGGGCAGGGATGATGTCCCTAGCCTCTGTTTCCCAGAAACTGGAAATGGGTGACAGGGGATGGATCACTTGATGATTACCTGTTCTGTTCATTCCCTCTGGGGTACCTGGCATTGTCCACTGTTGGAAGACAGAACCCTGGGCTAGATGGACCTTTGATCTGACCCAGTATGGCTGCTCTTATGTTCTTATGTCAGTATCTTAAGTTTGGGGGTTTTTTTTTAACCCTTACAAAGAGGTTAGTTATCAAATAGCCACCAAAAAAGGACCAAGAAATTCAGAATTAGAGTAACCTAAAAGAAACCCAAACATTTGAAAATATAGAAATGTACAGAATTAGAGCTGCCATAGCATCTCCCTGGGGAGGAAATAATCTGGATGAAATCCTAACTCCCATTCACTTAAATTGGGCCAGGATTTCACCCTTTGTGTCAGCTTCCTCCACCCATAGCAAACAAGTTCATCTCATTATTGGGCATGAAAAGCAGACTGCCTTAATCTTAATTGTACAGTGGCTGTATGACCTTTGGGCTTCTTTACAGGAAAAGACATACTTCACAAATTCCCGATTAGACAAGTAGTATACTGAAAGCAATCATTTCATGTGGCACACATAGTATTAAACTACAGGCTAGCATAATATTGAATCCTCCTAGGCACAGGTTATAAGATTATGGCATTTATTATTATGAAAGGAATAAAGGTTAATGTGTGGATGGAGCATAACTCTTTGTATTGAAGACATGTGTATATGAAAACTGTTATAAAATCAATGATCTGGGCTTCACATTTTTATATTTCATCCACAAGTTGTATTAGTACAGTATCTCCTGTACATTTAAGATGTCTGCAGCCATAGACTGAAGCCTTCTCAAAGATAAGATGATAAAAGCATGATCAAAGAACTTGATGGTGGTCTCAGTACAGTGATTTTTCCCAATTTATAATGTCCCCAGCCTTTGACTACAGACATCTTGAAAGGTCTCAACAAGTCTTGGTCCAAGTATTAATATCTCAGCCTGTAGTTATGAAAGGAACAAAGTCAAGAAGATGAAAGAGTGACATTAATATAGGGCGGGTTGCAGTTATTAGGATGGTCTTAACTGTGCTTTTCCACAATTTCAAATATGTGGATTTCTTTTCAAGTTAAGCTTAACTATGGATTGCCTGGGTTTCTAATAGTTGACTCTTGGTAACTATTATGCTCTTAGATGGTGCTTACCCTTTGTCACCACAATGTACTCTTAGCCTTTACTTCAGCTTATCAATATAAGTAATCTCATAATATAGTGTAGTGATTAGCCCTCCTTTGAATAACATTTTATGTTCATGCTATTTGCAATTACGTTTATTATCATCAAGTATAAAATGACCAACCTTAGAAATTCTACTGGCTTCCAGGAGAGTACATCATTACCTACTCCCACGCAAAACAGCAAAATATTTTTGATAAATGATGTGACAATACCTGAGCTTCTAAGAATGGAATAGCAAATAGGTCAAACACACAGGTAAAAGGAATGATGATTTGGGAAGCCAAGAAATGTCTTGCCCTGATCTGCCCATCTTTAATACTCTGAGATTTAAGGTAGCCTCTCCCTAACCTAGAGAGGTTCTGCTAATAAAGACTCTGTTGAATTTATTCAGCACAGTCTCCAAAGTATAATTATTTAGTTGTTTCATTAGTAAACAGAGACCAAGTGTGGCTGGGGCCAAGCAATCCTAAGACATAAAATGTGCATGTAGCTAATACAGGAGTCAATTTGTGGTTTAATTTTGAAGTGAAAATGACTTTTGAATAACTGTTCACCAACATGAGTAAAAGGTTCAAAATCCAGCTCCACGTTATTAAACAAGGAGGAACTGTTCAGGGCCTGATCTATTTATCAGCTCTCACTATAATTAAATATTACAACCTACACGTAGATATGTACAGTTCCTAAAGCCCCAATCAGGATCAGGGCTCCATTATGCTGGAAAATATAAAACCACATATGAAAACATGGTCCTGCGCCAAAGAGCATAATACTGAGCAATGAGTTTTCACATTTAGCTTGGGCAAAAAGCCTGTCCATTTAATTAGTGAAGTGATTATTTCTACAAACATGCGTATTATTAATTATTATTATGTAGCTTTTATATAGCACTTTTCATCAGTAGATATTGCTTAGCTAATATGGAGTCCATTCATATTATTTCATTCCTTTCTTGCTGCATTTTTTTACTAACATATCAGAATATATAAACCCCCTCCCCCAAGAGACATATTTCCTCTGTAAACATATCCTAACCTATTCCAAAGATGCTATTGAAATTAACATAAGTAATGAAGGTTGTCATATTAACATACCCAGGCACTGACACATCTGCCGCAGGTGGTGATTTTGAAATCTCCATAGAGATCCTTGATGGCACCAGTCGTAAAGAATCCCTCTACCATCAGCAAAATGCCGTAGACAAAGAATGCAGCTGCTATGCCATAGATCACATACTTGAAGATGTCAATCCTGTACAAGAAGTGTGAGAAAGTTAAATATCTCAACAACAGTTCAGTGATGACTCTGAAATGTCAGTGTTGTATAATAAGATCTCCTCTAGCATAAGCTTTTTTAGAGTGGAAACTCTTCAGTGCTGATGTTCTATAATAACTGCATTTAAAGACTTGTCTAAATGTTGCCTTATGTAGCATGTGGCTGATACATCTGAATAATGGTTACACAAAAAAATAAGGGCTCCCTTCACTTAACGGTATTCAAAAATTGTCCTGGATCAGTAAGAGAGCACTATTTAAGTTCCAAATAAATCCAAAGTCAATTCATCCTCATTTGATTTTATTACCTAAAGAGTGTAATAGGATTACAATAAATTTAATTAGCAAACATGAATAGAAAACATGATTCTGAAAAGATTCCCTTAAATATCATCCTGCTTCCTGGACAGTTACAGAAATTGAAATGTAATGTGTCATGAAAAAGAGGCTCAGTCACAATCTTCAATTAACTACTCATCACCGTACAATTAGTTATATTTAGTTCTCACGTGGCATTATTAATTTCTGCTAATAACTCTCTCCCCTCATTATTTTTTATCCATTATTCCCCAATGGACAAAGTGCATTTTTGGAGACAGCATTTAAAAAGGATTCCCTAGACACCATATTGAACCTGGTCCTTGTTACTGTTAGCCACACATGGCAGAAGGGTTACATATTCATGGAATGTCTTCCATGCCAAGGGATCTCAAAACATTTTATAAATTATTGGACGAGTCCTGCTCACCTACTCCCGGCAATATGAGCAGGATTATTATCTGTATTACGGTAGTGTCTACAGGCCCCTGCTGAGATCAAGGGGCCATTGTGTGGGCACTATAGACACCCATAATAAGACACAGTTCCTGTCCTGAAGAATTTACAGTCTAATTTACGGCAAGGCATAGTGAGTATTACAAGGGGACTACACACGAGTCAAGCAAGAATTGAGATCTAAATCTACTAATAAAATGTGAGATTCTCTGATATGCCTCTGAAAGGGGGCTTTAAGTCATGCTTTCACCTTTCTAATCCTGGGATATTGTAGTGACTGGAAAGGCTCTTGGCAGAAAATACACACTCCTGGAAGGTTTAAGTAATGATAGCTTCCCCAGGCTGTGCTATGGGCCCCAACATTGCCTGGAATTTGCACATGGCATGCTGTGACCCAGCCCACTATGTATCCCTCCTGCCCCCCGCTTTGACCCCAATACTGGGGCTTGTGAGGAGGCCCTCAGAAAGCAGCCTTGTGACTGTCTTCTGCAGGGCCTGAGTCAGGAGAATTCCCCCTCAGCAAGATCATGGGTTTTATAATCCATTTATGCTGCTCCAGCCCATTTACCTGCTATAAAGGGGTCAGAGTGGAGGGTTCGGGATCTCACAATTTGATTTAGATGAGAAATTTTCAACCTTTCTCCATACCAGGACCACTCTGCAACCAATCCCCAACCCCCTTACTTATCTATATCGAATCTTCCTCCAATTTAGCAATATTGCAGGGCCCAGAGTTTGTAACCCCTTGATATCTGTTTGCAGTTCTCCTGGGGGTCAAAACGCCCAGGTTGAGGACCCTTGATTTAGATTAATCCTTTCAATCACCACTGCATTCCAGCCATCTCTTGGGTGAAGTGAAGGACTACACAATATTTCAACTATTATAGTGTCTGTCATATTATGAAATGTCAGTAGTAATAACGTATAATGACCTGTCATGTCATTATGACATGACTTGGTATGTCATCTCATGCACTGGTATTACTGACACATAATAAAATAATGTAAAATACAATTATAACATTGAAATAAAATTCATTTCAAAATGGAACATAATATATTGGTTCCTTTTTTTCTGTGGGAAAATTTGTCAAAATTAAAAAACATCAGTTTCATTGAAATTGCATATTGCGCTGAAAAACAAAGTTTCCACAAAAATATTTTCAACCTTATCTATGAAATATAACTGTAAATGTAGGTTTTAAGACAACGAGTCTCAAAGCTCAAGTAACATATCTTTGAATTTAAAAAGCTTGTGAAATTGCAGGTCATCCAAACTGAGACATAAATGTGCACTTCGTATGTCAAATGTCTCAGCATAAGTGTCTCTTCAGGTGTCTTCAGTGTTTATGAGAACAGTTGAAACAAGCTTTATTAATTGCTAACCAATGATCTGGCACCCGGTTGAGGGCAAGATATGTATCATGATTAAACTGAGTCAGAAAATAGCTTGAGGAACATTTTTAATTGATGCTGAACTGAAAAGGGCTGGGAAAAAACATGCTAAGCTTTTACCTTTAACAAGGTGCCGTATCCTAATAAAGAATCTGCTCTCAAGATATTTTTCTGCTACGTTTCCTAGGCTCACAATCAGATGATTGTAAGGAGTCACATTTGATATCTGCATTTAGAAACCAGATATCTGAACTAAGGATGTAGATACTCCGATGGAAGAATACAGTCTGATTCATCTGCATCTCTAGAAACCTCATAATTGTACAGAGAGTTGCATAGTGTCTCATGTTTGTTCTTATGTTAAAATACTTGTCAAAAATCCCCTTTCAGTTGTTTTTATGGTAATTCAGCAAGTATAAAATTCATTTTCTACAAAGACCTTAAATGACTGATTTTGGAGCAAATCTTGCCATTATTTATAAAGATATACCCTGATAATAAAGGAAATGGACAAAAATAGTTAAAATATAACTTGATTATAGGTTCAATTCTACCTCTTACACTAGTCATATACTTCCATAATGGCACTGTTGGAACACCAGAGGGCTGATGTCAACAGATCCTCAAAGGCCAGAGTGTAGGAAACATATCTATATCGCTCAGTGCTATAGAAATAGAGAACTGTAGTGGAGCTGTAGGGATTGTGAGATGCAGTTCATGCCATTGGTAATATTTCAACCCTTGCAGCAGCCTAGAATCTGGGTGGGAAAAAGGTGGCTTTAAGTTATCTTTGCTATGCCTCCCCAGATACTCCATCTCCTGTGCTGCTCCTCAAAAAGGCACATCACAGAACCGAGCCCAAGCCCAAATGTCTAGACCACAATTAAATAGCTCCGTAGCCTGAACGCCGTGAGCCTGAGTCAGCTGACATGGGCCAGCCGTGGGTGTGTAATATCAGTGTAAACATACCCTAGAGCTCCCATTGTCATCAGTGGAAACGAGAATAGGCCCATAACTTCCATTAAAATCAATGGAAACAAGTCATACCCTACTGTCTTCTGTTGAAGCAGGGTCAGGCATTTTGGTCTTGTCTAAACTAGGATTTTTCAGACCCATAATTTCCAACAGGTGCAGTTTCACCAAGTGGAAGTGAATTAAGGCCATTTTGATTCTGAATGAGAGTGGCCACGTAGGGGTTTAATGCAGTTTAACCCATCCACTTTTAATTCACATTTTTAGTTAATTAGGATTAACTTTCCTGAGTGTCACCATGTAGACAAATCTTTATGTCCCTTTGAAAAAACACATCCCTTGTGTAGATGCAACCTCTGTGTTTATGTGTGCGCACACGTGGCTAAAAGTGAGAAAATATGTTGCTCTCTAATGGCTGGTGTCAATTTAGAAAGGACGTTTGGTATTGCACCAGCTGACATCTTTAGTTCAAGAGGTAGTTAGATGTCCATGTTCCTAGGGTCAAAAGGCCAGGATTCTGGTCTTGCTCTGCTTCATTATGGAGAGAACCAGCCTCTCCATAGTTAAGACTGGAACTACAGTCCAAACATAAGGCTGAATTTGATCCCTATGTACTTTAGCTCCAAAAGAAAGAAATATTTTCATGCTTACAAATGTTCAGAATAAATCTCACTAACAGCTAGAATGCTTTTGGAAAATGTTGATTGAGTACACATTGAGAAAAAAAATTAATTAAAACTTCATCTAAAACCTTTGCAATGTCTAAGGCTTGTCTGCCCAGGAAAATGGTCTTGGTCTGCCCAGGAAAATCATATTATATCACAAAAGTGAATCATAGGTAGAATTTTACATTGACTCATGCTGGAAGTTTTCAAGGGCAGGACTAGTGGAATATTCAGAAATTACCATTGTTTAAAAATTATAAATTAAATAATAAAAATTATTCTTTTGAATGAAGCTGATGGGGGTAAAATGGCTTAGAATATTTATTATTAATGGTATTATTGTTTATGCTGCAGTAAGACCCCAAAAAAACCCATTTAGGATTGGGATGCCAGGAGCCAAGAAGGTCCAGGGAAAGAGCAAAGGGGGAGACAGAAGCCAGTGGGTGGGATGTGGTGAACAGACGCAGGGGAGAGAAAGAGGGGGCTGAGTGGTGTATAGCAATAGAGGAGGACTGGAGGCTGGAGAGGTTAATAGGAGCAGAGGGGAGAAGATGATTGGAGCCAAAATTACAAACCTTGCATTCAGTGCAGTATTTGAATGCTGTGCATAAATCGCATGAGGCCATACACTGAATGAGGAGGAATAAAAGAAATACTGAATAACTACTGTGATGAAGTTCCTCCTCTGCCTTGGTGGGTCCTGCGCTTATTGGTGGATTTGCTCGCCTCAGAGATTCATGGGCAGCCCTCAGTTTGGCCATTTTTGCTAGTGGCTCAAACCTGCCGTTCACTCAGCTAACCTCATCACTGGCCAGCATGGGGAAAAGGAAGGAGAACAATCCCTGCAGTCTCTGCTGATCCACCTAGTGGGTCAGGGACCTTCCCCTCTGGTGGGACCCACAGTCCAGGTCAACTCCTCTTGTATTCAGTAGGGAGTTGGGGGAATGGGGGGAACCCGGGCCTGCCCTCTACTCTGGGTTCCAGCCCAGGGCCCTGTTGATTACAGCTGTCTACAGTGTTTCATGTAACACCTGTGTGACAGCTACAACTCCCTGGGCTACTTCCCCACGGCCTCCTCCCAACACCTTCTGTATCCTCACCACAGGACCTTCCTCCTGATGCCACATAGCGGTTTGTACTCCTCAGTCCTCCAGCAGCACGCCCTCTCACTCTCAGCTCCTTGCGCACCCCGCACTGACTGAAGTGAGGTCCTTTTTAAACTGGGTGCCCTGATTAGCCTGCTTGTCTTAATTGATTCTAGCAGCTTCTTAATTGGCTCCAGGTGGCCTAATTAGCCTGTCTGCCTTAATTGGTTCCAGCAAGTGCCTGATTGTTGTGGAACTGCCCATTACCTTACCCAGGGAAAAGGGACCTGCTTAACCTGGGGCTAATATATCTGTCTTCTATCACTCTCCTGTAGCCATCTGGCCTGACCCTGTCACACTACCCATTCAGGAACCCTGTGGGAAAAATCATGTGTGATCATATAATTAATGTAATCATTCTGCAGACACACAAAGGGTCTGAGTTAAGGTTACAAAGGCAACCTTAATTATAACAGTTTCTACCTTCAGAGTGCTTGACTTTAAGAAAGACTATTTGGAATGAAGTTATTGTGAAACAATTGTGTTGATTGAAGTGAAATCAATTTTTAGAGCGTAAAGAAAGAATTATTTTGTATGCCGTCAAAGTCTGGTAGAGAATATTTGTGTTATGGACTTATTCAGGTAGAGATCAGCATGTTCATAAGATTTTTCCAACCTATAGTTCAAGCTGTGCTTGCACTGAGCTAAATTAAATCAGTTTGACTGTACAACTTTTCCTCTGTCAATTTTTTTCTACTGCTGGTTATTAACTATTCCACATTAAGCAGACTTTATAAATAATTAATCTGAGTTTGGATTCAGTCCAACCTGAGGGACATGAGAATAGCATTAGAGAAAATAGTCATTTTTTTCCTAACAGAAGCAGCCACTGTGCTTTGCCACCCAAGTGTGCTGTCATCTTGGAAGAACAAACGGTGCAATTAAGTGCAGAGTGGCCTGTCCCAGCAGAATCAAGTTACAGATATAAAAAATATAGGTCATCTCATTCTTTCCCACATCAGTTCTCTTCAGTATTTTTCCTTGTACTTTAGCAAATCTAGTTTCAATAATAAAACAACAATAGTTAATAAGATAAACCCCAAGCACTTTATGAACATTCAAAAGCAGTGAACTTTGAAGAAGAGATTGTTGTAACAAACAATAGATACTCTGATGTGGGTTTAGCTCTTTGAATGAAGAAAATGTGGATTCACAAATGTGATAAAATTTGCAATGCCTATTATTTGCAAAATATTATTCAACCACTCACTTTCAAAAAATGTTCAAAAAATGAAAAAAATATTTCCAGATAATTATTTAGTGAAATAATGTCAAAAGTTGTAATGGATATTATTTGCAAAAATGAGAGGGGCACTTTCTCCTAGACATTGGGGAAAGGTGGCTCCCAGGAGAAAGAAGGAGGTGTAATCAAAGCCCTCCTTCATATTGGGTTGATCACCAAGTGATACAGCAGCAAGAAAGCAGTTTGGTGCTACTTACATGACATAGGTAAGCACATGCTCATAGGACTGAACATGTTCTTAGATTTTAAGGCCAGAAGGATCCATTATGTTCATCTAGTCTGACTAGGCCATAAACCAGTGGTGGGCAACCTAGAGCCCATCTGAGTAATCCACTGGCTGGCTGCAAGACAGTTTGTTTACATTGACCATCCGCAGGCACAGCTGCCCACAGTCCCAGTGGCTGCAGTTCACTGTTCCCGGCCAATGGGAGCTGCGGGAAGCAGCAGCCAAAGCATCCCTGTGGCCTGTGACACTGCCCGCAGCTCCCATTGGCTGGGAACGATGAACTGCAGCCATTGGGAGCCATGGACAGTCAATGTAAACAAACTGTCTCACTGCCTGCCAGCAGATTACCCTGACGGGCCACAGGTTATCCATCACTGCCATAAACCGTGACAGTAATTTCTACATCAAAATGCATGTTGTATGGACCCAAGACCAGCTGTGCCTGTTACATACCTGCTAAAGAAACTCCTTGGTTACCCAAAAAAAAAAAAAATGAACATCACCCTCAAAGATTGACAGAAGCTCAGGCCATGTGTAGTTTACGTGTTCCAAGAGGCTGGAACTCTTTCACATCTGAGACCTGTGAATTTCTAAATTCTGCAGGAATGATGCTCTGGGCTTGTCTATCTCTGGGGAAAAAAGTCAGTATCTCTACAATTGGGCTACTCTTTGAGAACAGATTGAAAACGTGCTGGGCTGGCTTGCTGAAATCTGAAGGTTTCCCTTGAGGCATTCACATAATAGGGATTATCCTGTTTTTGAAGGAAAAGACCAGCACACTCTGTCATCAATCTCTGCACAGAACTCCTCTATGAACTAAGTGACGGGATATGGCCATTTTTTATTTGTTTTGTTTTGCTGAATAAGGAGAGTGTGTGGAACAGACAGTGTAAAGAGCTGCAATTAAGAGGCTTTTTTCATTGGTATATGTATATCCAAAGTTTCCCAGTATTGCCTCTCCCAAGATTATACATTGGCTCCTATTGAGAGCACTTGGAGGCAATATATTTTCAGGCATTGGGATCCAAATAAATGGACCTACACTGATTTACACCAACTGAGGATCTGGTCCCCAAAAAAAAAACTGTCAGCTATGAGCCTTTCCTGTTTTTACTGCGTCCCAAAATGGATTAATACTGTAGGAATTCTGAAGCAATTACATGGTGCAGCCTAAGGATTGTGCACGCTCCAGCCTGAATGCTGAAATATTAGTAATCAGTCAGCAGAAAATGAGATTTTTTCTATCCAAGCTGCTTTATACTGCTTTGGAATGCTCAAAATTGAACCCAAGGCAGGGGATTTTTATTCAATTAAAATACCTCTGTATTGCAAGCACTTAATGATGATTAACAGGAGCAATGCTCTCCTTAGATTTGCCTTGTGCCACTTGACTCTCTCACTGTGCAGAAAGCACTGTTAATAACATATTTCTCTCTCTCTCTCTCTCTGTGTATACATACTTCTATTTGAATAAGGGATAAAGTCCTACTATTACTGCAGTTTAGTTGTCCATCTAGCTACCACATTTAGTATTACTGTGAAATTACTTTCCCAGCATTTGGCAGCATTGTATAATTCTCCTTTGCATATCAGTCTGAATGTATAATAAGACAAGGTAGGTGAGGTAATCTCTTTTATTGGACCAATTTCCCTTGGTGAGAGAAACAAGCTTTCGAGCTTACACAGAGCTCTTCCACAGAGCTCTTCTCCAGACCTGAAGAAGCTCAAAAGCTTGTCTCTCTCACCAGCAGAAGTTTGTTCAACAACAGATATTACCTCACCCACTTTGCCTCTCTAATATCCTGGCTACCACAACACTGAATATATAATGTAACTTCCCCACATAGAGATAATGGAATCAAGAAGAATACAGGCATTGAAAATATTGTAATTACAAATAAACTCAAAGGTGATAAATTGAACTCAACATTAAATTCTTTCCAGATACTTAGTGGTTTAAAATATTTCTATTTCCAAGTTAACAAAAATAAATGCAATTCTCACAGATAAATTCAATGGGTATAGCAGGCACTCAATTTGATTAGCACAGCTCAATTCATTTTTTAAATTTATTTTTTCAAGGTTGACAGATACACTTCACAGAAATAAACACAGAGCATGATCAATAAGATTGCCGGGGAGGGTGGGGGGAGGGAGGTGTTCAGGCCTTGTAAAATTTGAGTAAATGTTTTGTTCCAGGGATGTTAATGCCCACTAATCAATAGACAACAGAATACAAAAGTAGCACATGGGTTATGAAACTAGGCACATTTCTTTTAATATTATATGCCACAATGAAAGACTGGTTAATATTCAGAGGCCAGGAATCAAATTCACTCATGCTGGCAGAGAGAGGTGTAATTTATTTCTCCCTGTACCAGCTGATCCCCCTGTACCCTTGGGGGAGTCATCCTGAGGGAAGGCAAGGAATGACATTACCACCTGCCCTGCCTCAGAGCTTCCAGTTTGCAGGGGCAGCTTTCAGTTTTTGTGGGGGGAATCCACAGAAGCCCTAGCCATGGAGAATGCTGAGGAAATGCACTGATCCTTTGCATTTAGCAGTTTCCCTACCTAAGTCCCATTTTTTGCCCTGTCAGCCACTCACTGGAAGGCACTTTGCAAACATTTTCTGCCCATGCACCATCCCTCATTAGGCTTCTGAGGTTCTGTGACTAGGTGTCCACCAAACAAATGCAGGTTAAATCTAGTCCCTAGGCTACTGAATTTATCAAACTCAATGCCACTTCATTATGCAGAATGTCATAAAGGAGTATTTGGTAATAGCTGTTTCTGTGTATGAAGTCAAATTCTGGAGAATTAAGAAAAAGCATAAGCAAGCAGAAAGAGGGAATTATTAATATTCATACATTGTATATAGAGTAAGGCTGGAGCAACCCAAGTAACACCACAATTAAGGCAAAAGAGTATACAATGCCTCAGGAAAAAAAAGAAAAATATAAGTAATAGGCAAACATTAACGTGGCTCCATGAGGGACTTTTCAGAAATATCAGGTTAACATAGAGCCTGTACTATGAGTGGGGAATTGGGAAAAGGACAAAATGGAACTATATGGTGGTCAATTAAAGATTGCAGTGAAATGACAAAACAGAAAGTGTTAATGCTAGCCAAAGGGGCAAAAGTGTGTCAATCCAACCTGAAGTACACCCCAGCAGCAGAACAAGTGCACTTACCTCAATTTCCCTTCTACAGAGTCCTCAAAACAAGCTTTCTTGCCTCAAAAATACCCCTTCATTGCACAGGTATATTACAAAAACATAATGCAAAACAGTCCAAACATAGTCCATTTCTCCCACCCACTGTATATAGGCCTTAACATCCCACATCCTCTAGTCCATCATTTTAGCACATCCTGTGTTCCCACCATACCTGGGCTCTTCTTCTGTCCTCTCCTGTTCTTTTACCAGGACTGCCTCCACAGCCCTTTCGGCTGGAATGGAACCCTGCTCTTCCCAGCAGAAATCCCCACTGCCTCTGCTGGGGTTCATCCCCACCAGAAGAGACTCATCACTCCCGATATTCTGTTGACCTCTTCCAGCTCTGCAGCACAAAATCACTGGTGGGTAAACCCGTCCACCATTCCCCTGACTTCAGCCTTCTGCTCTGGCTTGGAAGTCAGCAGGGAATTCCCTCTGCAGCTTTCTAACTTCAGCTCTCTCCAGCCCTGGATCTCTGACTTGGAGAGGTTAGAAAGCAAATCCCACTTGCTGCTCTCCTGCCCTCAACCTTTCCTAGCTACAGCTTCCTGGTCTCCAGCAGCTCTCACCTGCCAATGTCTCTGAGTCTTTCAGGCAGCTCTCACCTGCCCCTGTCCCCTAGGGCTCAGGTGTCCTTTTTTAAGCTCAGCTGGGGGTCAGATGCCCAATCACAGTGCACTGGCCTGTTCCCTCTAAAAGGGCCAGTGACACCCTTTGACAAAGGGCCTTTACAAATCTCGTTTATTGGTGAAAGGGAAAAACATACTCTAAAGGAACTATGACAAGTAGTAACTGAGATTCCTTTCAAGGCTGTGGCGCTGTACATTTCAAGAAACATTTCATGTAGAACCAAATTAAAGCATTTGCTAAACTCTTAATAAATTATGTTTGCAATATTATCTCCATCCAACTTGTTGGGGACTGCATAAAGGAAAGTTCATAGGTTTGTTGCATATGATATATAGCATGTGAATTCACACTGCTTCTTGTTCTTTAAGGGGCAGATTCTAATAGCTTACTCTCATTGGGTAACACATGATCCTAATGATGTCAACAGAACCATTTGTAGAGCAAGGTGCTACTCAGTAAGAGTAAAGGTGTCAGAAGCTGTCCCTAATTCATTGGTTTCAGAGTAACAGCCGTGTTAGTCTGTATTTGCAAAAAGAAAAGGAGTACTTGTGGCACCTTAGAGATTAACCAATTTATTTGAGCATAAAAGCTTTCGTGAACTACAGCTCACTTCATCGGATGCATACTGTGGAAAGTGTAGAAGATCTTTTTATAGAAATGAAGCATGAAAAAATACCTCCCCCCACCCCACTCTCCTGCTGGTAATAGCTTATCTAAAGTGATCACTCTCCTTACAATGTGTATGATAATCAAGTTGAGCCATTTCCAGCACAAATCCAGGTTTTCTCGCCCCCTCCCCCCACACACAAACAGGAGAGGAGGTAACCTCGCTGGCACCTGACCAAAATGACCAATGAGGAAACAAGATACTTTCAAAAGCTGGGAGGTAGAGTTTGTTGGATGCAGGGACTTAAGTAGAGTACCTACTTAAGAGCAGGGCTGGGGAAGGGCTTGAGGAGCTGGGAGAGCTCCAGCCAGGAATCCCCAGGCTGCGGCCTAGTATTAGGCCCAGCAGGTACTGGGGTTGCAGGGGACAGCCCAAGGTTAGCCAGAGGCAGCAGGTACAAACCCTACCTCGCAGCTTTTGAAAGTATCTTGTCTCCTCATTGGTCATTTTGGTCAGGTGCCAGTGAGGTTACCTTTAGCTTCTTAACCCTTTACAGGTGAAAGGATTTTTCCTCTGGCCAGGAGGGATTTTAAAGGTGATTACCCTTCCCTTTATATTTATGATAGCCTCCTAAGCTATTCTTTCCTGCTGTGCTCTGATTTGGAAAGCCTCCTATTTAATTACCTCTTCTGTTAATTCACTAGATTTCTTTTTATGCATTGATTACAATCGCTTTTGTTTGCTCTTTGCTCATTAAAATGTTGCTACATCTATGTTTGTCTAGGTCTGACTAGATTTGTGTTAATGCCTCCTCAATGTTGTTTTATTTATATAAGAATATTTATTGTCTTTGCTTTTATTAGAATATGGAGTGTCAGATTGCTTTGCAACATAGCTCTTTTTGTAAGAGGGTGGAATTTTCCTCCCTGCCTAAGACTGCAAATGTATTTGGCCAAATGCTGCCATACTCCACTGACTTTAATATAGTTATACTAATTTATATCAGCTAGGAATCTGGCCCACTGTCTTTGGCACAGAAACTTTCTGATGTTATTCTTGTCAAGCTTTATTTTGTACATGTAACAAAATCATTCCAATGACAGAGCAACTGTCTCCTTTATTTAGATAGTGTTTTAACTGAAATTGAAATTTATTTGTTAATATTATTTTGCTCTTTACATGTTTGCTCTTTAAGTGAGTTTCTATTAACCTCTAGCATATTAATAAAAAGAAAAGTAGTCGGGAGTTTACTCATGCATTGGCCTGGGGCCAATACTCAGCACAGCAGTGATTTTCATTTTTAAAGCACAAATTCTGAGTCAATGCCTGAACACCAACCAAAGCATTATCAATGTGCAGCCGTATTCTGATGATCATCAACCCACTTGCCAGAAGGAAATAATCTGAGCAGAGCATCATACAAATGAAGCACTGCGAAGCCAGGACAATATGCACTATAACCCCTGACCCTATCCTGGAATATACCTCCACAGTTCTTGCCCCAAAAAATCTATGGAGTGGCCTCTCTATGGTTTTGGAACCAGGGTTGAGGAAGACAACTTCCAGTCCCATGTAGTCCACAGGTCTTCTGGCAACATTTGTCTCATTGATTGTGAAATGATTCAGGAAGCTTTATAATGCAGAATGGTATCTTACTGGATAATAGCGCTGTATAAATGCAAGATCATTATCAATATATGGCAGCATGCACAGTAGATGGAGTAGCATCACCTATCGATCTGAGGCTACACCTACAATTGGAGCTAGAGGTGTGATTCACAGCTTGCACAGATATAAGTGTGCTACCTCTCATCAAGCGAAAGTGGTAAACTTAGCAGCAGAGAGAAATAGCATGGATCTAGCTGACCTAAATACAAATCTGTCTGGACCCTATGCTGGTGTATATGCAAGCTGGGAATCAACCCCAGCTCCAGGTGTAGACATAGCCTTAGATTTCTACAATTCTTAGCTGCAATCAGATAATTTCAAGAAGAGTTGCTGTCAGTGATGAACTTGAATATCACAAAAAAAACTGAAGTGTTAATTTCCTTGTTTTTGTTCTAAAACAAGTTGCAAATAAACACACAAACACACACATATAAATTCCATACTTGTTACAATGTATGCTCTTAGGAAAAAATGGGCTATGGGCAAATACCTATTAATGATAATTTTAAAGGGCATTGTTGACTCAATACAGCATTAAGGTCTATTGTCTAAAAACATTAGAATAATACTTTTAAAAAACTGATTGTTGTATCATTTCCTAAAGAATCTGTTATAGTTGATTCTGTAAATATGAAGTTGGAAAGTTCTTTAGAAGTTTATTATTATTAAGTGGATGGTGCATATTAACCCAGTTTAGAAACATCATAATACATGATTTAAATAACTACTGAAATAATTTTATATAATGGAATGTGCAGTAATAATCCTCATGAAAAGTCAGCACGTCTCTTTAGATGACTACGGTTAACAATTCTACATTTTTCTTTCAAATTATCAAATGTGACTAAGTGATAGAATTATCTTTTAAAACAATTAAAGCTGTTCATAACACAAACACACGCAATGACAAACAAACCGTTTTTTTAACTGTTTAACTCATATTTACTACTTACTTTACAGCAGCCCCCAGAAGCCCCAATCAGGTTCAGGGCTCCACTATGTTAGGTGCTGTACAAACAAATATAAAGGGACCATGTCTGGCCTCAAAGACCTTATAATCTAAGGCCCCGGTCCTGCAGATCTTGTATAGCACATTTTTATTTATCTATATGTCAGCATTTATAAATTGTCTTTTCTATAGCATTTAAGTGCAGAGTTTCAGCTCCAATTGATTTTTTTCTTAGAGCTAGTATACACATTTCTGGATATTCAGGATTTATAATGGAAACACTGAAATATCCTTTAAAATAAGCAACAGTGGCCATTCTGAATGGAGTGTGTAGGATTGTGTGAGAGTCTTGATCTTGGGTGGATAAATTAGTCAGCGTCATGGATGTTATTAACAACCCTCCACAACCAAAGAATAGTCCCTGTTGTGTGCACATTAAATAATGTACCATCACACATAAGATCAACCATTTATCCTATATCCTTTTAGGATCGAGATTTTACCAGTGCCTTCTACAGTGATACTACCCCGAACCTTAACTGGGATCCTAATTAAGCTGTTAATAATCAAAGTCAAGAACAGAAATTGCAGAGTCTCAGATAAATAAATGATTAAGCACTTCAAGACTCAGGCCACATTGAGCCAACCCAATGCCTATTTATTTTGTAAGGACAAAATATTTATAATAATTACAAACTGAGCGCAGCAATATGCATAAATTTCTGAGTTCATACAAGTTTCATTTGATCCATTTCTCATCTTGCTAGAACCTTTGCTAGCTAGTTTATATCAGCGGTATTAAAAAATACAGTTACATTCATTATTGTTTTTTCAGTTTATATTGTAGATAGAGAGAGCCCAACAGAAAACAAGTAGTCCTATTTGTAGGGCCCTGCCAAATTCACGGTCCATTTTGGTTAATTTCACAGTCATAGGATTTTTAATATAATAAATATAATGATTTCAGCTATCTAAATATGAAATTTCACGGTGTTGTAATTGTAGGGACCATGACCCAAAAAAGGAGTTGTGGGGTAGTCTCAAGGTTATTATAGAGGGAGCTGCAGAGGCTACTACCTTCCTTCTGTGCTGCTGGTGGTGGCTCTGCCTTCAGAGCTGGGTAGCTGGAGAGCAGTGGCTGCTGGCCAGGAGCCCAGCTCTGAAGGCAGAGCCACCGCCAGTACCAGCACAGAAGTAAGGACAGCATAATATGGTATTGCCACCCTTTCTTCTGCGCTGCTGCCTGCAGAGCTGGGCCCTCAGTCAGCAGCCACAGCTCTCCAGCTGCCCAGCTCTGAAGGCACCAGCACAGGAATAAGGGTGGCATGGTACGGTAAGTGTCATAAGATCAGTTCTCAGAAGAATTTAAATAACCAGTTTTATATTGATGCAATCCCTTTAAATCTTAAGGGAAATAATCCCTTTTCATCTCAGCAGACCAAAACTACAGTTGTGGTTAAAATATGAAACATAGCTGATTATTTCATACTGTTCGTCCCCTGCGGATGCCGTCTCCTATGTCTCTTACTCCCTCCTCTTTCCAACATTTGTTGAACTGCCTGAAAATAGCTATTTGGAGAAATCCCCAGGATACAGATGATATTGAAGAAGTTTGGGACAACTTGAAGTGAAGTATCAGAGAGGTCACCCAGAGAACCATACCATACAAGGTTGGTCCTAGTTAAAAAAAAAAAGTGAGATTTATTGCCGATTAAAAATGTGTTAGAACTGTCCAGTTTATTAACAATATATACATGAAGCAATGATTGGCAGAGGGGGCTGAATCATGAAGATGGTGCCTATTTCAAACTATTCTACCTGGACAATAAAAATGATCATTTAGTCTGTTGTTTTGATCCATTCAGGCTATTTTGGTTTGTGGACGTTTAACATGACTGTCTCTCCATTCAGATGGAACCCAAAAATAGACAAGAGGTTTTTCAGACTGAAGATTCTACACAAAGACAAATCCCACTCTAGAACTGTTGTCATGTTCCATGGACTACAGTCAGAGTTTTTAGGGTCCAGGATAAGTTATCAAATCAGCGCTTCCCCAGGTCCACTTCCCTGCACTGCAGCAACCTTTGTGACTGTCTCTGATATCATCCCATCCAGCCCTGCTTCTTCCCCAACAAACCTCATCTCATCCTGGCTGCTTTTATTTAATAACCCGTCTCACTAATGAAGATTTTTCCGGACTCAGTTCACTAATAAAGCTATACCAATATGTACCAGCTGAGGATCTGACCTTATGTTTTGTTTTTGAAATATGAATAGTAAATATGTATTTTCCAATTTCACATGTGGGTTTTCACTGCCTCCACATTGTGACTTCTTCGGGAAGGGACTGTTTCCTCTGTTTTGTGTGTGTGTGTGTGTGTGTGAGTGAGAGAGAGAGCGTGAGTGTATGTAGAGCCTAGACACATTGTGGGCACTATCAGAATACAACACATTAATAATAGCAACTGTTCTTTTTACAAATGCTATGTGGTAAACCCAGGACAAACAGCTACAAAAGGGGGGTAGTAATTAGTCCCAGGGGATTAAAAGGCCCCTCCCTATCTGCTGAGGAGAGAGAACTACGGGGCAATAAGGTTCAGCTGGAAAAGGGGTTGAAAGGGAACCAATTAGGTTCAACTGTCTCCAACTACTTGGGACCTTTTTAAACACTCCCCTGGGTGGTAGGAGGTGGAGAGTGAGGGATGGAGAGGAGCAAAGAAGCTGCCAGTAGGCTGTTTGCAGCAAGACACCAAACCTTCCCAGTAGGGAGGCTGCACTCGCTCCCCAGAAGGGAAGGAAAACAAGCACAAGGGACTGACTGAGGAGAGGAGTAGCAGGACCCTGTGCCACCTATAAGGATTCGCCTTGCCCCAAAACTGAGTCTCCAAGGCAAAAAAGGACTGAGCCTACTGAGGCAAACAAGGTATTTTGCCACACATGGTATCAGAAGTGGGTTGTGGTGAGTGAGTAAGGCTCTGTGGCAAGCCATCTCAGTGCAGGGTAAATCACAAAAAAAAAAAAAAAAAAAAATGGAGGATGTAGTGAAGGCGTTGGTACAGGCCACTGCGGCCCAACAAGAGGCTACCAGGGTGCAGATGGCTGCCCAGCAAGAGTCAGGATGCATCCAACAGGAGACGAACCAATTACTGATGAACCAGGTGGCCCAAGATCGAGCCACCCTGAATGAAGCAGTGAACCAGTTAAAAGCTCTAACCACGCTGAAGCACGGGCCCCAAGGGATCTGGCTGCTGTGGGCAAGCAACTATTTATAGAAGATGACTACGGACGACGACATAGAGGCATATCTCCTCGCCTTCGGGAGGACGGCGCTGCAAGGGGCTTGGCCCCAAGACCAGTGGGCAGTTATCCTGGCTCCATTTCTGTGTGGGGAGCCCCAGAAGGCCTATTTCGACATGACCACAGAGACAGCCATGGATTACCCCCAGCTGAAGGCGGAAATCCTGACAAGGTCAGGTGTGACGTCATCCATACGGGCACAGCGCTTCCATGAGTGGAAATACCAGGAGAGCAAACTGCCAAGGTCCCAGCTATTTGATTTAATCCACCTCGCCCGGAAGTGGCTCCGCCCCGAGACCCATGGGCCGGAGAAGATAGTGGAAATCCTTGTGTTGGACAGGTACGTGAGGGGGTTGCCCCCAGACATACGGGGGTGGGTCCACCAAACGATCCCTCCTCCTGTGATGAACTAGTTGCCCTTGTAGAGAGACATGTAGCAGCCCAAGAACTTTCGCGGACCACCGGGGAAGGAAGGCGCCAGAATTGGAGACAAGTCTCTGCGCCGAGCCCCTGGTTTGCCCTAGCACCAGGCCGGACTATGGAGGGGAGGAAGGAGGCTGAAGAGCGGCCAGAGGTCCCAGAGAGACTTGAGGACTTGGGGAGAAAGGCTCGGGGGATAAAGCCCAGTAGCCCGAAAAGTCGGGGGCTGCCCCAAGCAGGGTACCAATGTTATGCATGTGGCGAATTGGGGCATATCGCTGCCCAATGCCCAAATCTAGAAGAGCCCATGCAATGCAAACTGGGAGATATAGGGGGACCATGTGATCTAATAAGTCTAGTTGGGGTTGCAATGGTCCCTCATAGATACATTAGACCCATTAAGATGAATGGTATAGAGACCACCGCGTTAGTAGACTTGGGAAGTGCAATCACACTGGTCTCAGGAAAGCTGGTCGGGCAGGACCAACTATCCCAGGCCAAATGCTCAGGAATATCCTGTGTACATGGGGATGTCAGTTACTATGCGATCATCCCCGTAAAAATAGAAGTCTCGGAAACCCCACTAAGGTGACGATGGGAGTAGTTCCGAAACTCCCCTACCCAGTCCTTATTGGACGAGACTTCCCGGGATTTGATAGCCTACTCCCTGGGGAGAAGGTGGAAGAAAATAATGAACCCGGGACCCAGGGGGTGGCCCAGATAGATAACCCCACCTCCCACCCCAGCCTTCCACGAATTTGGCCAGGATTTGTTCTCCCCACCAGGAAAGCCCCGGAAGACTCAGAGGGAACGGAGGGCAGATAAAAGGAGGGGAATGAGGATCTTGACCCAGTACCAGAAATCTACGCTTGTAGGGGAAAGAGGTGGCTCAACGGACGGTGGGGCGGGGCAGGAGATCAACGACCCAATAGCTGGACCTAGTTCCCTGGGAGTTTTCCCCGAGGGGGAGACAGAGGTAGATCCCCCTGAGTTTGGACAAATGGGGACCTCACTTGGGAATTTTCATCAGGATAAGGCCAATGATCCAATATACCACAATATTCATAAAGTAGTAGTCAAGGTAAATGGGGTCCCCGTGGAGGGGAGAGTCAAGGGCCCAGGGCCATATTATGTGATTAAGGGTGATCTGCTATACAGAGTAGTCTGGGTCCAAGAGCAAGTCGTAGAACTCCTCTTGGTCCCACAGAAGCATCAGAGGGGTGTGATGGATCTGGCCCACAGCCATCTGTTTGGGGGCCATCTAGGGATAGATAAGACCCTTGAGCGGACTCTGCAGAGGTTTTTTTGGCCTGCCATTTATGCGGTGGTCCGGCGATATTGTACCTCCTGTCCGGAATGTCAGTTATTTGGGCCCCGACCACATCTAAGGGCCCCTTTGGTACCTCTACCAATTATTGAAATTCCATTTGAGCGAATAGCTATGGATCTAGTAGGGCCACTGGAGAGGTCAGCCCGGGGTCATCAGTACATTCTGGTAGTACTAGATTATGCCACCCGATATCCCTACGGAACACTACGTCCAAGACCATAGCCAAAGAATTAGTCTGGATTTTTTCCAGAGTAGGGATCCCTAAAGAGATCCTGACAGACCAAGGGACCCTCTTTGTGTCTAAGTTAATGAAGGACCTATGTACAATGCTGCATTTACGGACCCTCAGGATGTCAGTCTATCATCCCCAGACCTATGGTTTTGTCGAACGCTTCAATAGAACATTGAAGAACATGCTACGGAAAGTGGTTAGTTATGACGGGAAAGACTGGGACGCCCTGCTGCCTTACTTGCTGTTTGCTGTACAGGAAGTTCCCCAAGCTTCCACTGGATTCTCCCCATTCGAGCTGTTATATGGTCGCCACCCCAGGGGCATATTGGACATGGCCAAAGAGGGCTGGGAAGAACAGCCGAACCCAGAGAGAAATATCGTTGAACATGTATTGCAAATGAAAGACAAGATAGCCAAAGTCGCCCCCCTTGTGCGCGAACACCTGGAGAAGGCCCAAGGGGCCCAACGGACATACTACAATCACCAAGCAACAACCCGGAAGTTCCAGGTGGGAGACCGGGTAACGGTGCTCATACCCACAGCAGAGAGCAAGCTCCTGACCAGGTGGCAGGGGCCATATGAGATAACAGAAGCCATAGGAGAAGTCGACTATAAGGTCCGACAGCCGAGTTGCCGGAAGCTGGAGCAGATCTACCATAGAAACCTGCTGAAACCATGGCAGGATAGAGAAGCACATGTGGTTGCGCTAGGGGCACCATCCCCTAAAAGCTACCAGCCCGACCAAGTGGGAATATCCCCGGAGACTCCAGAGCAAGTGATCAGCCTGATTAAACGCAACCAGGATGTGTTCTCAGAAAAGCCAGGCAGGACTACTGAGGTTCACCATCACATCCTCACAGGGCCTGGAGTGAAGGTGAACGTCAAACCATACCGGATCCCGGAGGCCAAAAGAGAGGGGATCAGGACAGAGGTCACGAAAATGCTGGCCTTAGGAGTCATTGAAGAATCTCATGGCCAATGGTCAAGTCCAGTGGTTTTAGTGCCTAAGCCGGATGGCAGCGTGAGGTTCTGAAATGACTTCCGAAAGCTGAATGAGGTGTCCCAGTTTGATGCATACCCTATACCCCGGATAGATGAGCTAATTGAGAGATTGAAAAAAGCATGGTTTATGTCTACCCTTGACCTGACCAAGGGCTATTGGCAGATCCCCCTGGCCAAGGCCGACAAAGAGAAGACAGCCTTTGCAACTCCAAAGGGACTATATCAGTACACTGTCCTCCCCTTTGGGTTGCATGGGGCGCCCGGTACTTTCCAAAGGCTCATAGACAAACTGTTGTGACCACATGGCAAGTACGCGGCAGCCTATCTCGACAACGTTATCATATATAGCCCCAACTGCGAGACACACTTGGAGAAGGTGGAGGCAGTGCTGCATACCCTGAGGAAGGCGGGGCTGACGGCAAACCCCTCCAAATGTTCGCTCGGGCTAGCTGAAGCTAAATAACTCGGGTATATAGTGGGGAGGGGCATGGTGAGGCCCCAACTCAACAAGTTAGAAGCAAAACAGAAGTGGCCCCGACCACTCCGAAAAAAACCGGTCAGGGAATTCCTGGGACTAGTGGGGTACTATAGATGGTTCATTCCCCACTTTGCCACCAGGGCATGCCCATTAATGGACCTAACGAAAGCTCGGGGCCCAGACATAGTAAGCTATGGACGACGGCGGCTGAAGACGCTTTTTCAGATCTACGGATGGCCCTCTGCACTGACCCCATACTTGTGGCCCCAGACTGGGGGAAGGAGTTTATCCTAAAAACCGACGCCTCTGATGTAGGGTTGGGGGGTGGTACTTTCACAAATGGTCGGGGAAGACGAACACCCCATCCTCTTCCTCAGTAGGAAGCTCCTGCCTAGGGAACGGAAATACACTGTTGTCGAAAAAGAATGCCTGGCAGTAAAATGGGTGGTAGAAAGCCTCCGCTACTATCTACTGGGACGGAGATTTACCCTTGTCATGGACCATGCCCCTCTGCAGTCGATGCACCAAAGTAAAGACAAAAATGCCAGAGTGATGAGATGGTTCCTGTCGCTTCAACCCCTCCACTTCGGAGTACAACATAGGTCTGGAATCCAACATGGCAATGCGGATGGCCTGTCGAGAGGTTTGCCGACCCAAGTAGCCCAACCCCATAGTGTTGGGGGGGGGGGAGAATACGTGTGGTAAACCCAGGACAAACAGCTACAAAAGGAGGGTAGTAATTAGTCCCAGGGGATTAAAAGGCCCCTCCCTATCCGCTGAGGAGAGAGAACCATGGGGCAATAAGGTTCAGCTGGAAAAGGGGTTGCAAGGGAACCAATTAGGTTCAGCTGACTCCAACTACTTGGGACCTTTTTAAACCCTCCCCTGGGTAGTAGGAGTGGGAGAGTGAGGGGAACAGGGAAGCTGCCAGTAGGTTGTTTGCAGCAAGACACCAAACCTTCCCAGTAGGGAGGCTGCACTCGCTCCCCAGAAGGGAAGGAAAACAAGCACAAGGGACTGACTGAGGAGAGGAGTAGCAGGATCCTGTGCCACCTATAAGGATTCGCCTTGCCCCAAACCTGAGTCTCCAAGGCTAAAAAGGACTGAGCCTACTGAGGCGAACAAAGTATTTTGCCACAGCTAACACTGCCTCTTGCGTGGCTTCTGGGTTCTGGTCGTTTCTCTGTTTTGGTTTGCAGCCTCACTCATTTTAAACCGTCGTTGTATTGTGCTCTTTCTTCATTTTCTTTTTTTACATTAAATAATTCTAGAAGTGGAGATGGGATTATTATTTTTCTTATGGGAAGTTGTTAATTAAAAACCCACATGGATCTGGACCATTTTTCAAAGGCTGCAACAAACAGCAATTGTATCAGCTAATGAGGCTGCCAAGCCATTGTTGTCCATGAGAAGCCCTGTGTTTAGAAGAAGAAATGTTATTAGACTTTAGCATTTTTGTTTCTGGCCTAGCAAGAACAGGTCTGTGCTATCCACAGGGCGTGCTTTCCTCTATATGTGCCTGCTCCTGCTTTTAGATAGCAGTGAGTGCTTATAGCTACATAAATTGCACTGCATGATTATAAAAAATAAAACTTAATATAAGAAAATAATCTAAGATTGTAAATGCATTGAGAAGAATGAAATGTCATAATAAATAAAGGGTGGCCTATCAATTATGTTGTAAGGGTTTTGCACAAATGTAGTCATGGCTGCAGTAAAAAGACCTTTATCTACCAACCACATAGAACAGCTCTCACATGTAGACTGATTTTTAGTCATGATTTTTGCATGACATACTGAAACCAACATGTCAATAAACCAGAGAGAAACCATAAGCATGATTAAATACATTTCAACACAATGAGTTCCATTACACAATCCGTTTTGTATATTTTTCAGTGAGGGGCACACTTTGGGTCACACAGAAACATTTCACATCACTGACAGCACTAAGGAAAAAAGCTTCTTAAAACAGAGAAAAACTGATCACTTAGGATGGCTTTTCTCATAATTTTTCTCTATTTTTTACTTGAGATCAGAAGGTCTATCTATTGTGACAGTTCACTGATGGAGAGGCAAGAAATCATAAAAGGGAGAATTTTCATTATTTACAGAATTTTGCTTCTTTCTTGACTTTCAAGACAACATCATTTACAAAGGGCATTTTGGACCTGCTGAACTATGTTGTGACAAATCACCAATCACTGACTCTCCCTAGAAAATTACCTTTAAGGGCATACTAATATGTATTAAAATCAAACAGAAAGGCAGGAAACAGTATTGCACAGCTTGTCCAGTTACAGATGGCACCTCATTGCTTTCAGTGAAAAAGTTTGCTCTCCCTCAAGATTTTATCTTGGATCTAACGTACAGAAAAATGAGCTGGAGTCAGAGATCAATGAAAAGGCTGCCAAGGAAGCAAGTGCTTTTAAGTAAGGCTGGGGCGGGGCAGGGTTGGGCAGCCAGTGGAAGAAGCCAAATAATTAGTTTTCAAGAAAAAAATAAATTTGGCTTTAGAGCTCCTTCATCATTTCCAGTGAATTATCTACATTTGAACTGTGGCCCTTGACTGATACTTTCACTTAAGATTTTGACAGGGGAACCTGGAAAACTGGCTATGAACTGAAAGCATTGATTTGCAGCAGTTCTGCACTAATGGGTTCCGAGAGACTAATAAAATAAGTTACAGTCTAATAAAATGACTGATCTTTCATTCAGTGATAACACTGAACCTTAGCTGTGAAGTCAAGTTATACACATTATTCTAAATGCTGGCATAAAAAAAATAGCAGAAGCCACATGTTTCCCAGCTGCTCTATAAACTACACTGCAGAACAGTGAGATCAGATAACAAGCTCAGAACCCTTACTCCTAAGGTGATGAAATCTGGATATAGCAAAGTGGTGATTTACTTGATTTGCATGAATGCCTCTTGCTGACTAATCCAACAAGCAATATTGCAGTGCCTATGAAGAAAATCCTTGCACAAAAAAGCAGGGCGGTGATAGGACAGGACTGTACTAGCCAGGAGATCTGGATTCTATTTCCAGCTCTGTCACTGTCTTTCTCTGTGATTGTGGGGAAATCACATAGCTTCTCTGTGAGTGCTCAGGGAGGGACAATGATGCTCCCCATAAATGAAACATATGGTCCTTCAGCTTTGGCTAGGCCCATATGCATCAGAACTTGCTTTCAAATTCCTGAGAAGAGGATGTTTTTTTACGAGGAAGGGAGGAACAGAAGAGCCACCATTTAGTTGTGTCATTTTATTTCAGATTTGATTAAGATATTGTATTAGGGCACATATACACTGCGAAAACACCCAGCGGCAGGGAGTCTCAGAGCAAGGATCAACTGACTTGGGCTCCTGGGGCTTGAGCTACAGAGCTCAAAGTAGCAGTGTAGATGTTTCTGCTCAGGCTGGAGCCTGGGCTCTGAGACACTCCCCTCACCAGGTTTCACAGCCCAGTCTACAACCTGAGCGGGAAAGTCTATAATACTACTTTTAGCCCAGTAGCGAGCCCATGCCAGCTGATGCAGGCTTGGAAGGTACATCTACACAGCAAAGAAAAACCCACAGCTGGCCTGTGCCAGCCGACTCAGGCTTGTGGCACTTGGGCTGCAGGGCTATTTAATTGCTGTCTAGACTTCCAGACTAGGGCTGGAGCCCGAGCTCTGGGATCCTCCCACCTTGCAACTAGGTTGCAAAATGGCACAGAGAGAAAGTTGATGCTGCAATGAACAACAATCAAGTCCATAAGTTTTTCCAGGGGGAATTTCCACAGGTTGGAGAAAGGAGCATGCCTTGTCCAGCAGCTGCTTCTGAACTCTGCTCATTCCCTGTCTTCTAGACCTGTGGAGTCCAGTGTTGTCAACTCTTGTGATTTTATTGTCAGTCTCATGACATTTGGGGGTTTTCTTAAAGCCCCAGCTCCTGAAGTTGTGTTATTATCTCAGTTGTCACTTAACAAAGTAAGTTTCTAGCCTTCATAGATGCAGAGAAAGCTTGAAAACGTGAACCCTAAAGGCTCAAAAACAAGAAGGAAAATAAAAAGAACCCAACATTGATTATTTAAAAAACAAAGTCTAATGATTTTTAAGTCAATCATATGATTTTGCGGGGATAGACTCATGAGTTTTGAATGATTGGCAAATGTGGAGTCCTCATTGTCTGGCTTGTGTGGTTGTGCATGGGGTCTCCATACCCCCCGCTATGACAGGAGTATGGCTTTCCCATCCCTCTTCCATCTTTGCTAGAACATTTGGCTTTTAGTAATGATTACCATTTTTCTAAATTATTTGTAACCCCATGGAAATGTGTTTGATAGGTATCAAAGTTAATTACTTATGCAAAGCAAAACTATGACTGATGTTTACAGTGAATTACTTACAATGAATGAATATTTTTATATATTACATAACGCATTGTAATTACTTAATCCATTTAATAAAACTTATAAATCTGGGAAACATCCATAAAGATCACAAAACACATTAATGCTAAAAATTACATCAATTATTGAGTAATCAATAGCTAAAAATTACTACTAGATTTGAAAGTTTATTACAAATTACTTGTAGAAAGCAAAGATATTAGCACTATTAGAATTACAATTGCTGTACTTATCTTATACTATTGCATGTACTTGGGTTATATGATCTGTGCTTTTTATTTAAGATTACTTTCATGAATCTCATTTTTCTTCCTTTTCTTAATTGTCAGCCACCTAAAAGCAAAGTCACAAAAGGTTAAACAATGCTTACATGGTAAAGACATCAATAATGTCCCCAGCAGCTCTTGCCATCTCAAAGTAGGTTTGCAGAATGTTGACAGTTCCCGAGAGTGCTTCATGTCCACAGCCACAGAAGAGTGCGACCCCAGCATACAGCAGGATGGTGGCAATCAATGAGGCATAGGGAATACCTCCCAAGCACTTGATGCAGCACTCAAAGCACCCTGCATAGGAAGAAAATAATACTGTAACACTTTTTATTGTCTGGCTATTCCAAAAGCACCAGCACCTTCTTTGATGTAAGGCAATATTTGTGTTCATGTATATGGCATATGCACTCTGAAAATTTAAGACTGCGGGCCAAGGAGAGAGCATGTCAGCCACCAGCAATACAACCTTCTCTACACTGTCACTGTCCTCAGCATCAGAAAACGGAGAGCGATTCATTCAGCTCTTCTGCCTTCTCAATTGTTGTTTGACCCACTACACTACACTACACCAATCCTGACTAAAAGGAAACTGTTAAGCAGTGTGAATCGTCTGTATTTTATGTGCTTCTGGTGTTTCTATTCAGAGCAGATTAACACACTGAAACTAGGCTAAACCTATAATCATTATTCTAGTTGGATTATAGAAGAGGACCTAAACAAAACCAGAGAGGAAGGATGGTACAGTAATCAGGGCAGTGGCCTGAGGCTCAGGAGAACATTATATTCCCTCTTACACCTTAGACTATGTGTGCGAGATTGGACAAGTCATTTAGTCTCTCTGTGTCTCAGTTCCCTTCTGTAAAACAGTGATAATACCTCATTGGCATGTTGGAGTGAGGATAAACACATTGTTTGGCACTCAGATACTACAATGACAATAGTGCTGATAAAAAATCCCCACGTGCACACTTAGAGCCTGGTTTGCCTTTTACACCAGTATAACTCCACTTACTTTAGGGTCATTGCTCCTGATTTACACCAGTCTAAGTGAAATCAGAAAATGACCTAGAAAATGAAAATAGTTTAGATATTACAGATGAACCAAAAAGCTTTAATACTGTACAGTGGCTTAACTTTTTGACCTCTAAGGTTGAGTATATTCAGCCTTAGATTACTACGATGAGTTTACTCAGATCCCATGTCTCTTTTCTTCTCCTGCAGCACTTACATTTCTCTCCGCATACTTGCTCCTTCCCAGCTTTCCTACTGCTTCCATGCTGATGATGCTCATTAAAAAAACAGTGTGTTAATTAAATTTGTGACTGAACTTCTTGGGGGAGAATTGTATGTCTCCTGTTCTGTTTTACCCGCATTCTGCCATATATTTCATGTTATAGCAGTCTCGGATGATGACCCAGCACAAGTTGTTCATTTGAAGAACACTTTCACAGCAGATTTGACAAACTGCAAAGAAGGTACCAATGTGAGATTTCTAAAAATAGCTACAGCACTCAACACAAGGTTTAAGAATCTGAAGTGCCTTCCAAAATCTGATTGGGATGGGGTTTGGAGTATACTTTCAGAAATCTTAAAAGAGCAACACTCTGATGAGGAAACTACAGAACCCGAACCACTCCAAAAAAGAAAATCAACTCCTAGTGGTATCTGACTCAGATGATGACGATGAACATACATTGGTATTCTCTGCTTTGGATCGTTATCAAGCAAAACCTGTCATCAGCATGGACGCATGTCCTCTGGAATGGTGGTTGAAGCATGAAGGGACATATGAATCTTTAGCATCTGGCACGTAAATATCTTGTGACACCAGCTACAATAGTGCCATGTGAACTCCTGTTCTCACTTTCAGGTGACATTGTAAAGAAGAAGTGGGCAACATTATCTCCTGCAAATTGCAACCAAACTTGTTTGTCTGAGCAATTCAATGAAGTAGGACTGAGTGGACTTGTAGGCTCTAAAATTTTAAATTAAAAATAAAACAATGTAGAGTTTTTTGTACATAATTCTAAATTTGTAAGATCAACTTTCATGATAAAGAGATTGCACTACTGTACTTGTACTAGATGAATTGAAAAATACTATTTCTTTTGTTTTTTACTGTGAAAATATTTGTAATAAAAATAAATATAAAGTGAGCACTGTACAATCCTGTACCCCATGAAGTCAGTGGGAATATTGCTGTTGACCTCCTTGGGGCAAGGATTTCACCCTATTTCTTCCGGCATGTGCATAGACAGTGACTGTGGGGAATTACCAAAACAGAAATAATAAATAATAATGAAGGGAGTAGAATTATACAGATGTGAAACCAGCGTAAGAAGAGAATCAGGCTCACAGAAGACCTGGACAGAAACAAACTATTCAACACCTTTGCCCAAAGACCTCCAATCCCATATTCATGTATTGATTTTAAAGACACCCATCCTGGTAATACACTGGGAAATCAGTGCTTTAAAATAAACAGTGAAGATAAATATGAGAACATATGAGTTGGGAAGGAGTCTCTGGCTAATGTACGCAATGATGGAATACCAATATCATTTGAACAACTGCAACAAATACACCTACCAGCAGTATGCTCATATTTCTGGAATTACCTATCACTCAACTACTATATGAAAGGAAATTAGGTAATTAACTTCAATGAATCCATTTTACACTAAAAATAATTACATATAGCAAGCATCAAAACTTCCACCATACAATTTACTAATTTAATAAGTCTCAAAACATCACACCACCCATCAAAAAAGAGAACTTGATACTATTAAGGAAAATTTTGGCAAGACCAATAGAAAGCCCTAATAGATAAACCAATCCAAAGTGACTAAACAACTAATGCAGAAAAGGACTCTACAAATTAGAACTAATTCTCATTGATTTCTTCTGGTGATGTAAAAAGAGAGAGAGAGATAAAGCAGTAATGTGGTTATGCTGTAAGAACAAATTATGGCATCAACATAGCACATAAGACATACACATAATTAAACCTACTGGTATCATTCTCATCCTTCCATCCTAAAAATGTGTAATTGTCTATACTTGCAAACTTGCTAAAAATATCACTATATATTTTACCTACTGTATAATTTACCCACCTACAGCATGTATTAGTTACCTATATAGTTGCTATGCAAATTCCTCTCAGGAATTTGATACACACTGTTTTGGGAAAGTGATCTACAAAACATTTGAGAATTTTTTCTCAAGCCACAATGGTACTGAGGTATATTCACCTTTCAGGGCATGAGTCCCATGGCCAGCAACGTAGTTACACATGCACAACCATGAACATGCTAATTTGGAAATACAGGTTCCACTCATTTTATTTTATTGTTCACCCTGTGCTAGAACCCTATGTAATGCAATATAAAGAGAAAGATGACCATGTTCACACTAAGCGTTCAACACTGATGTATCAACATGATTGCAACCACTGATGTGTCGCTACTGTTGCATGTTTGTGATAAATCTTATATAAAATATGTCTTGTAAGATATCATTGGAAAAGTTGTAATCTGTTGAACAATTTATCCTATTTATATGCATGTATTATCATTGTATATGAAGCTATGAAACTTTGCTCTGTGTTTGTGTCTCAAACATGTTGTGTTCCTGGGTAACACCCACAAGGCAGATTTACATCAAGACCAGCCAGCCATGGTTGATGGACCATTAAGAAGAATCAACTCTTCCAATGGCCTCCTCCTGAGGACTGCTCAGAAAGCATATGGACAATGGAGGCCCACTGACTCAATAAGGCATGGAGAACATGTGATCCCCGACTCCATGTTTGTGACAGTAACTTTCCATGCACATGGGCTGAGGATATAAATGGAGACTGTGAGATCATCCCCTGGCCTCTTTCCTGCTCCACATTTCTGGACAATGATTTCTAACAAAGGGAAACTTTGAACAATGGACTGAGGTCCCCCAGTCTTTTGGGTGATCCAGAGAGACGTACCGCAAGTTAGGAGATTTAACATCACTGCTATTATCCTGATTTACAAACTCTGAAATCAGCCATAATATATATGATTCATTTTAACCATTTAATAATTCTATTTTTATTATATTAATAAACCTTTAGTATATTTTGCTAAAGGACTGGCTACCAGTGTGGTTTTTGGGTGAGATCCACAAGTACAGATTGATCTGGGGTGAGTGTCTGGTTCTCTGGAACTGGAAAAACCTAATAGATGGGATTTTTGGTTTTTAATATTCATTTATCACAGAAGTCTGGTTTGTCTGGGTGGTGAATGAGGCGCTAGAGGGCCTGAAGGTGACTGACTGTGGCTTCATAATAACTAGTACACTATTTTGGAAGCACGCATTTGTTAACTGATTTGGTGAAATCTTATGCTAGAGCATACCATCAGTCTGGGGTATATGCCCTGTATTCCGGCAATCTGACCTGAGACTGGTGCTCTTAACCATGTCCTCTACCAGGGAGTGTGACAAACTATTTAACAGGAACAATTCAGTGTCAACAGTGGCTGTACTCACTTTGCCCTCTTGTTTACCTAGATTTTTTTTTCCAGTTTAAGGTTATAATATAGAACTGCTGGGGCTATATACTTTTGACTTAAACTATAAGAACTGTCCCTTTTCTCCAATATTGCATTCCCCCGCCCCCAGCCTTGGAATTGCAAATCATAAAAGCAGAACTGGCCATTGCATTCATCATCAATCCACAGAGAAAATATTATATCCAAATGCATCGTAGGTGGCAAGCCATGGAGCTGTACTATGTATGTGTAATGCCAACTTCCAAAAATGTTATTAGCTATCAAAACAGGTGCACATGAAGGCTGTGTCAATGGATGTCCAAACCAGTAATTGTTCCACAAACAGCTGCCTCCTCCCCTCCTCAGTGTAGACTCTTCTTGCCCAGATTAGGAATAACCAGTGTACTGGAACGCCCTTCATAGCTCCTGCTGTAGAAGGTTTGAAAAGTAGTCTCTCCACAGGTTTTGTGGAGGAGCCAGAATTTGCTCCAGTCCGGGCTGCTTTTAGTGGCTGCAAGTTAGCTAATGCGCTTCTTCATGTAGCAGCCAACCATAATTGTGTGTATATAATTTTCTCTTTACTTTATATTAAGGAGATAAATGACTTAGAACTCACTACAGCAATTTAAACTGCAGTTGGGGTTTATATACAAATTGGGCATAGAAACACCACCACCATCATTCTCCTTGTTTATAAAGTGTTACTATTATGTGAAGTCTTTGCCATCACTGCAGCGGATGTTCTGCAAGTGACATATGAAATGAACAATCTGTCTCTGCCTAGTACACAGAAAGAATACTGTCTCAGAGCCTGATTGTCTTGTCACTTAAACCCATGAAAACTGTATTGAAATTAATGGAATTACTCTGCTGTAAAATGGGTGTGACACCAGAATCAGGCATGCAATATTGCAATTATGGTACTGGCTATAATATTTAGTATTCAGAAAGCCTATCAAGTCCAGAACAAGAAGGCAAAAGAGAAAAACAAGAACACACAGAATACTGAAGTAGTTTGTATTTTTATTTGTATATTTCTCTTTCTGAAAGCATCTCCATAGGTATCTGGAACTTTTGGGAGAATCCAACTATTATTTATATAGCCACAGAAATATACATGCACAATGCAAAAAAAAAAAAAAGATCCTGTCAATGAACATGCTGAATATTTTTATGAAACATCTGAAACAGTTTTTCAGTTACTTCTCCATCTGATATTAGGACACAGTGGGAACAATAGATCATCTGAAATGCCAGAAAGAGGTTGCAATGAAATGGGAAACAATTTCAAAATCTTCCTTATTGTCTATGGCTTTTCCAGGCTGAGGTTTGCAGTTTTGTAGCAAAACATTAACAATTGGTCACATGGTGTAACAGGGCTGCTGGATCAAATTAACACAAATAGAACTCAAAGAACACAACAAAACAAGCTGATTTGGTGTGAGTTTCACCACGTGAACCTGAATCGTAAACTGAAGCTCTAGAAGTTTTGGAGTATGTGAAACAAAACTAATGGAAAAATCAGCGAAAACACTGGCAAATCAAAAGTGACATATTTTGCATGGGACTAGTTCTGAAAAGTCATTGAGAAATCACCTGACAGGGGAAGTGACTATGACGGCTTCTCTACACAGCCCCACGTTATAGACTGTCGAGATGTGAATTGCAGTGTAACTGCCCCACATAGATCCTGCTAGTACAAACTAAAAGGTACCTAAATTCACATTAACACAATCCAGTGTGAATATTTTGCAATGATTTCCTGATATGCTGCTATTGTATTGGGTATTTTAGAATGTAGTCCTGAACTGCTCAATAAACAGAAATGGGTGAGTAGTGTGAAGGATACATTAATTTTTGTAAATGTCCTGATCGCTGGTGGGATGACACCATGTCTTCAAAGGTGCCCAAGGATTGCCAAACTATTTTTCCATTTCTAGAAGTCCATTTACATACAAACATCCTTGGACAAGAACTAAAACTGGATTGAAAAGAAAATTAAAACTTTGGGTATCCTAGGAGAACAGATGTGTTCTAACCAACTTCCATTTCAGAACATCTTCTCCAATTGTTCTAGGGATGGCTGAGAAAAAGAGAGTTGTAATCTAAACCTACATCATAACTTTGTAACTGGCCCCTATCTCCATGATGGACCAAACTAGAATTCCAGATTCAAGATGCACCCAAGCAATGATGGGTGTGTATCTGAATATCTGGATCCCAATTGTGCAGCTCAGTCCCATCTCTGAACACATCAGACAAAGCTTTTATGGATTTAATGGCTGTCATGGCAATGAAGAGGAAACAAATTGATATTTTAATATCAATGGATGAATCAACTCAGGCACTATTAGACTGTTCAGGAGCTAACCAAATGTATTCATGAAAGTCCTCTGTAGAATAATGGAAATTTTGAATCTCATGTTAAGACAGCAGGATATGTAAATAGGTTAGGCTGTCATCTTAAAAAAAATGTTACTTGACACTTCTTTCTGTTTACCTTGTGATCAAATTCTTCATCTTAAAGTGGCACATTATTGAAAATGTCATCATTCAATAATACCAGTTATGTTTTAGTTAATGAATGTTCCTGATGCTGCTGATTCAAACTGTATTTTTAAATTTGCAAAACATTAAATATTTTTAAACACAAGCACACACTTTATGTGGCTTTTGAAATTTAAGACTAAAGACACTTGAAAATTTCAAGCAACTTCCATCTGGAAATATTAGAGAATTGTCTACTTCTGTGAGTTTATTACTGCAAAATTGGAAATAGTTACTACACATGAATTTAAACATTTAAAAACATGTTGCCAACTCTTACAATTTCATCGTGAACCTTCCATTATTTGCCTATTTAGTTAAAGCCCCAGCTTTTGGAGTCCTGGAGAAATGGACTTGCAAGAAAAAGCTAGAAAACATGACATCTAAAAGCTCAAAAAACAGAAGGCAAATCAAAAGAACCAAGCTATATTAGTTTTAAAATGTCTGGATTTCGATGGGGTCTGAGTCATGATTTTTTAACGTTTACGGTTGGCAATACTTGGGGTGGAAAACTGTGAAAAAGAAGCTTACCACAAATACTTCCTACATGGCTTTAAGGAGCCAGTTAGCAGGTACACCATTTCCTGTTCTGCTACTGCCCAACAAACTGGCTTGTCTAACTGAGGATCCAGGCAGCATGCAACAGACAATTGCAGTGCACTGTAGCCAGTGGAAGAAGCACTCCAGGGATTGACCTGGACACCACCGGAAGACAGACAAGATACCAGCAATTTGGTATCATTAGGCCACAAATTTATTAAGTAATGAATCTGGTAACTATCCGGAAATAAGTTCAGTGCAGGTCCTCCTTCTTTTGTAATCTATTCCATATGGGGGTGGGCTGCCATCAGCCCCTCTCCCCCACCCCCACCTCTACACCATTAACCTGATCCCAGCACCATTGCTGGGACCCCACTGCCCTTCCCCTGGACATGGGTTAAAGGGGTGGGGAAGAGGGGGTTGTCTCCTCTCTGTACAAGACATTGGGGGCCCCAATCCCATTCCCATCTTCTTTAGGGGATGCTTCCTCCTAATCCTCTTCCAATTCCAGTTCATCAGGGAGCCAGACCCCTGACAGGATGAGTACCTGTGCTGATCTGCCACGTTGCAAAAATATAAATTTTACAATCTAACCTATCCCACCAGGCTCCCACTGCCATGACCAATCTGGCAGAGAAGGAAAAATTCCTTCCCAGCCCCGAAAAGGCAACTAGAATGATGTGCTCAGCAAGGCAAAAACCTGACCCTACTCTATTCCTGAGGGATGGGGCCAGCAGGAGGGAGGCTTTTCTTCTCAGACAGAATGGTGCCCCAGGCTGGGGGGAGGGCTTATAAGTCCTCCGCCCGCTTGAGCATGCATGGGAGCCAGACGTATGTTGCATCTTTGTGTCCAACTAATCAGCCACAGAGCCAGCAGAAGGCCAGGAGGAGTGCACTCCTTAAAGGGTTTTCTTTCCCCTTCTGGCCCAGACAAAGTCCCCTACTTCTGAGGCTGTGGGAAGGCAACAGATGAATACTTGGGTTGCAGCTGCCTAGCAACAACAAATGTCAGCTAACGGCACAAAAATGATTAGGTGTGACTACGCGGACAGACTCTTTCCCTTGCACATTAGGTATCAAACATCACTGGTTCTACTGTTAGCTGCGTTTTCCCACAGTAAGTATGTTGGAATGTAAGCTGACCTTTATGGCAAGAGCGTTAGGAAAGAAAAAAGTTCTGAAGTCTTTCAGGAAGTGCGGCTATTTTATGGCAAACTGCACAGTCAGTAAATAGCTGCACTCAGCATATGGCCCAGGCGGAGGAGAAGGAATCATAGGTGACTGTATGTTACCACTGTGCTCAGCTGATCCACTTGCTAGGGACTGATTCAGCCATGACCTCCTTCCCCCCCCCCCCCCCCCCCCCACACACACACACAGCTGGAGCACTCTCATAACTACTTTTACTTGCAATGGCTGGTAACAGACCCTCAAGGCCATAATGCCAGCTGGAAATGGCTGGGGTGCAGCTGAGTCCTCTGTTCTCCCATGCCCCCCCCCCCTTAATTCATCTCCTAAGTACAGTATAAGCCAACCAGGTATTCACCTTGCCAGAGAACCCTTCATCTGACTGATCAGGGCAGTTCTGTTGCCTGATGGGCCAGGACCCGACTGATGTGCTGACAGCAGTGCTTGCTTAATAATAGGCCCACACAGCTGGAATTCTCTCCTCGAGGAAATATGATTAAGCATAAATTCTCCAACTTTAGTAAGACCAGCAAAATGTTTGTCTTTGCACAGACCATCTCAACTGATTATATTGTGGTTTTCTAGCTCTTTGATAAAACCACATGCAGCAGGAGCAGGGTGTTTGATCTCCTTCTGTGAAACTGTGAATATCTCAGTTTAAACCTGTAAATTGCCCAGATGGTGCTGGACACCAAACAATAATCGTAAATGATACAAAGCCACAAGTATGTCTATTCATGACCATATTTGGTCCTCAGACTGTATAGAGAACTGCCATGTTTTAAACACAAAAGTCACAGAGCATAGGACCTAGGAAACTTATTCAATACATAATATTTGTAACACAGAAAACCCCAAGGGATAAGCAGGTCTGTTAGTATTAATAATTCTAGGTATATATTATTTCTTTTTATATTTCCTGAGCAAAAGAAACCAAATTTTAGAGATTAATATCTTGGATACTTCCAAAATTTCGAAACAAAAAGTAGCAATGGACTGTGGACTAAGTAGCATGACTATAAAATAACTTTGTTTATACTCCCAACGCCTTTTTAGCTCCAATATAATGAGCATGTGAAACCAAACATATTTGTTTTACTCTCTAGGTCTATAAAATGACAGTCAATTTAAGCCATTTCTGTTTCACATCCCCCTCAGCAATCAAAAGACAAATGCATCTGAACTAGGGACTGGTTTGCCAAATTTCCATTAGATATGAATTAAACCTCTCAGAAATGTGATTTCTTTATTCTAATGACCAATTAAAATGTTAATTAAATGTAAAAATCTAATTTGTTAAATAAGATCAAAATCAAATCAGTTAAACCAGAGGTTCTGTGGTCTTATTCTGTCAGATGCTTATCACCTCCCCTTCTAAGATGAATGCTGTACACTCAGTGGATTGTTAAATTATTTGTCTTAATTTACACTTCTGAGTGATTGCTTTTTGTTTTGTTGTTTAATTTCCAAGACAAAGTTACCTGTTTCATATTGTAAGGAGCAGTAAGAACTGAAAAGTTAGAATCTGGATTTTGAATTTCTCCCATAGTCTGAAAGATAGCTCCAGGATTTTTAGATCCAGAGTTTTGATGTAGTCTACAGATAGAGTCCATCAACAAGGATCAGAACTGGGGGCTAGATCCACAAAGGGCCAGAGAGAGAGAATGACTCTATAGCCCAATGGTTAGGGCACTCACATGGGAGAATATTTAATTATTATAAACAGTGGAACAACTTCAACAGAAGAGATTAATATAGACCTGCCCCAGAATACCTCATATTTCAGTGCTTCAGGCATTTTCCTGGGAGGGTGGAGACCCACATTCAAATCCCTACTCCAAATAAGGTATACGGGGGGACTGAATCCCAGTCTCTCACATCTCGGGTGAGGGCTCTAACCACTGGGCTAAAGTTATTGGGGGGTGAAACACCCCCACCTCCTCCCGCTTTCATTCTGTTTAGGTTTAGGCATGCTTTAGGAACACCTATTGGATCAGGAGCCACAAGAAATGCCTACTTTGAGAATCCCACCAGTGCTTATGTGTGAGACAGGTGCCTGGGCACCTAGACTGAGGCAGCTGTGTCCATGCTCACTGGCAGAAACTTAAGCACCTTGGGACGTTCCTGTGTGAAATTTAGGTGTCTACAGAATTAGGCAGAAGCTAATTTAGGTGTCTACAGAATTAGGCAGAGCAGGGGTTTTGAGGATCTCAGTAGCACATAAATGTTGGATTTAGGAACCCAAGTCCTTTTATGAATCTAGTCCCGGATTCTGATTCTTGACCCTTGAAAAATTAGTGAGATGGACTGTTCATATCCAGGTTTTTGCATCAGACATATCTCTACATCCAATCAAAAATAAAAAAAATCCAGAAAAACAGCATAAGAGGCTTTGGGTTTACTTTTATGAAATTACAACATACAGTAAAATTCAGGGTATTCCATTGTTTACCCTTTGGTACAGTTAGTGACAATATCAGTATCACTTGATAAGCTGGTTCCTAAAGAAAAATTGGTATCAAAGTACAGCATTTAAATTGACAGCAATAAATGTACCATATTAACTATAACTCTCCCTCCCCCCACCCCCCACACACGGAGCATAGTCATGGGCAACACTCAGAAGAATTCAATTGCCACTACAGTTTATTGTACTTCCTCGGAAATTAGAAAAATCAATCACATTGAAGCCAAGGCCACAGAGGCAAACACTAGTTAGAACATAAAAGCATAGTAGAGGCAGAAATGTAAGAGTGATTGTTAAGTGTACTTCAGAGCCCAATGCTCCTTCTGGAAAAATAACTTCTCTGTCCTAGTCATACATATCCTCTGACATAAAGTATTTTGCACTTATTTATAAACCTAGAACTAAATTGTCCACTGACTTAAACCCCATGCAACTGCATTTAAATCAATGGGATTGCAAACGGACTGTACATAAGTCCAGAATTTAGCTCCTAATCTCTAAAGTTCCAATCACGGAAGGTGCTGATTTGCCTCCTCTCCCACTGAAGTCAATGGGAGTTCTGGGCTCTCAGTATCTCCCAGAATTTGATCAGCACATCACAGGATAAGAACCTGAAATGGAAATGACACATAAACTCAAAGAAATAGGGCCTGAGTCTGATCTCCTTGACACTGAATCTACACCAGTTTAACTACACTGACTTCACTGGAGACAATCCTGATCTAAACCAGGAATCTACAAATGGGATCAGAATCAGGCCCTAGTTTGTTTTAGGTTGATTTATAATGTATGGTAAAATGACAAAACAAATAATAGAATACTCCATATTCACTTGAAAAATGCTGAAGTATGTTTTACATGTAATATGCTGTAATGTCACATGAATACAATTTAAAAGGAGAAATTATAAGAACAGTATTGCCATAAAATATGATTTCAAAAGAAAAATGGTCAGAAAAACAAAACCAACAATATCCCATCCTCCTTGAGTACTTTAGGACAGAGCTGCATAAATAAAATGTGTATATAAAGAATCATTATCTGGTAATTGGTGACAGGTAAAAACACAAAAGACACTCATAAAACATTTAAAAACTGCTCATTTCTTACTCAGGGTTACACACTGAGATCCTGAAAGTTGAAGCAGCAATGACAGGATGGCACAAATACTGCTTCTGAGACTTATTTTACTTTGAACTGTAGCATATATGTGGAAAATTGTCTATAGCTATTATAAAAAGGAATGAAATGCGCAAAGGAGAAGGCATTTACCTCTTTCTGACACAAATCTATATTCTTTTTAGGCTATGCCTCCTAAATGTTTGCAGTAAAAGTTTGTATATAATTGGCATCTCCCCCCCCCCCCTCTTTTAAATAGGACCATGACCATCACGTTAAAAAGAACTTTTGGAACAGCCCTAGTCCGTCCCCCGCCATTGCACAATTGTCCCCTACGGTAAACTTTGCAATGCCTTCAGTAGTTCATTTTCAAATTATTCTAACAGTGGGGCTTTCTATTTTCAAAATCCCTACACCTGATTCTGATCTCACTTACACTGATGTAAACCAGGAATAACTACATCAGAGTTATAGTGGGTAAACTGAGTGCAGTCAGAATCAGTTCCCCTTTATTTCAGGCCTTGTCTAAACTAGAAAAGTGAAGGGGTTTAACTAGATCAGTGTAAAAATCCATCTAGCTAAACCAGTGAAATCCCCCAACATAGACACATTAAGCCTTGCTTATTCTGAATTTTCTTAGATTACTAGGTGATTGCCATAGTTTGTTTAAATAAATTCTTAGATCAATTTAGTTAAACTAGTGCACTTTTCTAGTATAGACAAGGTATTGGCCAATAGCTTTATGTGAGGAGGTTCTCACATTTTTTTTCACAGTGTGTCCCACTTCTCAATACATGAATTGTCTTCTGGATCACATCCTCTCTCAGCCCTATTGTAATTGCAGTTATTATCTTTCTATAAAACACTTGCAGTTAGGGGATGTTACAGCGGTTAGCACAAGAGAGTCTGGATTACACCTGGAACTTGAAGAAACTAAGTGGCATGCATTTTGGGGGGGGGGGGGAATTGCCAAGTCCCTTTGAAAAAGTACTTGAATTATACTGCAGAACATCTTTGTGGCAACAACAGAAATTACCTATGTGAAAAAATTATACTGGGGAAAGTTTAACATATTTTTGACTGCTTATTCATACAATTTAGCAGCTGGAAACAAGGAGCAGAGACAGCACCATGTGAACAACCAGCTCTGCGAAGATCACCTATAAGTGCTTTGCAGACCAGTTTGAAAACCTCCAGTTTTATTCTGAATATTTATTCAAATCGTACTATTCTGATCAGTTTACTTTTTTACTCCAAAAAATGGTGTATCTGTGTGGGTGGGTGGGTGGGAGGGAGGGAGACAGGGTAGTGTTTTTTTTAATATTTTGTTTTAATACCACTTATTTATCAAACAAATCCTCCTTCCTTAATGATGTGTAATTCTCTCCCTTCTTTTGCAGGATTGGTAAAGAGAATTTGAACCTTGGCACTGATGATGTGGCAGGATTTGGATTTTTAATAGTGATTTAAAGCACCATTAAATTCCACAATGATTAACTTGCTTGATTAATTACCCCATATTTTCATCCAAAACACTCCCTTATGATTGCTATTATACAGCCATCACTAAATGTAGTGTGCTTTGAAAAATAATGCATAGACTATAAGAATCTTAAATACAGTTCAACAAGATCACACAAATCCATCAAGACACCTTCCACATCAGAAATAACGTTGCCTAATATGAATCACATTAGCACTTTCTTTACCTAACTTGAAAGTGTTAGGTTAGTTATATGCTAGGTAATTAATTCCTAAATAGATTGCTTGACTGGCTTCTAATGAATCTGTAGTTTTGATGCCCAGCAGAGATGATGTGGAATATGTTTCTTATTCAAAAAGGAAACTTGCAGGAGAAAAGCAGTGAGCAATTCAAACAGTGAGCAATTCAGTGAGCAATTTGCTAAACAACTATATTTAGCAAAGCCACCTGGCATAGAGATCTATGATTTCTTTCACTGCCATTTGATGTACCAACCATTTTAAATCCTTGTTAGAAATGTGTATCAGGGCAAACTGATCGAAGGCTTGGTGTACACTTAACTACAGTTAGCTATATTGACCTATGACGGTCAAGGGTGTGAAAAAAAATCACACCTCTGACCAATGTCGCTATGCCAACCTCACCTCCAGTGTAGATGCAGCTATGTTGACCAAAGACATAGCTACTATCTTTCAGGGAGGCGGTGTTCCTAAAGAATGGAAAAACCCCTTCCATTGATGTAGGCATACCTATAAAAGCCTTTAAGCTTAATAGAAGGGTGATCTCAGTAGTTTTTTTTAAACTTCCCTTAGGACTTGTCTATACTACAGAGGCTATGCCAAAGATGAATGTAGATGAATGTAGAACCTGAAGAAACATCTGTGCATGCATCTTTTGGGGGAAAACTGCCAGGTCCCCTTAAAAGAAAATCTGAATAAGCATTTGTGTAAATGTACTATATACTCTTGTCTTCCAATCCCTTCTCAAGGCCCACTTCTGCCAAAATGTCCAGTGCTGAATGATTAGTCTGAGGGACAGCTGGGGAAAGTAAATATTTAATTACTGTATATTACAACAAAAATAAAACAAACCGCAAATGTGTGTGAAAATTGGGAACACTTCTTTATCTGACTCTCCCTCAATCCTTATGTGTTGCTCATCCTCCTAGATCGTAACATCTTCAGGACATGAATTGTGTCTACTTTTATGTTTGGTCAATGTCTAGCACAACTAGGCCCTGATTCTGATTAGGCCCCATGGGTGCTACCATAATATAAACATTAAATATTATTTAATAACCATAATAATACTAAAGTAAACACGTTTAGGGGGTGACAAGAAAGATAGCATCAGCTAAGGAAGAAAACAGTATACAGGTGGGAAAAAAGAGCAATACAATTCAGGGAGACCTGTAATCTCATGTTAGGAAGAAGAAATGGGTGGAATAGTAAACAAGAGATTGGGCCTAAAAATACCCTTATATTTGGCAATCTCTAGGTGTCAAGGGGATGCCACCTCTCTGCTGTTTGACATCTGCTCATTTCTCCATATGTCACAATTTCTGAAGCTAGAATGTTGATAACCATGCCATTCTAAAAAATTCCTTCTTATTTACAAAAGTCTAATCACATCTCCAGTGTGGAAGGTGCAAACTCTCCCTGTTGGCACACACATATACCAGTGGAAGGAGACATAGTGAAAGGCTCACAGTGGGAAAACATTGGCAGAAAAAATATTTCTTTCTTTGCTAATTTACAAGAGAAAACAACTTTTAAAACCTTGAATGTATTTCACAAATACCTATAAAAGTGCAAAGATTTATAAGGACAATTTTGAAAGCAGAACATCCAAAGCACACAATATAAAGAACTCTGTAATAGCAGTCTAGCTACAAAGTAGGACATTCTTAATGTATACTCTGTTTTAAAGCCAACCTTTTGCTGACATGTATAGCACTTCATTGTTCACTTGTACAGTGCAGACCAAATCTCTGGGGCCAGCTGAACCACGCTAGTGCAGAACCTTTAATGGGTAGAAAAAGGTGGCTATGAGGAAGTTATATCAACTAGACCAGTTTCCTGGTGACTGCTCCACTGATTAGGAATGTGGAAGATTACACCCAAGAATGCCCCTACATCTATCTGTAGAAGGACAAAGCAAGTGACACAGCACCAGCTAAGAGGATTCCTCAGCTGCCCAGAATGCTACAAAGGGATCACGGCCAGGAGCCAAGATTTGACCATGTTTCTTTTAAAAGGCAGAGTTTCTATTTTTTGAAAGTTGTTTTCTGGTGCTCATCAGTTCCATCATAGTATATTTGAATAGGATAAGGTACACTACAGTGATGAGTATAGTATAGCTTCAGTAGATATACAAGATAAGGTGACTTAAACAACCAGATTCATTGCCCAAAAACGTTATGATGGTCTGTTCTTTTCTTATGCTCACGTCTTATGCCATCTTCATATGTGTGGCACCATGCCCACTCAGAATTTGTTTGACTTATCTGATTAAATTATAAGTGACAAGGGTGATGGGTTTAAATGGGCAGAAGCATAACACTGCAAGTGATCTCTCCTATTCTGCACACTCCTCTTTGAGGCTACATGTTTCTTTGCATTTGTTACCTGCTGATAACTATGTACTCAAAAATACTCAAAAAGTCGGGGGAAAAAAAAGAAGAAAAGAAAGACACAGTTTATGTGCATAATCCTGGTTGATAAAGTACAGATTGGATAATGAGATGGTTTCTTTAGGCGTTGAAAGAGACAAGATGTGTGAGGCAGTGTCTTTTATTGGACCAACATATGCTGGTGGAAGAGACAGAGTCAAACTTTAGGTGTGGAAATATATGTTGAAATTACAGACTGAAAACACTCTTAAGGAAACCTGGTGACAGATAATATATATTTAAAAAGACTCTTCCCTACATGTCTTCGCCAACATTGGAAAAACTCAGCCAGGAAAAGCAATGGCACAAACTCAACAACAAATAATAAATGAAGCAAGCTAACAAAGAGCGGCCTTGTCGTTAAGGTATGACAACTCAAAAAGGCTGAGTTCCATTCTTAGCTCTGCCATGCATTTACTATGTGATTCTGGACAAATCACTTAACCTCTCTGTATCCCACTTCCCCATCTGCAAAACAGGGACAATAACACTTCCCAATCTCACAAGGATGTTGTGTGGATAAATTCATTAATGAGTTTGAGGCATTCTATTACTGCGGTGTTTCTGACTATGGCCCCAGCTGAGAAAGCGGTTTACGCCACTGAAATCAATGAACATGCACTGTGAGCACAATGAGATTAACATACAGGGAAAGCATATCCAGATTGCACATACCCACAAGAAGAAAAGAACACAGGACTTTAAGGAACCTCATGGATTGAGTCCAGTCCCCTGCTATCACAGGCAACCATGTCTCATATGCCAATGATGTTGTATCACTTAATTCTGTCTTTGTAAGTGTTTAATCCACCTGCTTTATATTTTCTCTGAGCAACGAGACAAGTCACACTTATTGTTATTGCAGAAGTGAGGCCCACATTGGCATCTCAATATAAACAGAGCCAAGAGTCAACAACCAACTGACAATGGATGAGATGTGCAATAAAGTGATTTTGCTTAAAGTAGTCCTGTATTAGAATCACTCTTGACAGTGTCTGCAGAGGTGGAATTGATATAATTCCTTAGGGAAAATACACAGTATGTGTGTAAGAACACTTACTCACAAAGACGGAATTAAATGACACGCGGAGCTAAAGTCCTGGCACGTGTAAGAAAGATAATGATATGTTTTATATTGAAAGGGCTTGGCTATATAGGTATTTCCAATCATTTCAACAGAGCTTGCTGACCTCATTGTTCCCTAGGTGCATGCACAGTTCACTCAATACAAGCCAGCTACCACATATAAATGAGCATCCTGGGGAAGAGGGTGAGGAGATGCAAACTTCTATTTGCCCACTAATATGCAGACATTGCCAAAGCACAGGAATTCAACTTCCACAGACATGAGCAAGAGAGACCCTCCTAGTTAGGCTTTGCATTGCTGAGCCTCAGATGCTCTGCTGTCACAACCGCTTGCATCTATCTATTTGCCCTAAGATGTGTCACATTGGTTGCTGTACTCTGTATTGTTAATAATATATTACATTTAATAATTCACAGTTAGAGGCATTTTTCATTCAAAAGGAGTCCAAAATCTTCACTGACTATTTTAGTACAGATCAGAAAGCAAACAATCAAGGCAGCAAGTTACCTCAAACTGGGAGAAGAGTGCAAGGTCTATTTGTGTGACAAAATGTGCGTCCTTACACTCCCATCAAGTTGACTGTGGTGGTGGAAGCAATGCTCTTGACCTCATCATGATTCTGACCTTCCAAAATACATAAAAGGCATCGCCAAAGCCAACCCCCCTGCTTCTCTATGCTTCCTTACATAAGCAAAGTAAGGTGCGAGCAAACCTAAGTTCACCAGAATGGTAATACTTTTGTTTCTCCATATGCACAAAAGCGTGCAGCTCTGAGTTGTGGCACTGTGGGGTAGCTATTACTTGGGGGACAACATGTACATGTTTCAGAGTAACAGCCATGTTAGTCTGTATTCGCAAAAAGAAAAGGAGTACTTGTGGCACCTTAGAGACTAACCAATTTATTTGAGCATGAGCTTTCGTGAGCTACAGCTCACTTCATCGGATGCATACCGTGGAAACTGCAGCAGATATTATATGTACATGTAGGACAGACCGATTCCATACTGACAATGTGATATATTTGATATTGATTTATAGTGACAGTATGCACTTTTCTGAACTTGGAATTGGGTGTGAGCTGCCGTTCAGTGTTCACTTTTGAAGAGTTAGTACAGGAGCTGTTGAGGTGCAGTCATCAAAACAGATTCTTCTCAGTACGAGTTATACCTCTCTGACCATTTTTATGACTATCATCATGACGGAATTGGTCGATACCATTGGTTCCACACAAAACCTACATTTATATAAAAATAAATGCAGCATAGCAATAAAGACAACAAATCACCAGCAAAAAGAGACAAATACAGCATTGTCATTCTATAGTCAATTATTATTTATTTTGTGCCCAAACTGTCTTTATCCTTGGCCCAGATCATTTCTGGTAGTGAAGGGATTCATTAGGAAGTGCACATGGGAGAGACATGCAAAGGCAACTGCATTTAGGAAAATTCCCTCTCTTTTTATATGCATCATTTAAAGTTTGTGTTGTAAACTGATGTCACATTCTCAGAGTACATGAGAATTACAAATTAAATAATTAAATGTAGATTTGCAACAAATTGTGTAGCACAAATCCCATTAAAATGAAAACTGTCATTTATGGGACATTAATGCTTATGAAAATACAGAGAAAATAATGTTGTGCTTAGCTTTTATGTGCTCTTCAGTACATTAGGTTTATTGCAGATTAAATGAGACAGATCTTGATCCCACACCTAATAAACATACAAGTTACAGAATCATAGAAATGTAGGGCTGGGAGGAACCTTAAGAGGTCATTAAGTCCAGCCTGCACTGAGGCAGGACCCAGTTAATTTAGAGCATCGCTGACAGGTGTTTGTCCAACCTGTTCTTAAAAACTTCCAGTGATGGGGATCCCACAGTCTGTCTTAGAAGACTATTCCAGAGCTTAACTACCCTTCTAGTAAGACAGTTTTTCCTAATATCTAACCTAAATCTCCCTTGCTTCAGATTAAGCTTCAGATATTTATTACTTCTTGTCCTACCTTTTGTGGACTTGGAGAACAATGGATCAATGTCCTCTTTATAATAGCCCTTAACATCTTCTAAGACTGCTATCGGGTCCCCTCTCAGTCTTCTTTTCTTAAGACTAATCACGCTCAATTTTTTTAACCTTTCCTCATAGGTCAGGTTTTATAAACAATTTTTGGTGATCTCTGGACTCTCTCCAAATTGTTCACACCTTTCCTAAAATGTGGCATCCTGAACTGGATACAGTATTCCAGCTGAGGCCTCACCAATGCTGAGCAGAGAAGGACAATTACCTCCTCTGTCTTATAGATGACATTCTTGTTAATACATCCCAGAATATTAACCTTTTCACTATTATTTTACATTAACTTACTTTTATTTGTGATCCACTATACCCCCAAGATCCTTGTCAGCAGTACCACCACCTCACCAGTTATTCCCCATTGTGTAGTTATGCATTTGTTTTTTCCTTTCTAAGAGAAGTACTTTGCACTTCTCTTTATTGAATTTCATCTTGTTGAATTCAGACAAATTCTATTTTGTCAAGGTCATTTTGAAATATAATTCTATCCTCTAAAGTGCTTGCCACCCCTCCCAGCTTGGTGTTATCTGCAAATTTTATAAGCACACTCTCCACTCCATTATCCAAGTCACTAATGAAAATATTGACTAGTACAGGACCTAAGACTGACCCCTGTGGGACACCACTAGATATAGCCTTCCAGTTTGACAGCGAACCACGGATAACAACTCATTGTCTACAGCCAAGCTCTACAATACAACCGCATTTGCTCCAACCCCTAAGACAGAGACAAACACCTACAAGATCTCTATCAAGCATTCTTACAACTACAGTACCCACCTGCTGAAGTGAAGAAACAGATTGACAGAGCCAGAAGAGTACCCAGAAGTTACTTACTACAGGACAGGCCCAACAAAGAAAATAACAGAACACCACTAGCCATCACCTTCAGCCCCCAACTAAAACCTCTCCAGCGCATCATCAAGGATCTACAACCTATCCTGAAGGATGACCCATCACTCTCACAGATCATGGGAGACAGGCCAGCCCTTGCTTACAGACAGCCCCCCAACCTGAAGCAAATACTCACCAGCAACCACACACCACACAACAGAACCGCTAACCCAGGAACCTCTCCTCGCAACAAAGCCCGTTGCCAACTGTATCCACATATCTATTCAGGGGACACCATCATAGGGCCTAATCACATTGGCCACACTATCAGAGGCTCGTTCACCTGCACATCTACCAATGTGATATATGCCATCATGTGCCAGCAATGCCCTTCTGCCACGTACATTGGCCAAACCAGACAGTCTCTACGCAAAAGAATAAATGGACACAAATCTGACATCAGGAATCATAACTTTCAAAACACAGTTGGAGAACACTTCAATCTCTTTGGTCACTCAATTAGAGGCCTAAAAGTGGCAATTCTTCAACAAAAAAACTTCAAAAACAGACTCCAACGAGAGACTGCTGAATTGGAATTAATTTGCAAACTGGATACAATTATCTTAGGCTTGAATAAAGACTGGGAGTGTATGGGTCATTACACAAAGTAAAACTTTTGCCCCATGTTTATTCTCTCCCCCCCCTCACCCACCCCCGCTGTTCCTCAGACATTCTTGTCAACTGCTGGAAATGGCCCACCTTGATTATCACTACAAAAGGTTTCCCCCCGCCCCTCCCACTCTCCTGCTGGTAATAGCTCACCTTACCTGATCACTCTCACTACAGTTTGTATGGTAACACACATTGTTTCATGTTCTCTGTGTATATAAATCTCCCCACGGTATTTTCCACTGCATGCATCCGATGAAGTGAGCTGTAGCTCACGAAAGCTTATGCTCAAATAAATTGGTTAGTCTCTAAGGTGCCACAAGTACTCCTTTTCTTTTCACATGGGATTGTGCTTTTTCACTATCCTCTAGGCCAGAAACCCTGACAAAGGAGGAAATCAGGTTGGTTGGCATGATTTGTTGTTCACAAATCTATACTGGTTATTCCTTTTAACCCTATTATTCTCTAGGTGCTTCAAACTGATTGTTTAATAATTTGTTCCAGTATCTTTCCCAGTGTCAAAGTTAGGCTGACTGGTCTATAAATTCCCAGGTACTCTTTGTTCCCCCTTTTAAAGATAGGTACCTATGTTTGCCTTACTCCAGTCCTCTAGGACCACACCCATTCTGCAGGCGTTCTCAAAGATAACTGCTAATGGTTCTGAGATTGCTTCAGCTAGTTTCTTAAAGACTCTAGGATGAATTTCATCAGAATCTGCCACCTTGAACACATCGAACTTATCTAAATACTCTCTAACCTATGCTTTTATTATTTTCAGCTTACTTTCCATCTTCCTTGTTGTTAATCTTAATTGTGTTGAATATTTAGTCACCATTAACCCTTTATAGTGAAGACTGAAGCAATTAGGTATTAAACACCTCAACTTTCTTGATGTCTTCAGTTATTACTTCTCCTTCTCCACTAAATAGAGAACCTACACTGTCCTTCATTTTTCTCTTATTGCCTTTTATGTCCCTTGCTAGCTGTAACTCATTTTATGCCTTAGCTTTTCTGATTTAGAAAAGGTGGACGGGGACTATGAGGTGGTTAGGGACTATTTAGAAAAGATGGACGTGCACAAGTCCATGGGGCCGGACGAGTTGCATCTGAGAGTGCTGAAGGAATTGGCGGCTGTGATTGCAGAGCCGTTGGCCATTATCTTTGAAAACTCGTGGCGAACGGGGGAAGTCCCGGATGACTGGAAAAAGGCTAATGTAGTGCCAATCTTTAAAAAAGGGAAGGAGGAGGATCCTGGGAACTACAGGCCAGTCAGCCTCACCTCAGTCCCTGGAAAAATCATGGAGCAGGTCCTCAAAGAATCAATCCTGAAGCACTTGCATGAGAGGAAAGTGATCAGGAACAGCCAGCATGGATTCACCAAGGGAAGGTCATGCCTGACTAATCTAATCGCCTTTTATGATGAAATTACTGGTTTTGTGGATGAAGGGAAAGCAGTGGATGTATTGTTTCTTGACTTTAGCAAAGCTTTTGACACAGTCTCCCACAGTATTCTTGTCAGCAAGTTAAAGAAGTATGGGCTGGATGAATGCACTATAAGGTGGGTAGAAAGTTGGCTAGATTTTTGGGCTCAACGGGTAGTGATCAATGGCTCCATGTCTAGTTGGCAGCCGGTGTCAAGTGGAGTGCCCCAGGGGTCGGTCCTGGGGCCGGTTTTGTTCAATATCTTCCTAAATGATCTGGAGGATGGTGTGGATTGCACTCTCAGCAAATTTGCGGATGATACTAAACTGGGAGGAGTGGTAGATACGCTGGAGGGGAGGGATAGGATACAGAAAGACCTAGACAAATTGGAGGATTGGGCCAAAAGAAATCTGATGAGGTTCAATAAGGATAAGTGCAGGGTCCTGCACTTAGGACGGAAGAATCCAATGCACCGCTACAGACTAGGGACCGAATGGCTAGGCAGCAGTTCTGAGGAAAAGGACCTAGGGGTGACAGTGGACGAGAAGCTGGATATGAGTCAGCTGTGTGCCCTTGTTGCCAAGAAGGCCAATGGCATTTTGGGATGTATAAGTAGGGGAATAGCGAGCAGATCGAGGGACGTGATCGTTCCCCTCTATTCGACATTGGTGAGGCCTCATCTGGAGTACTGTGTCCAGTTTTGGGCCCCACACTTCAAGAAGGATGTGGATAAATTGGAGAGAGTCCAGCGAAGGGCAACAAAAATGATTAGGGGTCTAGAACACATGACTTATGAGGAGAGGCTGAGGGAGCTGGGATTGTTTAGTCTACAGAAGAGAAGAATGAGGGGGGATTTGATAGCTGCTTTCAACTACCTGAAAGGGGGTTCCAAAGAGGATGGCTCTAGACTGTTCTCAATGGTAGCAGATGACAGAACGAGGAGTAATGGTCTCAAGTTGCAGTGGGGGAGGTTTAGATTGGATATTAGGAAAAACTTTTTCACTAAGAGGGTGGTGAAACACTGGAATGCGTTACCTAGGGAGGTGGTAGAATCTCCTTCCTTAGAGGTTTTTAAGGTCAGGCTTGACAAAGCCCTGGCTGGGATGATTTAGCTGGGAATTGGTCCTGCTTCGAGCAGGGGGTTGGACTAGATGACCTTCTGAGGTCCCTTCCAACCCTGATATTCTATGATTCTATGATTTTGTCCCTTCATGATAGTACTATTCTTCTGTACTCATCCTTAGCAATGTGTCCTTGTTTCCACTTTTTGTATGATTACTTTTCAATTTTCACATTATTACAGAGCTTCTTCAGGAGCCATATTTGTCTCTTACTGTTCTTCCTATCTTTCCATGGCATCAGAATAGTTGGCAACTGTATATTTAATATTGTCTCATTGGGAAACTGCTAGCTTTTCTAAACTCTTAATCCTTTAGATTTTTTTCTCATGAGACCTCAGCTATCAGTTCTCTGACATGTAGGAATCCCAGCACGAAAGGTAAATCAGTAGGCCATAATGCAATCAATCCCTGTAATTGAAAACAAACTGCTGAGGGAACTGGTGCATTGCCCCCCATTTGCCAGCTTCAAAGCCATTAGAAAGATACAAATATGGGGATGAAGTCAATGAAGCGTACAGTTGTAACTGAGAGCAACATTTGGCCCATTGATTCCTGTTTAGCAAAATATAAAAGTTAATTCAAATGGTCACACTTTATGTTAATGTATTTAATTATAATTTATTTATGTAGGATTCATAAATGATTAATAGGTGTTATGAACATGTTACAGGAATGGGTACTATGTGTTATCGATCACTATAAGCAACCTATTGACCTATTGGATTCTCAAGCAATCTATTAAACATTTGTAAACCCTTTATAAACATATTGTCAATATAAAGTGTGACCCTTCAAACTGTACAAAACGAGAGTAGAAAAGGACAGGCAAGTGATGCTCAATTCCTCATTCAATGGGATTTCAGCACACTCAGCACCATGCAGGATTGAGTCCTTACTTCTGACCAGAAAACAGTAGTGTAGCATGTAGTCTCTCTTGTTGTGCTGCAGTGGTTCTCTCTCATTCACAAAGAGCCTGAGTTGCACTGGGCTTTGGTGTAGAATACATCATGATTTTACTCTCAAATATTTTGGGAAATAGTAGATTTAAAATTTAATTATTTGTATAAATGTTCTTAGTAATATCTTTTTTCTATAGCTAGTTTAGCTTTTATTCCCTCCATGCTATGCAGATAAGATGAATGAAAAAAGCATTAAAATATAAATGCTTCCTGAGCCCAAACATCAAGAATAAGGAGTCAAGCAAAAAGACCAAAGAAACAAATGCAGCAAGTAAATAGCAAGACATTATTTAAATATTAATGAAGCAGCCACTCAGTCAAGGTGTGGGTGAAATCATTAAAATGCAGGAGTGGGAAGGAACAGATGAAACACTGTAGATATCATTAAATCCTGAAAGGGAGTGGTTTTCACCTTTTTAAGCAGTTCGTTGCCTAGGGATTCAAAGAGAAGCCGAAGGACATATCCTTGAGACTGTTGGATACCTTTTACTAGTGGAAGGTAAGGGAAACAGTGAAAGATTTTATAGTATAACAGCATAATTTATTGTGCCCTCCATCAAGGAAGGGATTATAACCTGTAACTACAATGCAATGGTCTTGATTATCATATGGGTATATATCACTCTCCACCACCTGTTGGCGGAGGGGGAAATCCCTTCAAGAGTTTGGGGTTTTATATATATTAAAGGATCTGCTTTATTCTGATAGAGAAAAGCCCTGCTCATGAGATGCAGTTCAGCTCCCAATTTTGTTACCCCCACAACAAAAATTCAAATTTATTTGGGATTTAGAGTTTCAATTTAGATTGATCCCTAATTTTAGCTAAAATTAAAACAAATACTATGAAAAAGAATCCAGGCCTTGGCTATCACAGAATACAAAAAAAATCTGAAATTAAAAATGGTCACCATATATAATTAATCAATTGGTACTGCCTACATATGTGAATTTAATACAGCACCTATTGTCACTAGTATTTACAGAAATGGCTCAAAACAGACAATGTGGTTTTGAGGTGGTAGCTGAATAAAAAGTGACTGCAATAAGGTCATTATCATGCCAATTTTTCTAATCTTGTGTGATCATGACTATATTCCAATTTCTAAAGAGGTTAAACGTTCCAGATTGCAGAAAAATTAGACAGTCAAGAGGAGAAGAAAATCCAAATAATCTGTGCAGAGTGAAATCATGGGTGGATACGTGGTTCTGTAATTAAGGCTATGAATGAAAGAATGGAATAGTAAAAAATATGAGTGTAAGTTGCCTAAATAGGTGCATAGACCAGAAGATATAGTGACAATTATGGAGAATACACTTGAACCATCTATAGAATATCTGAGAATACTAAACTGGTACATTATAGGTTGTGGTGTATAAATACAAGGGTGCAGCAGTTAAGTATTTGGTGGTTAATTAGGCATACATTAAGAGATCATTTGGAACACTACTGTAGCTCCCCAATTTGATACTCCTGCGTGTACTCCAGAATTTGACAGCACTGCAGCCAGCCATTTTGTATGTTAAACCCCTGCCAGCTGAAATCCAAACATCACATCGGTAGAAATACTTTTAGGACCCTGAGAGGCAAGGGCATGCAGCTCCACGTCTGTAGTTTTGCTATCAGACTGGGAGGTTGGGACAGGGAGTTAAGGTTCCATGAAAATAAAAGGAATGTTTGGACAGCCTTGGTTTTAGGTGCCTCTCATGTAAGTTTTGTTGTTATGACTAGAAATGCTTTGCTGATAAGTAGAATAATGAATTTTTATTGGCTGTTACTATGGAAATTGTTAGTCTATTATAGGCTATTATGAGTTATGTGCTTTGTTAGGAGAATATTTATAAAAAGTTTAATTAGAAAGTGTGCTTTGGAGCAGTCCGAGTAAGTTTTCTTTGAACAAAGATTTGACACCTAAATTCCCCAGCAGCTAGACGTAAGGAGGGGCCCCTCAGAAGTCTGGCTGTTGATTCCTCAAAACCATCTTAACTTTGGTAACTATACAAGTTTAAGATGCTCTAAACTTACTCTGACTCTGTGTGTGTGTTTTTACGTAAAAGCACTCTGGTTTGTATCAATCATATATCAGATGGAGAAACTCTGTCCCTGCTGATTTATTCCTGACACCCCGTGGAGAAAAACAGTAAAGTTACCACTGGTTTGGAAAAACCTTGGGTAACACTACATGCTGCTTATGACATAAAGATTATTATAGAGACCATAAAGCAGCAACATGTGGAAGCTAAAATATTTACAGCTCTGGAAGGAAATAGGCTTAGTTGTGATAAAATTTTAATGGAACTTGGTTCAATAACTCAGAAAATTAAGGAAAGCCCATTGAGATATACTGTTCAAAACACAGAAGGGAAAGGAATAGATTGATCCTAATAGTCTGCTTTGATGTTCTGTATCAATTAAAAAACAAATAGGGTGACTTTAAAGAGATTAGCCCATAATGAAATCAGCTGATAGAAAAGCGCAGAATGGGCGGTTTCCCCAACATATTAATGGAAGCAAGTTACAGTAATAGGAATAAGCAGAATAGAAAAGAACAAAGTTATGGGCCAGTCTTGCTCCTACTGAAATCAGCAAAACTCTCAGTGACTTCAACAGGTGCAGGATTAGGCCTTTAAAAACAACTGCAAAAATCTTGATTTAAGGGGCTTGACTAGCATCATATGGGAACAGGTGGCAGAGGCAGGGATAGAATCCAATTGTCCAGGGGAGCATTCAACTGTCTTAAGCACAAGCACCATTTTCCTCCTGCAGTCCCCCTACCACATTCACTACATAGCTTCCAATGACAGAAACAAACAAGTTAGGGGTCTAGCGAGCAAGTTTTTGTACATAATTCCTACATTTCTAAAGATGTAAGGGCAGGGGATGCCATCCTGTGGAACCCTACTGGCCTCCAGATGAATCATCAGCAGGATTAGAACGTTTAGAAACACTGCACAGATCAGTGTGTTCTAGTAGCTACAGACTCTTCTGCCCAATGCCCCCCAGCCTACTTCCTTCTGTTTCTATCCCTTAGCCGATCCTACGCAGCTTGTAACCTTCAGTACCTGTCTTTCAATACTCTGATCACCCTAACCTGTCCTTGTCCTTCCCCTTATTACGCTCCACCTGTGCCTATCCCCAGTACTACTATCACCGTGCACGGGCACCTCTTAGTCTGAGGCACCCCTGGGATGGAACATGCTCAGTTACTCTGTGAGGATGGCATACGTTCAGTCTAGCCAGCATGCAGAGGCTGTGTGGAGATGGCTCAATGCAGATATAATCTTCAAAGAATAATGCTCTGGGTCTCTAAAAACATCTATTAAGAAAGTAGAAACTGTTGGTTTTTGAAGCATTACATCTGGGGCAAATTTGGGTAGATTTTCATGGGGGCAGCAAAAGGTACCTGATACCAAGGCAACCTCCCCTACCCGCCAAATGTCAAGTCCCTGCTCCACAGCACAGAGGAAGTACAGCTTCTCAATTAAATGGCTATAAGAAACATTTTAGCAAAAACATGGTGGGGGTTTTGGTTTGTTTTTTGGTTTGTGTTAAGCCAGAGGCAGTCATCCAGCATAGGAAATTTCAGCCCAAACAATTTAAGTTTGGCAAAGTTATAGGCAACTGAAAACAGGATCTTATAATGGAACGTGTTTGGCAGCTAATTGTAGGTGTCACCATCAGCACTGCCTATAATGCAGCACAGAACACATGCTAGTGTTATAAATCTTTCATTGACATTCATTTAGAATGACCTGAATAACTCAGTCATTATTGTGCAACTCATGAGTAATACAGCCATCAGAACCTCATACCAATAAATTCCTTACAACAACCAATTCTATACTTTAGGGTATAGATATCTGTGTGTTGATGTATGTGTATTTTGCACACACACAAATTAGACTGAGGCTATGTCTACATTGCCTTGCAGTTTGGACAATGAGGGTGTGAACAGCAGTTTGCAAAGTGCTGTGCTATAATTCACTTCTGTTGATGCTGTGGAAGTGAAGTAAAAGGTCTTAGTTAGCATTAATGTAGTACTGTTTGAAGTGTGCTACAGTAACACAAACTAGGAACCTTTTGCTTCACACCTGCAGGATCCACACAGGGGAGTTACAGCACAGCTCTTTGGTCACACTCTCATAGTGTGAACTGTGGGGCAGTGTCGACAAGCACTGAGAGTTTTTATGTAATCACCAGCAATTAGGCAACACAAATGACAAATCTATTTAAAATAATAACATTTATGATGCAAAGATAAAAATGTACCTTTTCAAACCCGTTAATAAAACTAGCCATCAAAACAGTGTAGAAAACAGAGCATCAATGAAATTAAATATCCCATTTAATTTTATAAAATACCATTTATTTTATGGGCCAAATAATGGTTATGATTTCTAGCTTTTTTAAAAAGACCAAAGTTTTAAACGTATAGGTCAAAATTGAAGTCTATGTGGAATAGGGTGTTACAAACGGTGGAATCTCCATCCTTAGAGGTGTTTAAGTCCCGGCTTGACAAAGCCCTGGCTGGGATGATTTACTTGGGGTTGCTCTGGCTTTGAGCAGGGGGTTAGAGTAGATGACCTCCTGAGGTCTCTTCCAACCCCAGTGTTCTATGATTCTATGAAATGGTTTTCTCCCCTTCCTCATGATTTTCAATATTGCATCTGTATTATTGAGATAGCTGTTAACCAGACAGGATGATTCCAGTGAAAGATCTCTGAAAAGCTGAAATGGTGCTTCAGCTGCTGTATATGAACTGGGTCCTAGAATCCACACATTTCCTGTGAGATTACCAGAGGCAAAAATGGAAACATTTTGAGAACACACAGGTCTACAATCATCCTTTGTGTTACTCTATTAACTTCAATGGGCTTACCTCAAGGACAAGTTTGGTTTATGCCACAAAAGGGAAACAACTACTCCTCTTTTGTTCCAGAAAGGTAATTCATAGTTAAAATATCAGAATAAGATTTTTGAATAGCTTCACCAGACCTTGATCTACACAGAATGCTGAGTGCCCAGGTTAAATTTAACATCTTTTACTTAAGTTTGTGTGTATATATATATAAAATTTACTTGCTATTTGAAGTCTATTTGAAGTGTAAGAAAACCTTAAGTAATTGCTTTTAATCTCGGAGAGAATGATTGCTATAGGAAGCTAAAATAGTGTGCTAATAGAAAGCCAGTGTTGTGAACTAAGAGCACAAATGTGCTATTGACTCTTGCTACCAAAACACCAGAAATTAACAGGTAACATCTCATAGGATTATCAAAAATACAGTATGTAAAGTAGCATTGTGACCTAGTAGATAAAGAAATGGATTAGATCACAAGAGACTTGGGTTCCATTCCCAGCTCTGATGCTGGGTGACATTGGATGAGTCATTTTATCCCATGCGTCAATTTCCCATCTGTAAAATGGAGATCAACTTTGTAAAGCTCTTTGAGATCTACAGATGAAACATAATACAGGAGCTAGGTATTATCACATTTTTGTTGTCACCCAGAAATCACAATTCAAAGAGCATCTTTCAAAATTACAGTCAGGATACACTGAAAGACAAAAAAAGAGCTGAAGAAGAACAAGGGTAATAAAAATTGGGGAACATATGTGAGAAATTGCTACATGCTGGTATCAGAGAGAGCAGGCTTCCACAGATTAAGATATTTAAGGCCAAAAAAGAGCTCTATGATCATCTAGTCTGACCTCCTCCATACCACAGGCCATAGCATTTCACCAAAAGATTTATGCATCAAGCCTATAACTTGTAGCTTAGAAAAACAGATCTAGTCTTGATTTTAAAGATTGCAAGTGATGAAGCTATCATATGGCTAGGTACTTTGTTCCAGTGGCTAATCACCATCACTAAAAATGGGTGACTTATTTCTAGTCTAAAGCTGTGTAGTTTCAGTTTCCAGACACTGGATTTTGTTATGCCCTTGCTCTTAAAATAGCAAATTATTGTGGTAATGATGTGTTGTCTGTTGGCAAATGACAACAGCTGTATCTTTTCTGCTCTCTTCCCATCCTATCCTCCATCATGGAGAAGAGGAAGAGCACTACAATCCACTATTAAATCCAAAGCAGCATTAACCCATTTCTCTCCACATGCTTGGCAGACTCTCCCCTGGAACAGAGAGCATGGGAGGCTGGAGATGGGGAAGCATGACCTGATGACAGCCATTGTACGTGGCACCACCATCCTGGCAAAAGAGCTATGCTACAAAATGCTGGGTAACTTAATGATGACAGATTCAGTACTCTGAGCAGCCACCTGAGCCATCATTCAGTAGCTATGTGCAATATCGTTGTCTTCTCCAATCTGCATCTAAGTGCTTTAATGAGCAGGCATTGCCAGGAGACCACAATCCAACGTGGACCTGAGTAGATGCACTAGCACTCACTTCCCCACTATACCCTGACCTGCTGGTTTGTTGTAGACCTCTGTGAATTCCCTAGGAGCACTTAGCATCCTGTGTTCAACAGATTTTTAAGATTACTCACCCCCCCCACCACCACCCACACACACACACTCCTGCAGATCCAAGGGTATTATTACATCTCACAGCTTTTCCAGACAACTTTTCCATTTCTGTGGGTTATTTCAGTGATGTTCCAGAGGGCAAATTTTAAAAAAACAAACAAACAGAGAACCAACATACCATATAAAAGAACAGGGGCACAGGTATATAACATTACACAGAATCAAGTTATGGTTGAAAGAATTTTCTCTTTAGGACACCAGTAGCTCACAAAGCTTTAATCATAAGTAAAAGAAACCTTTCAAATTCCATTAGAAATGATGAAACCTTCATATGGTAATTTAGCATAAATAAAGCAACGAAATCTTCCAGCCACTGTGCTATCTCTTTGAGACACAGCTGGTTTTTTTTGTTTACCATCAAGGTCTCAAAAGATGGGCTGAAAAAGCCCTAAAATAAACACAAAGCATGTTGGTGGGTTTTAAGTCTGATCAATGGATATTTATGAAACCTTCCTTCTATTTGTTTAAATTACATTACAGATGACCGCCTATTCAAAAAGGACGGAGTTTTATCACATTAAATTCAGCAGACCTATTTAGCTCTGAATATCTATAACATTAACATATGCTTATTAGCCTAAACCAGTTAAACAACAGCTGTCATGGGAACACATTGCTTTTATTACTCCTTCATGTACTAGCCATCTGGTCTTTTCACTACAGTGATTTTTACCTAGTACTGCCATTAGAATTCCCACTGTGATGATGGTCATATACTATTTGTGAGTAATAAAGTTGTTTTCTTTTTATCATCTTCATTTTATTAGTCTGTCCGCTTGTTCACTAATGAATTGAATAGTCACATGAAGCTACACTTGCAAAAGTTGTTTACTACCACATGACTTTTTTTAAACAAACAAACAAAAACCAAAACCACACCTTTGGCCTTATCAAACACCACATAGATTTAGGAATTTTGTTTATAAGATAAAAAGTGGTTTACATTCAATTTTTGGGGGGGAGGGAGGAGCTCTGTCAATATACAAGTTAAAAGTTAAAGTCATGGTAGTTATAAAACAAATCTATTTTTAAAGAAACATGAAGATATCAAAATAAATTCACTGAAGCCTTTACATGTTAATTCAATCATGTTAGCAAAAATTAGCTTGAGCAGAAAGCTTTTTAGTATCTTAAAAGATTCACAGTGTGAGGAAATCATGGCTTTCTGATGGGCTATTGTACAATCTCTTAAATACTATGCTAAGACTAACATTCGACATTTGGAAATAATCTGGAGAAAGGGGTAAACAGTGAGGTGGCAAAGGCTGCAGATGATACTAAACTGCTCAAGATAGTTAAGACCAAAGCAGACTGTGAGTTACTTCAAAAAAATCTCACAAAATTAAGTGATTGGGCAACAAAATGGCAAATGAAATTTAATGTGGATAAATGTAAAGTAAGGCACATTGGAAAAAATAATCCCAGCTATACATACAATATGATGGGGGCTAATTTAGCTACAACTAATCAGGAGAAATATCTTGGAGTCATCGTTCATAGTTCTCTAAAGACGTCCACGCACTGTGCAGTGGCAGTCAAAAAAGCAAATGGGATGTTAGAAATCATTAAAAAAGGGACAGAGAATAAGAAGGAGAATATCTTATTGTCGTTATATAAATCCATGGTACATCCACATCTTGAATACTCCGTACAGATGTGGTCCCCTCATCTCAAAAAAGATATACTGGCATTAGAAAAGGTCCAGAAAAGGGCAACTAAAATGATTAGGGGTTTGGAATGGGTCCCATATTAGGATAGATTAAAGATGCTAGGAATTTTCAGCTTGGAAAAGAGGAGACTAAGGGGGGATATCATAGAGGTACTGTATATAAAATCATGAGTGTTATGGAGAAAGCGAATAAAGAAAAGTTATGTACTTGTTCTCATAATATAAGAACTAGGGTCCACCAAATGAAATTAATAGGTAGCAGGTTTAAAACAAATAAATGGAAGTTCTTCCTCACTCAGCACACAGTCAACCTGTGGAACTCCTTGCCTGAGGAGGTTGCGAAGGCTAGGACTATAACAGGGTTTAAAAGAGAACTGGATAAATCCATGGAGGTTAAGTCCATTAATGGCTATTAGCCAGTATGGGTAAGGAATGGTGTCCCTAGCCTCTGTTTGTCAGAGGTTGGAGATGGATGGCAGGAGAGAGATCACTTGATCATTGCCTGTTAGGTTCATTCCCTCTGGGGCACCTGGCATTGGCCACTGTTGGTAGACTTTGGTCTGACCCAGTATGGCCATTCTTATGTTCTTAATAAAAGCCACAGACTGCAAAGGTCAACAGAGAAGAAGGTTTAATCTAAGAATGAAGTATCGGTTTGCATTGTTTTAAAGCAGACATTGCATGCATTTTAAACAGTGATGCTTAATGTTCATGATTTGCTACCTTGTTTTGGTTAGATTGGATACTTTTAGATAGCTTCAAGGTGAATTTGTTTCAGTGTTGCTTTTATGCTTGTGATAATTTTGGAAGAAAAAGCATGCTAATAATTTTAAGAACATTGAAGTCTTCTGTCTCATGAAAGATTGGGTATAAAAATTAAACTGCAGTTTGTGTTTCTCATGAGTTTTTCTTTCTCAGACTCAAACTAATATTATAGGCTATTTCTCTGTATGTAAGTTTTCCATTTATGTAACTCATCTGATGTTGAGCAAACAATTTTTACTGTGTATAGTATAGTACCTTCACATTCTGCTTGATAACTCATCAATTTCAGACTTGTCACAGCATACGTGTTTGTTCCTGTATTGCCCCTACATCATGTACTGCCGATTTATTGTTTTCAAAATGTCTCAGGACAGTCTGAAGTAATGTAAAATGAAATTATTCTTTCAGTATTGAAGCAGCAATCAGAAGACACTATTTACCATATCTAGAGAGCTTTTCAGTTATTTACAGCACAGCGTAATGAATCTGAAGCTTATTTTTTTTCATTTAACTTTCCCAATCTTTTCCACAGCTAACACTTTCTGTCCTCTAATTCATGTGAAACACAAAAAGCAAGCAAAAAGATCCAAGATCAAGACTTTGAAGGGGATGAATTATGTAGCCACATTAACTAATGAGGTAGCAGGCAGAGATGGCCCAAGCTGTGAGTCAGTCTGCCCAGAGCTGCAAGGGTCACTTTGTGTCAAATGCTGCCTGCCCCCATGGGCATGGATAGCCCTGAGGGCCAGATTTCCAAAAGTGTTCCACACTCAGCAGCTCCCATTGTGACATTCATGGCCACATTTTGAAAAGAGCTCAGTATATGATGTGCTAGCAACTTATTTTGGTGCCTAAGTGGGAGCTGAACTCTTCTGAAATGCTGGTCCCACATTTAGTGACCAGAATCTGAGAAGATCTCAGCACACTGGGTGCTGAGTACTTTTGAAAACCTGTCACAATGGATCAGCTGTAAAAACACTTCTTACCAAGGCACGTGGTTTGAAGGAGGACTCCTACATCTCAAGGTCTTAGTATGGGAGGAAGAGCAGAGGAGGGACAGAATTTGTCTCTCTGTCCATAAATTCAAAGTGAAAGATGATACAATTACCCATTGTTGCCTTTCCACTGATTTCTGCTACCTCTCAGAGCAACTGAATTATCCATGTTAAGGGAATCTTGACACCTGGCTCCCCATTTTAACGCTTCCATCTGGAGATATTTGAAGAGTGTCCCATTGGACCTTTTACTTGTGATTTTTTACTGGTCTATATGTTTGGCCTCCAGCCGTGTCTTCTCTACCTGATTCTTTCACTGACCACAAGGGCCTGTAAGCTCCTCTCCAATTTCACAAAACAGAGGAGAGCTGAGAAACCCAAATATCAGAACAGGTAGGACTCAGAGGGGAAAGAGAGTTATGCTGGGGGCCAGTCCTCAGCTGGTGTAGACTGGCATAGCTCCAACAAAAATATTGGAGCTATGCTGATTTATGCTAGCTGAGGATCTCTCTCGCGCTCCCTCTCTCTCATGCACACACACCCTCCCACCCTGTAGGCACTTCTCCATGACTGCTGCAATGGAGATCTGACCTGATCATCCCAATGGGGAAAATTATTGGTGGGAAAGAGGAGTCAGGGAAAGAGCAGTTCTCTCAGACATATATCCCTTTAAGTCCACTGAAACGTATAAATCTTAACCTCAGGTGCACCAGCAGGGGGACAATGCAACAGAGTGTGGGAGCAGCACAGGAGCTGCATATCTGTCCTCCCCTTCTGCGCTTCTTCAGGCATGAAGAGGAGTATCTGGCCCTTGGTGAAGAGCGCAGCATGAATTTTGTCAGGCTAAATGTCACCATTTGATTGGCAGTAGGATCAGAAATTATTGGTGGGTCAGATGCTTTAGTGATGCCATAATACTGTACATCATTTGCCATTTTAACATAATGTGAACATGCTAGGTATTTTTTAAGGTTGAATTAAACATGTGGTTATGTAAGAGCACCCGCAGTTAAAAAAAGCACCACCACCAAGCCACGCAAATTATACACACACACACACGTATAAGATGACAAGTTAACCATACTTACATTTGGATGGAATGGTGGATAGTTGGTATAACAACACATGATAGAAATTAAGAGACAATTTTTTTTATTTAATTTTCCAAGCATCATGTTGAATTGAGTTCTGTCATTTTACAAGGTACCAGGCTACTCTGCATCCACTGTCCTCTAATAGGATATAATCCAATTTGACAAGACACCATTTTAGGGATTTTTTTTGTTTTTAAGGACTGCTGCTTGTATTTCAGATGACACCTTTTGGATAAAATGTTATGACACAAAAACAAGTTACAATAATACAATTCCCCAGGATTAATTGATATGAATTTGCTCATCATATTGCAAATCTTATTTAGTTTTTTTCCCCCACTAGTTTACTTAATATCAATTCAGTAGTCTTGGTTTTCTTGTTCAGTTAGGCTGGTAGTGTGCTGAGACACTGCCTAACCCCATATTGTCTCATTGTTTCCTTCTGTACCCCCTTCAGTCTGCCTATATCCATCTGTTGTTTCTTGTCTTATACTTAGATTGTAAGCTTCTTGGGGCAGGAACTGTCTTTGTTTTGTTCTGTGCCTAGCACAATGGGTCCTGGTCCATGATTAGGGCTCCTAGGTGCTAAACAATACTAAGAAATAATAATAAACAACAATAATATGCAACCAAAATCAAACAGTATGTGAATCCTGAAGAATCCATGAAGGTACTGTGTGAAACAATCAACCCCAGCTTTACCAGGAGACATCAATGCAATGTCATGGCTTACTGCAGCCTACCCGCTTTAGAGGAAGACTATGAAAGTGGTGCAAATAACACAGTAAGTGCTTTCCTCTTTCCCTTAGGGACAAACTGGCCTTAATGAGGGACACAAGCCATTAGGGTAAAAGAAGTTAAATATTGCTAATCATTTTGCACGCTATTGTTTTATGATATTCCATAACTTCACATAAAATAAATTCTACTACTCACACTTTTTCAAATAATATAAAACTTTAAAAATGTGTCTGAAGAAAAAAACCTTATATTTCTCTTCAGTCATAAATCAAGAGTGAAAAAATATACAAAGTAATTAAAAATTCTGCCACACAAGTTTTCAGGATGTCACAGGAGCAGATATTAAGTTATAAAATTAAGATGAAACTAAAGACCATGACAACTCTATAAAGTTTACATTACATTAATGCAGACACAGACCTTGCATAATATAAGCTATTGAAAGAATTACTTATTTTAATAATTGGAAATGAAGGCATTTATTTTTGCACAAATTTCATTTAAGAAATTATTCCATTGAAATGTCTTTGGCAACCATATGACAACCGGGGTACAGTTAATGGCAAAAACTTAATTAACATCTTTAGCCACCACTGACAATGACATAAAAACTAAAGCAATGTAAAATACCCAAGACAAATTGGCATAGTAGTTTCACCAGGATAGAGGTCTCTCTAGTTCCCATGAAAAATACATGTAAAACTGAGTTATGAGTGCAATAGCTCTTATGTCACATCAGAGCAACAAATCCAAAGCTGAAGTACTGGGAATAAAAAAAATCCAGCCTTTCTTGTGACCCAAAACAACAAAATGCACAATAAATGAAAATCATATTAGTGCCAGTCTCCACTTTCTGTATGTCAGTTTTCATATAAAACAAAAATTATGAAAATTGTTACTGTATCATGCACAGTTAGACAGAAAATATTTCAAGTAAAAAAAGGCAGGCATGGACAAGAAAGAAATGTATATTAATAAAAATAACCTATGAAGACTTTTTTCTTTTAAGCATGTTAGAACCATGAAGGGAAGAAGTAGGAACTATAGTGAAGGCTGCACAAGAAATGAAGTCAATTGATAAGCAATGTTCAAGGAAGTGATTGAGGGAGCTATTAAGGCCTGCCAGAGATAACAGGGATACATTTAGTGACAGATGAGGCATCATTAAAAAAAGATAGCTTTTGCCAACAGTAACTGCACAGTGGACCAGTTTCCGTCCTATAATAGGTCAGAAAATACTAACTTTGTAATGGTTTCTAGTGTAGGGAATGAAGATAGTATAAATAATTATATTTACTAGTGTTCACAAACAGAGAGCAAAAGGGAATGATGCTGATTGCAAAAGGACACTTTACATGTGGGGAAAAGAAAGCTACTACTCAGGTCTCAGCATTTCACTAGTTAAGTGAGATAATGAAGGTCTGCAACAGACTAAATGAAGTGTTGATGAGTTCCTACCCAGAAATCTGAATTAAGAGGCATCCTCTAGCAGATAAGCAGCCGCCAGAGACTTCTCATTAACGGCTCATTAAAATGGAAGAAATGCTTTATATCATAAAATAGCCTGGTAGCCAAATGCAAGGTTTTGACAATACCTTGTTTTAGTGTCCATGCTTTTTTAAAATTTTTATTCTGAAGTTCAAGACCCTAATTTCAGAGAAACTGCCTGATGACACTTTGACACATTTTAAAATATGAGCACTTATAACCACCACCTCCACTTCCTGATTCACAAGCCAGGTGACCGTGAAACCACTTTCACTGAATTTCAATTTTTTTAAAAAATGAAAACCGCATACTTGTATTTTGTTACAGAACATAACTAGCTAGGATGTACATGTTTTTGTCTGCAGTAGCAGTATACTTTGCTAGTATACCTTCTCCTGTTCCAAGGCATATTCTTCTTGTACTCTCAGATCATGCTCACTTACATTCTTATATATTCACTCATGAGAATTATTTTCCAAATATTGGACAATTACAGACATTAACAGATTATAAACAAAACAAACACAGACAGCTGTTTTCTTCGTTCACCTTTTGTTTTCTTTTATGCTTCTCCTTCTCACTGGTTATTTTCCCTGATAGCTATCACTACCTACTTGCATAGGGTTATAGGCCTGTTTATTCTTCACTGAGCCTGACCTCTTAGGCTCCACATATACAGCTGATTGGTGGAAGACATTGCAAACATAAATGACACAATGCGGCACAAATACAAGAGATCCTTAAAGAAGAAGTGAAGCCAAGGATTGGGGCAGGTGTAATGAACAGAGAAGCCATTAGTAAAATGCTAGAACTGTGCATTGTTTCGTAGACCCCACAAAGCACCCAGAGACCAATAGTAAACATTGTCAGTGGTAGAGTGGCACCACCATCAGTGAATATAGATGACACATTTACAATTGCAATTCACCAAATTCAAGAATTTGAACACAGCTGGCCCATAATCAGAATTCACTAAATGCAAGAATTTGAACATAACTGACCCACAGGGCTCTATGACAAACTACCAAGGATAGTAAAGATGCTGGCAGAGATAAAAAAGCATGTACATGTTGACCAAACAAAGGTATTGACATTAACTTTATTCAAGAGTGGCGTGCTTACAAGCAAGTTCACGAGAGCTTGACATCAAGAATATTTTGTCACAGGCTCCTGTACCAACATCAATGTTCACTACTCTGGTGACATAAGGGCTGTCAAGACTAAGTCTAACTTAAAAAAAAAACAGCTGCAGACAGAGGTATCAGCTAGATATACTTCACAAGAAGTCATCTGCACAGCCATTGATGTTTCTGCAGTTCTTCGCGTAGTACACTGACCAGCAAATGGTATCAAGGACTTTGTGACCAGTTTCAGAGTCTATGTTGAACACGAGCTAGCCACAAGTGTTATACACCTTGCCCTTGACAGGTACAAACACTTCAGCACAGAGTGTCACAAGATCTAGCAGAGCTACAGAAGCAAACAGAGTGCATCAGTTGATTACAAGTCCACACCTACCTCCCCAGAAAGTTGCCTTGACAATTATTGAAAATAAGAAAAAACGGATTGACCTCATTTGTACAGAACTCATTCAAGATAAGACATTTTGCCAATACCACACACTAAAGCACAAGCTACTCATCATAGGCAGAAACACCACCCCATTTTAAATAAACCAGGGAGGTGTGGTGATCATCAGAGAAGATATGGCCACCTTGCATGAGGAAGCTGGCAACATCTTTGCACAACAAATGGTGGTGATTGCAAAAGAGAAACTGGTGGAAACATCATAATCAGATGACACTGATGTATTTGTCTTACTCTTGCACCATTACTTTGAACACAGCCTAACCTCTTTAGTGATTATGAAACCCTCAGTCCAAGGGAGAGCTGTAACAGACCTCTGTGCTACTGCAGAGCAAGACCAGAACATTGTACCAGGACCATTAGCTGCCCATAAACTCTCAGGCTGTGATACAGTAAGTTCCTATTTTGGCCTCAGCAAAGGCACTGTGTTGAGGATTCTGTGAGCTCATCACTCCCTCTCTCTCCTGGATGATACCAGTGCAGCTATTGCCTAATACAATTGAACCAGCAACCAAATTCATGGTTGCATGCTCCTGACAATCCAATTGTGCTACCATGTTGGAAGAATGACAGAAATCATAGACAGCGAAAATTGGCAAAGTACCATGTCAACATCAATGCTCAGCCCCTTATCACTAATAACTGAAGATGTATAGAAAATGTAGAACAAGCACATCTTCAGATGTGTGTGCACGCAATAGTGCTTTGGATCTAGATGCACCACTACTTGATCCACTGCACTATAGATGAATATATGATGACAGTTCCAAGTCTCTGCTTCCAAAACACCATGCAGATAATGTCATGATTGCTGCCGCAGATATTCTGAAGTTAATCAAGTGCTTTTGTGAGAAAGATGCACCTTGTAAATCTATGAGAAGTGCATGTAACAGTGCCAAACTGCCACATATCATATTCTGTGCATGCCAAGGAAGTGTGTTGTGTTGCAATGACCTGAGAAAATCAGCGTTATCATTTGCAATTGAAAACAGTGATGACTAGAAGTGACTTGTATTACTCATATTAGGAGGCACAACTATAGTTTAATTGAGAGAGAAAACTAGTAATTATTTATAATTCCAAAATTAAGTATTTAACCAGTTTTTTGTTGAACATTTTTCACATTTAAAAGAGGGGTTGTTGTATCACATGAAAAGTGACACCCGTGCTATATCCGTAACCCCCTTCCTCATGTACCCCTATTATTCAAACATGTATTGTTATTAATTGATATCACAAATATTAAATACATGCATTTCATATATTAGAACTCTTGTGCCTTGATTTTTGTATGCCTCAAATCAGGCAAACTCTTAGTGATTATGGGGATGGGAGGGAAGGAGGGATGAAATTCTAATATTTCAATATGTAAAACTGTGATAGAGAGTTATTAAGCAGATTCTTAAAATGTATGTTCTTGAGATACAGAACCCACACACACAAAAAAACCTTGCATGGACCCTAAAGCAAGGTTGACCAGAGTGACTGTCCGACTAAAAGGGAATCACAATAAAGTCATTTTTGGAGAGTTGGACTCTATTTTCATCTCTTCAGAAGAACAGGAATGTTATTAGCGGATCGAAGTCTGTGAATGCCCTTGATTTCCACAGAAAACAGTAGATACTTGCAGGAGGTGCTCAGAACCACACACAACTGGATGTACAAAAGAGTGTAATCTGAATGATTAAGGGAGTTGTAGGACTTTTGTAGAAATGTTGGGGAAAATAGCCTGTGTTTATCTTACAGAAAAAATATTGAGATGATCTGGAAAAGTTACACACACAATATGAAGCGAGTATAAAGATCAGAAACTACAGAACAATTTCAGTGTACGTTCAGTGTCATAGCTGGATATAAATATAAGGATATGTATATACCTAAATTAATTTAGATCAAAATTGGTACACACACTAGGGCAGATGAAATCAAAGGAGCTGCTCCAAAAGTGTAATTAATATACAAAATAGAATACCAAAGGCAGAAACAGATATCTCTAGAAATGACTTTTTATTTTGAGTGCTAGAAGAAGGAACAAGAGGGATTCACAATTGATAAATCTGTTCCTGTGAACATAACCCAAGAGGATATTTGGACTAGTAACATCCCCCTAATTTCCAGTTCATTGATGTTCCCATTTTATTTGTTCTGAAAAATCAAGAGTCAATCAAGCACAAGTGAATTTCAGTGTGTTAAAAGAGCCATTAAAAGAAGACAGTAGAGACATTTATATTTGCTTTTCAAAGAAAAGATTTCCTTGGACAGATCTGGTACTTGACACAAGGAACAAAAAAATCAGTAATTGCTGGAAATCGCTATATATAGCACAGAGAAGCCTGTAAACAATGTCTTTATGGATATGTACAACTTTTTAAAAATCCTTAATGGCCATATCATACCCTACCCCACTGTGTTGAGTGGATTCTTTAGAGTGATATTTACACTTTTTTTAATGTCGCTGAAACTGTTGGCAAGAGAGGAGCGCAGCAGAGTCAAAGCTACATCATTTCCCCCTGCCAAGTGTAAGCTGCTCTGCCGGTTCCAAGAGCATGAAAAGGAGGAGGGGGCACAGCCAGTCTATAGCCACGTATTCTGGTAAACACCTGAGAAAGTTCCTAAAGTTCCAGTAACTATAGGAGTTAATGGCGACCCTTGACAAACAACTACACAAGCATATGATACATTAACTGCAGTAATGGTATCGTAAGCTCTTGAGTTGTTCAAATAAAAAAAAAGTCTAGATAGTTAAGTAATATTTTCTGAGCAAACTTTTCCAATCAAGAGATATGACAATTATGAGATTAATAAAAACATTTTAAATGCTTATCATGAACGAATTTACTGTCCTCTTTTCCCTCATATGGCAACCATGCACCATATATCTATCTGCATTCACATTTCAACAAATGAATGTAATTAAAGATTTTAAATAAATTTAAATGTTGTGGGGCAAATTCAGCCATCCTGGCCCACAGTCACATAAAAAACACCAAGCCCATTAACCCAAAGAAATGATTCTTTTGGAGAGCAGGTGGCATTTCAACCATTGTTCTGCTTTGGGGCTGTCCTGGTAGAGTTTTTTTAGTCCCTAATAAGGTTCCATAGGAGTTCCACCAGCAAGACACTCTGAGGAACTTCAGTGCACTTCTCAATTGCTCCTCTTTCCTGACAGCATTGCCCATTTTCTAGCTTATGCCTCCAAGCCAACTGCTACACAACTGGAGTTTTGTCATTTAGCACCGTCACAACATAGCGTCTTGACTCAGTTTCCACCACCAGAGAGATCCACCTGTTTGTGAGTGAGAGTAAACCTTCTACCAGCATGTGTACTGGTGGTAAATCTGGTTTAATATTTACTTACTATTAAGGCTATTCATTCATAGTCCTTATTGTCAAAAAATATAGCAAGGTAAAGTTCTCAGCACACAAACCCATGAGAAACATGAATCGCCTGGCAGACCTGGTTGGAAACAAACTGATATTCATGTTCACAAAACCATCATACATGAAGAGATACAACTTGTATTCTCTGTTATGGAGAACCCGAGGACTGACCTTTATGGTGCTGAAGGGAACAGTAACTCACTAGAGAATGGACGGTTCCTTCAAGTAGGTGAAGATTAAGGTCTCTGACAAGGCACATGAAGAGTTTTGCACTGCAGCTGCCCTGGCCTAATCGAGAAGATTAGCAGATTCTGTTTCCATTGTTATCAGGCATTAATGTCCCAAAGACAAGTACTAACTAAAAAAAAGTAATAATAAATTGGGTGGTGGGGAAAGAGGAGAATAAAACCATTGAAATAATGACACCAAATGAAGGGCTTGGGAAAATGGACTCATCTTCAGGTCAGGAAACAACACACAGCTCAGCTCATGCATGACCAGATGCATGGTCATAAACCAGGATAAACTAACATGAATGCTGATTTATTTTACTTATTTATTCAGGAGCAGCTACAGTATTTAAACTGATCATTATTGAAATCATTTTATTATTTTAAATTAAATTTCATTAATGGAGATTTCCAAGTCTTAAATGGAAGATCTGGGAAGGACTAATTTGCCAGTGCTACTGATCTTTAAATACAGAAATGATGAGTTTCTAAGAATCTCTCTCTTCTAATCATGCCGCATGATTGTCTCTGTAAATGAAAAATAAACCTATAGCAACATTTTCTACCAAATACAATTTTGCAGCTTGTCAAAACCAGTTAAGACACTAGAGCCCATTTTCTTCATGAAGTCTGCATTCCACAGCCTTTGCTCTCATCTTTCTCTGCACTGTTACTAGCCGTGGGCGTTTGGATGACAATTGTAAGAAAGAAAGAAAGAAAGAAAGAAAGAAAGAACGAACTTTCCAAAGTCTCCAAGAGCTGTACAATCTAGAAGATACATAAGAATCCGATAGTGTTCCAATTTATTCTCAGGCTTCTAACATTCAAAGGCAATTCTAGGAACATAAATGAGTTTATATATGATACATTAAAATTCATAGAGAGGCTCAGGAAAGAAACGCAACAATGCTATCCTACTTCATTATTCAAACAAGCCCATAGATCCTCATGATAAAGGCTAAGAACCAAATATGACTTCACCTATTATCATTTGTATTATTGTAGCACCTTGACTCCCCAACCATGGATGAGGTTTTCTTAATGCCAGGAGTTATGCAAACCCAGAACAGAAAGACTGTCCCTACTCTGAAGACCTTCCAGTCTAAGATAAGATTCAACAGATGGATACAGACAGACGGGATGTACAGGGAAAGAGCAAGACAATATTAGTTAGCATGATAGGCAGTGGTCTCTGCACACCAGCAGATTAGCTTTACCTTTAGCTCGATTCCCCATATAAAAAGCCACGAGGTGGTAAAGCCTCTCTGATTACCCACAGGTAGCTTGTTAAAGGACAGTTCTTCTTCCCTTTGTTTCCTCTAGGCCCTTCTCAGTTGAAGTCCTTCTTTCTCCCTCGGTGCCCCTGATATCTCTACTCAATCCTACATGCTCTCTATTACATCCCTGCTTATCCTCCCCCCATCTAGACAGGTAACAGGTGTATGGTGCATCAATACACTAGAGTGGGGAGGCATATTAGAGGAGTCAGAGAAAACTGGAAACACAGGGGACAAGGTTGAGCTTGTTTAAGGGGGATTTACAGTGGTGTGACCAGGACCATGTGGTCTAATTATGGTGAAATTGTAGATCATGAGGAATAAAGAGAATAATTTTATGTGATAATCCTAAAAGAGGCCCACGTCCAAGTTTCCATCACAGTGTGTGGTTTGAAGTTTGTGTCGACTGTGGTGGTTTAACTAGATGAACATAAAGAAACATGAGAAAAATCAGGGCAAAATTTTCAAAGGGGAATATTTTTAAATAATTATTCTGTACCTTAGAAAACATCTTTCTAAATCATTACATAGAGAATTCAGTCTTCTGATGTATTTATCTGCCAAATATAGAGACTAAAAGAATTTTAAAAGGATTTTAGTCCTCCTTTAAGTGCAAATCTCAGTGTACCCAGGGTAATGCTTCAGTCCACAATTTAAATAGCTCTTTTAAAAGACTGAAACCTCTCCCCAAACCACCTACCCACCCTTTCGTAAAATATTTTTAGTGATGATTTGCACCAAACGTTATATAGCTGAAATTTCTGTGAGAGTGCATCAAGATATTATCATGGTAAAACAAGTGAGGCTATCCTCAAAGATTCATCCACATGCCGCCTCTCTTTGTTGCTTCCTGGACTAAGGGCAGAGACAGGACCTCTCTGAAAAATCCATCTGGAGGAATGCAGGTTGTTCTCTGCAAGGATAAAGTGGGATGGGATGGGCTTCTCAGCTGTCTGAAGTCCCCAGACAGTCCTTTACCCTCTCCCCAGTCTTCAGTCCTCCACTGCTCTATGGCACAGTTCCCCAGTGAGACTCACTCAAGTCAGTTCGCAAGTTATATCCACCTGGAATATGGCCAATTTAGGTGCACAAATACCATAGTTATGGGGCCATGTAAGTACCTAAATCATTTCCTCATGATTCCAACAATAAGGGAAATCTAATTTTCCACTGCTTGTCTCTTAACAAGACTAGGTACTTTGTAGAAAAGGTAATCAATTAAAAATGGCCCAACCCCTGCTGGCAGCCCCAGGGGAGGGGCCACTGCTTCCTCCCTGCCCATCAGCGTCCAGGAGACTGTGGCCGCAAGAAAAGCCTCTGGTGGCTGCAAGCGGCCACAGTAGCTGCATTTGAGAAACACTGCACTAGTCCTAGTGACTACAATGGGAATATTCGTGGAGTAAGGCACTACTCAGGGTAAAGGTGGCAACATTAGCTGCAAAGACATTTTAATAAAAAAATATATACATTATCAAGAGAAGTGTCTAGGCAACTAATGTAATGTTAGAGAAATTCTGACATCTTGTATGCATAAAAGGGGTTGGGAGATGGACAACGCAGGAAATCGTGTCTATTTTGAGATCTTTTAAAACAGTAGCACTTCTGGATGTGCACTAATCATGTGTTCAAAAACTAAGCAAACTACTATGAAATGAACACACAGGCCCAGATTAGGAGTAGTCACTCACATGAGTAGTGCCATTGAGTTCAATGTGACTACTCATGTTAGTAACTGCTTACCAAAGTGAGTAAGAAGTTGTGGTATCATAGCCTCCCTGTAGCCCACTGTGGCACAACACAGCAGTCGCTCTGAGTCTGTTTCCATCTGAGACCAATAATAGTCCTGCAACAGGCCTACCTTCCCTCCTGAAGGCCCTGTCAAGGAGCAAACTACAGTCTAAACACCAAAAAACAAAAGGGTCTTCTGCCCTCTAAGTGAGTGAAGACCTTCTAACCTTTCTCACTGGAGGTGCAGCTCCTGCCTAAGCTGCTGACCTTCAGGGCTTCTCCCCTGGAATCCTTCCCCCCAAACTGGATCCTTATTCCACTCTACCTCCATGCCATCTGCCTGGGGGGTGGCCTTTTCCAAGACCTGTCACATGAACCGCCTTCTCCCCTGTCACCCTTTTCTTCAGAGCCAGTCACAGGAGACAACCTCCCTCTTGTAGCTCTCCTCCCCAACTGAGCTCTCTCAGCCCTTTATGGAAGTCACCTAACTCTTTCCCAGCTGGGTCTGATCATTGAACTGAACCACCTGTTTCCTAGCAGATCAAAATCAGTTTGGGAATGGCATAGCATGGGGTGGCACAGCAGAACTCAATTCCTCTTAAAAGGACCAGCTACACCTGTGACAGGGTTTCACAACGTAGCTCAGAGTGACTAATTTTCACCAGGACAGCACAGTTTGAAAAAGACAAAGTAGGATGTAGAAGCAGAAGTCTTGAACGAGAGTGTCATTTTTCAAAGACAATAAAGGATAACTATCAGGAGTATTTTAATCGTGACAATGTGCAAAAATAAGTCTGATAGGGTCACATTTTTGCTACTATTCATATTGAAGAGTATAGTTCTTCCTTTTTATTCTCACCTGTATCTTAGTCTTGGACCATAATATTCTACTATACTCCAGCTGGCTTCATCATTCTTTTAGAGGGCTGCAAGATATCAGCAATCTAGAAGAAACTAAATATTTCAATTACATTTGAATATTAGGCCACAAATCAAAGCTCTAAGATTTCAGTTTCTTTGTTTTCTGTAAAGTATTCAGATGAAGTGCGACAGTCAGTTTGTATGTGTGGTCATTTCCCTGACATTATACCCTGAAAATCTTTTCCAGCAACCTTTCTAGGGCCACATGTTGCAAACTCCCCTGAGCTGGAATTTCAGCATGAAAAGGCATGGGGTTCGTTTCTTCAAATGTCATTCACATCATCTGCTTCCATCTGGTGTATCTAACTCTATTGAACAAGACCTATTCTTTTAGTTGTCTGCACCAACGTTTCATTAACTATATGTGTTCAAAAGCTAAAGTCAAGAATTCTATCTCAAACGTGACTGCTTGGCAACTTTCACCTGAATAATGTTTTAAGTCACAGTTTTGGATCTCTCACCACCTTTTTCTGTTTGTCTGCTTGTTAGGGTTCTGTAAAAAACAACAAAAACAAAATAGTCAAAAGATTTTTTAAGACTCAACCAAAGATGGAAAATTAGATTTCTCTTATTGTTGGAATCATTAGAAAACTATTTAAGTACTTGGTCAAAACAATTTAACTTTTAATTGGTAGAAATATGTTCAGTTATCTAGGCACAAAATTGATTTGGAGCTCTCAAAAATTGTGGTTTTGATCATACAGTGATTTTAAAGTCAGCTTCAGTTCCCGTTACATGGACATCACTTATTTTTAGAGATGAATTCTGTCTTAACCCAAGCAGGTCATCTTGAAGTATACAAAGAACAAGAGTTGTAACAACAGTCATCCCTACTGGAGTCTTTCCAGACCATGAATGTACAGTTCACAGCAAACATCAGTGACCAAAATTAATTTTACAAGCCTTACTGTAGAAATCACTGATAGAATTCCTATTGCAAAGGAACATTTTATGAGAAAGCAGGGAATGGCTTTGAGAAAGATAGAAGTTTCCAAGAAACAAGTCATGGAGCTAAAAAGAGAAACACAGTGCAGTGGATTATCAGGATTGATGGTATTCAATTGAGGCCTGGGAAATATAAATAGCAGAGATGCTGAAAAGGTTCCGCAATTTATCCATCAAAGGAGAAATTCTGTACTCAGATATTTATAAAACTGACTTTGGTGAGAGTTGTGTGCACTTATCTGAGTACAGAGTTTGAGAGAGCAATTGTTTCTGAAATCTGGAAAGATGCTGTCTAGCTAGAGGTCATTCTGTCTCGTATCCAGACAGACAGTGTAAACTTGAGTCTCTCCAGCATCACCATTTCTTAGGAGTACTGTTGTCTTGAAGGAATGAGGAGAATAAGGCTCTCCTGAGGTACTCAAGTCCCAGTTTGTTCTGATCTACACAGATCAGAGCCAAGACTTTGAATTCTATTTTGATGTGTTTGTGGGTTACATCTGCATCGTTCTTTGTTGTTTAGGAAGCCTGGTGTCAAATGCCTTCTTGTGGTGGTTGCATTCAGACCCAGGTACAGTGAGTTGCAGTTGTGAAGCCATGTGTAAAAAGTTGTATGGATCATAATAGCCAGGTCTTCTGAGTAAGCGGTGTAGCTTCCTGGTTAGCTGAAGATGGTGGAAGACATTCCTCATGCCCAAGATCATTAGTGAGTCCACCAGGACTCCAAGGCTCCACTTTGACATTTTGTGGGTTGAAGTCTGGTGAGTTTAAAAGAATAAACAAGTTCCTCTAAATATTTTCCCATCTTACCACCATCATGTCTGCCTTTTGGGGGTTGAATCTGAGACAGCTGTTAAGCATCCTTCTGCTTCTCTGAGGTATTTGGACATCTTGATGACTGCAAAGATGACCTAGTGGAAGAGATCTACATTTGAATGTCATCCATATTGTTGGCATGAGAGTCCACGGCATCTTATACTCTTGAACTGTCTCAGACAGGATTTTAAAGAGAAGAGAATACTTAGCCTTGCAGAACTTGATGTGATAGAGGCCTGAGTTAAAGGAGAAGGAGCTGATTAGGATCTCTTTGGGATCTGCCTCACAAGAATGAGGGGATCTAAGGGAGTATTGCCCCATTTACACTTGCAAGATTTTGTTTGCATGTTATCAGCACCATATTATCAAATATACAAGACTGCAGAGAGATCTAACAACATGAATTTAAATTTCACTTCCTATCCAAGGCTATAAGAAAGTCACCAATGCTAGCTGGCTATTCCTTGGTGTGTCTTGCTCTGAACCTGAGTGTGAGAGACCCTTGCGGATGGAAGGGGGTACATACTGAAGGAGTTTTGATGCCACCACCTTCTTGATAACTTTGAAAAGAAAATATCAAAAAGGCCACTGCAGTTAAGTGTACATCTTCTCTAGGCTGGCTAGGCTACTGCTTTCTTTGGGGTGTCTAATAATTCACCTTCTTTGAAGAGGTCTTGATGATCTCAGTCAGAGACCAGATGTCCTTTGCTATGTTTCAGCAAGGGAGGCAGAGGTTAGTTTTACAGTTAGTGGATTGGAGATTCTCCAGTATTTGCATTTTAGTGAATGGTTCAAATTCTAGTAAATCTCACTGCATAGGGGTTGTTCTATGTTCTGGTGCCCTTACCTCTGTCTCAGTGAGGCACAGACTGATTTCATTTTTTTCTGTAAGGAATTAAAAAAATCAAGATTGGATCTGAGTACTTATTTTATTTGTTTATTTATTTTGTATGTCACTCTAAGGCCATTGTATGAAAGAGCCCTACTGACTATAATTTGACCGATGCAATTATGTCTGAGAAGAAACATCTTAAAACTTCCTTTATTGTTCTACCATATGTCTGCCGGTGGGCCTTTGGCTGTTCACAAACTGTGGATGAGCAGACTGTATGTTGTAAGCTCTCCCTATTTCTACCTTCTTTATCTTTTGCAGTTAAAAGAACCATGGTGGCCTGCTGGGCTACTGTGGGGTATGACTTGTTTTGAGGATTAACAGTTCCAGAGTTCCACGAATCATTTTAAGGTACTTATGGCAGGACTAATATATGATGAGACATTGAAAAAATAATTATTTAACGCACAAGAAAAAAATGAATGTAGAACTTGTTAGCGGTATTCAAAAATATTATGGGCATAATGAAAACTGAGCAGTACCTCCTTTTTACCTGGTCTCATAATACGAAATCTTGATCAAACAGATGTACAGTATATTAGAGATAAAAGCATGTATTACTTCACACGGTATACAGTAAACCTGTAGAAATCAGTGCTGAAGGAAGTGTCAAAGTAGCAGGATATAAGAAAAGGGCTGGATACTTTTATGACAATTAACAACATCTGTATTTATACATAAGATTAAAATGAAAATCAAAACGAACTGATACCCTGCAGGAGTCAGGGAGGAAAAAAAATCCTTCATATACACCATTGCAAAGTTGGGATATGGAAATTTTGCATTCCTTTGAAGCACCAGTTACTGGACAATGGATTTGGACCAGTGGTCTGATCTGTTATGTCAGGGTCTAGGACTCATTATGTAGACATTGGTCTAATCCAGTGGTTCACAGCCAGAGGTACGCATATCCCTCAAGGTATGCAGAGAGGGTATCTCAGGGGGTACATCAACTCATCTAGATATTTGCCTCGTTTTACAACAGGCTACATAAAAAGCACTAGCGAAGTCAGTACAAACTAAAATTTGATAAAGGCAATGACTTGTTTATACTGCTCTATATAATATACACTGAAATTTAAATAAAATAAATCAATTGGAATATAAATATTGTATTATATGGTAAAAAGGAGAAAGTAAGCAAATTTTCAGTAATAGTGTGCTGTGACACTTTTGTATTTTCATGTTTGATTTTGTAAGCAAATAGTTTAAGTGAGGTGAAACTTGGGGGTACGCAAGACAAATCAGACTCCTTCGGGGTACAGTCGTTTGGAAAGGTTGAGCGCCACTGGTCTAATCTACTACTCATCTAACAGCCAGAATATCTTCTCTCTATTTCAGAAAGATAAAAGAGTGAAAGTGTCTAAGGCCAGAGAAGGCTCTCAGAGTGACACAGGCGATCTTGCAGAAAGCAATCCTATAAAGAGCCAGCTGAAGGGGAAACTTAGATTAAGATTTATGCTTGTTCTTTAGAACAAAGGGAAACCTGAGGCATGAATATTGAAACTCATATGTAAGTTCTGTGCTGGGACTCAGCCCATTCACATGTGGTAAACCTTATATTATTAAAGGTGCATCTTGTATATTTCTACAGTAATACATAAAAATCTTTCTATCCTTGAATCACCAATTCTGACACCTAATTTGAGCCTTTAGGCTAGATGACTACAAAGCACACTCTCTCATAGAACACCTTTGCCATCTCATCCTTTTTTAAAGGCATTTTTGAAGATGAAGATCTGATCTACAACACAAGTTTTCTGAAAGTCAGACTGTTTCTCCACAATGGTGTTTCTGTGGGCCACAGCTCTAATTTTCATTTTCAAAACCATAACATTTCCTAAAAGCTACCCTTGAAGAATCAAACCTCTCCAACACTCCATGTACTCAACATTATTTTTCTTTTACAAAAGAATGAGAAAGCCAGGTTGCCAGCACCTCAACGATCTCCCCATATGTTTATTTCTTGGATGAACATCAAAATGAATATTCTAAATGTGACCTAGAAATCAACAGCTTATACAGCCTGTCTCCAGAAGAAGCCACAGTTTTTATCAATGTGAGGTCGTTACATCTAAAAATAGCAATAGTAATAGAGATGCCAATATCTAAATCTATCAATGTGCACATTTGAAGGAAATGTTTTAAGACTACTAGAATGCACTGGACTAAATGATCACGTTGAAAGGATAATACAAACAATGGTATAATTTATTGCTAAAACAGGGCCTATTCTTCATAAATTGGAAAATCTCCCATTTATACAGTGATGGTATTAGCTGAAGTAATTATCTCTGAATGCACTTTTCCAACATCACATGATGGCTGTCTGTCTCACACCAGCCATCAAATCACCATATTGTGTACAATGAATTACTCAGACAATTGCCTTAAATAGGCGACTGTGACACTGAGACCCATTTGTGATTCACTACTCTGTGTTAGCAATTCTTGGCAGGCCTGACATACTCATTACACCTCACACACTGGGGTCATGATATTTATTAAAAAGTGACATCTAATATATCATTTGAAATTTAACAACACTCTGGTCATTCACGTCACTCTGAAATGTGTGTAACAAGTCTGTAGGTAAAATTATGGAAACTCTCTGATATTATGTCCTGGAGACTGTAAACAGACAAAGGTGACAAAACAGGTTTCTTCTATATAATGGGGAAAGAAAATATGGTGGCTGACCCTCTGCACTTTTCTAAGGGGGGAAGGTGTGACCCTAAGAACATCCCAGTCCAAGAAGACAAGGGGCTCACTGGTAACAGGTAATGAGTTTCAGCTGGCCTGACCAAGTCAGTGTACCCCAACTCATGATGGTTGTAATCTGTATCTCAAAGGTGTCATGTAATATGTCACTGGAAAACTAACAACTCATTGATTATTCATATTCCAGAGTGATGTATGCATGGTGTGCGTATTAAGAGTTATGGACATATGCTGGAATTATGACTAAAATATGTTCAAACCAGGCATGTCAGAGGGAGTTGGTAAACAGGTCTGCCCTAGACAAAGGAATGTGTATTGCTTCCTTGACCAACCCAATCTTCAGGCAGACCCAATGAAGGTCCATTTATATATTAGGCAAACAAATATATCAAGCTAACAAAGTGGAGGAAGAGACAGAATGTCATCTACACCCAGCAAGAGAGAGAAGCTTGGTCTGGGTTTTACTTTCGAAGAATATATTGCAAATGTTTACTGGTCTATACACATGGGGGCTGAACCTCAAGTGATAAGCAATTTGATCAACTGATTGTATATAATCTTACTGTGTTATAAAGTGTATAGAGTGAGGTATTTTATGAAAGCCTATGATTCCCTGGTGATTAATATATTGTGAAATGTATATATTAACACTACATAAGGAATTATGGATACTCATTGATATTATGCTTTAAAGCCTGTGGCCAAACAGGGAGAAACAGGTTTCCTCCCATTCAGGTGAGGAGGCAGTTGCTGACCTATCTTCAAAGAAATTAAGCAAGATGTGACCAAAAGCAATAGAAGCCCCATTTACATTTAAATAAGCAAGGGGCTAGGAAGACCACAGGAAAGGAAGAACAGCATGAGGTCATTCTGGTTCTTGAACTTTGGAAGATATAAGCAAAGACAAAAGCCATCTTTGGCAACCATTACGAGACAGACACAAGGGAACAGAACTCTTGCAAGCTGAGAAAGATGGGTCCTTCAACCAAAGGGGGGGCTGAAATATCCAGAAACTGAATGTAGGTGAGAAACCTATTTAACTGAAGATCTTTCATCTAGGAAGACAAGGGAAGCCAGCCTTGTACTTCTGCAGAAGGTCCTCACTAAGGAAAAAAATCAACCATGGCTGGGAAGTAGAATGACTGGTGAAAGAAACCACCTTGAACAAAGCCTGTACCTTGCTAGATTAAGTTTTACACTTTTAGATGCATGTTTTCACTTTTATTTGCTTGTAACCCTTTCTAACTTTATTCCTTTTACTTGGCATCACTTAATCTGTATCCTAGTGTTAATAAATGTGTTTTATTCTTACTGCAAACCAACTCAGTACAGTGTTTGCAGGAAAGGGTGTATTTACCCCAGTTAAGTTAGTAAGTTGTGATGTGCTTTTGTCTCTTAAAAGGAAAAAATGAACCTTATTATTTCTCTGAACTGTCCAGGAGAGGGACATTCAGGATTGAATTTGGGAACATTCAGGATTTGGAGTGTGTTGGGGTCACCATGGTGTTTGTAACCAAGGCAGTGGAAGGCAGAGTGGGACCGTGGGGCTGTTGGGGTCAGAACTGAGGAATCAGGGCTGGCTAGCACACAGACACCCAGGGTGTGACCTGCATATTTGTAGGCTAGCTGGGAGCATCCCGAGCTGGGAGCTACAGCAGCAAAGCATCGTAAGGCACCCCACTGGTCTGAATTGCACCAGGAACCCTGTGACAGTTTTTCAATCATGTTACTTTACGTGCTTTGTTGCTTACTCGGATCTTGTCCCTAGAAACATGGCTTTAATTCATTATTTATTTTCAGACATTAGTCGAAGCAGGCAAGATCCTAGGCACTGACTTTGCATCACAGCAGATACTGGGTAAGAAAAAACGACTTCTGCTACAAATTTTAGACATGTACAGTATGAAGTGTCCTCAACAATGTCAGGAGTTCCATTGGCCTGTTGACCATGGTATGTTTAGAGGCGTTAGACAACACCACCAAAATTCTTTGTATGGACACCTGATAGAAAATGTTTCTTTAGTCTCCTTCCCACAGTTTTGTAAACTTCAACAGCTGTAATCTATTTCCTAGGCATGATGCCAACTGAGCACCTCTTTCCTTTAGTGAGTACTATATGTGAGTTCAAGAGACCAAGACTGGCTCATTTGCAACTAGCAACCTGGAGGTGAGGGGGAAATAAACAAGAAATATTTCTATGATATAGAAGCAATTTCCTATCTTGCTTCTCTCCATCCCTACCAGAGAAGGTTTGGAATCCTTTCCAAAGTTTATTACTATTACAGAAGAATCGGTTTGACAAGAATTATTAACACTGGAAACAAAGTGGATTACTAGAATTTTTTTATATTGTTATCTTGTATTATTATAATCCCTTTTTTGACTCTTGGAACAGTTTGTTCAAGTGCTTCCCTCTTGCTTCCTACCACTGAACAACACTGTGCTCCTCAGGTACCACGAAGAATCAGCTACAAACAGTAGGTGATGTACATCCTTTTCAGAATGACAATGATAAAACAAGATTTCATTCCATACTTGAAAGCTTTTGCCTTGAGGCCCTTGCTACTAGAGCTGGCTGGTGATCCTAGCACACTCATCCTTGAATTTCATACACTGTTATAGGCTGGTGTTCACTCAAAGCAACACCTCTTATGCCACAGTGATAAAACATTTGGTTTGTTCCCTTCTTCATTCATTGGTTTATTTCTTTCTATTTCAGATGTATTTCACCATTAGCCATATCTAAAGTCAATTCTAATTTGAAAAGCTCCCCTGTAAATAGGAGTTTGTAAGATTTATGGGTCATCAATATGAGTTTACTGCTTTCAAACATCTGCCTTTGAGAAATTATCTATTTTTTTCCTTTAGTGTGCCAGTCAGTATCTCTAAATCAAACAAATTCAGATGACTGATGGCATTGAAATTGGACAGCCAATATCTTAGAAACTCATTTTTAAAGATGTAAATTTTGGCTAATTACAATAATCCACAAAAGCCATTTCTCACTATAGGGGAGATTTTCTTACAATATATCAATTTTATACCCTAAATTGTTATATAATTTATCTATTTATGCGAAAGAAATTTGTACTAAAGCTTCTGGAACAATAAATCAGTGACTCTTACTTGTTTTAACGAATCACTTACCTCTTTTGTGAATCTAGAAATACAGATAAGAGTGTACAGATAACTGTCTTTTTAAAAAACATTCTTTCAAAGACAAATAGAACTAAATTTACTAAACCAACCACATTTTTACCCACTACTGTATGCAGAATACAAATTTATTTACTTATGTGCAGCTCTTTCTATAGCATATGGTTCTATGAGCACCACACAAAAATTAATTTATCCCCACAACATCCCAATGAAGATCAGAAGTATTAATATCCCTTTTTACAAGTGGGGAACTGAGGGCACGTCTACACTGCAATTACACCCCCTCAGCTGGTCCATGCCAGCTGACTCAGGCTCACTGTGCTCAGGCTAAGGGGCTGTTTAGCTGCAGTGCAGACAATCAGGCTCTAGGATCGTAAACGTGGGAGGATCCCAGAACCTGAGCTGCAGACAGAGCCCTAACGTCTACACCACAGCTAAACAGCTTTTTAGCTTAAGCTCCCCATGAGCCTGAGTCAGCTAGGTCAGCTGCAAGTTTTTATTTGCAGTGTAGACATACAAAGAGGCACAAAGAGCTTAAGGGTTAGATTTTCCAAAGCAGTCAGCTTTGGTCTAATAGCTCACGAAAGCTCATGCTCAAATAAATTGGTTAGTCTCTAAGGTGCCACAAGTACTCCTTTTCTTACTGCTCTTATTGGAGTCCACGGGAATTTTACTATCAATTTCAGTAGAAGCACAGTTAAGCCAATGCTGAGCACTTTTGAAAATCTGCCCCTAAGTGATTTGGGAATGGTCACATAGAAAGTCTATGGCACAGCCACAAATCAGTCCCATATCATATGAACACCAGTCTATAGTGAGGGCTCTTACAAGACCGTCTTAAGAAAACATAAATCTGAGGGCACTGATCAGGTAATTAAACACTTTTCTCATTTCCATACATACATAGAGACTTTTGAGTTGAAAACTCCATTCAGAAAAGAACATAAGAATGGCCATACTGGGTCAGACTAAAGGTCCAGCCAGCCCAGTATCCTGTCCGCCGACAGTGGCCAATGCCAGGTGCCCCAGAGGGAGTGAACCTAACAGGTAATGATCAAGTGATCTCTCTCCTGCCATCCATCTCCACTCTCTGACAAACAGAGGCTAAAGACACCATTCCATACCCATCCTGGCTAATAGATGGACTTAACCTCCATAAATGGACTTAACTGCCATGAAATTATCCAGTTCTCTTTTAAACCCTGTTATAGTCCTAGCCTTCACAACTTCCTCAGGCAAGGAGTTCCACAGGTCAACTGTGCGCTGGATGAAGAAGAACTTCCTTTTATTTGTTTTAAACCTGCTACCCATTCATTTCATTTGGTGGCCCCTAGTTCTTATATTATCGGAACAAGTAAATAACTTTTCTTTATTCACTTTCTCCACAACACTCATGATTTTATATACCTCTATCATAGCCCCCCTTAGTCTCCTCTTTTCCAAGCTGAAACGTCCTCGCCTCTTTAATCTCTCCTAATATGGGACCCGTTCCCAACCCCTAATCATTTTAGTTGCCCTTTTCTGAACCTTTTCTAATGCCAGTATATCTTTTTTGAGATAAGGAGACCACATCTGTATGGAGTATTCAAGATGTGGGTGTACCATGGATTTAGATAAGGGCAATAAAATATTCTCCGTCTTATTCTCTATACCTTTTTTAATGATTCCTAACATCCTGTTTGCTTTTTTGACTGCCGCTGCTGCCGCGGACGTCTTCAGAGAACTCTCCACGATGACTCCAAGATCGCTTTCCTGATTTGTTGTAGCTAAATTAGCCCCCATCATATTGCAAGTATAGTTGGGATTATTTTTTCCAATGTGCATTACTTTACATTTATCCACATTACATTTCATTTGCCATTTTGTTGCCCAATCACCTAGTTTTGTGAGATCTTTTTGAAGTCCTTCACAGTCTGCTTTGGTCTTAATTACCTTGACCAGCTTAGTTTCATCTGCAAACTTTGCCACCTCGCTGTGAAAAAGGAGTGGTGGCTTGAAACAGACTGCAAAATTGGCCTAGAAAATATTAAAGCATAGTCTCACCAAATCACCTAATATGTAGAAGTCAACTCTCTCATGCTGGATGCACAGGATAAGAACAAAATATTCTTTGTTGCACTGAAGATATAATAATGAATTGGATGATCAATCATTTACAAGTATCTCAAATCAATACAGATCAACACAATGGGAAGTAATGGGAGAGGAATAATGTTCGGCTTGCCCAGCACGCAGAACAGTTCTCTCACTGATACTACTGGAGGGCTAAAAGTAACAGCAACATATTTTTCTGAGTTTTAAAATGCCAGAGCAGAAACACAGACCTATCCTCTACACAACAAAAAATGAGCCCAGGATATCCCCTGGATAATGGTAATGCCATTTATTTTGTCTTTGTGGATAGCTGCAGAATCATAACTACTGTAGAAAGAAGAAGAAGAAGAATACTGATGGCCATAGAAGGTAATTTTTACCACAGAATGGTATCAGAGGTGTGACATTTCCCTACATTTGCAATAGAAAATTATCACAGGCTGGATTGTATCTTGGAGAATCATAGAGAAAGAACAGTTCCTCTAATTCCCATAATGGAAGTGTTTACAAATAAATAGCTTTCTAGCACCCTCCTTGTTGATGTGATGAAAACTCTTTCTGGGGAAGCTGACCCATGAGGCAAAGGATTGTGGGTCTTATTTTAAAATGACAAAGCTAGACATAACCTTGGGGAGAAATGTACTATCTGGTCCCAAACACTGCGGCAATTTCTGCTATCATTGGTACCTGTGTTATTTTATTGTATTCAGTGGGACTACACAAACGTAGAATTTGGCCCCAGCGTGTTTTCAATATCTGAGACATAGTGTATAATAATCAGTGTACAATAATAATACACAGCGTAGAATAATAATCAGACACTGATCCTTCTGATCCTACTACCAAGGTAGTAATTGCTAATTCTGAAAGGCAACTCTCCATGATTCATTCAGAACTTAACGGCTCAAGTAGTGAGAATTTTCAGAATGATTTCTGAAGCTCAGGAAGGTGGCCATGGATTGTTCTACAGCCTCAGTTTCTGTATTTCCGCCAGGAAAGTGTACTGCAGTGGATGATATCCCACATAGCATTATTCTATTCTGTAGAGAAAGGCACAGCTGCTACATATTTGCTAAAACAAAGCTTAAATAAGTAGCTAATGGGTGCAATTTGGGGTCTAATGAGCTTTGCAGACAGAATTTTCAGAATATCATTGAGTACAATAAATATCATTTTTACATTGAGAGCAAATAGTTCCATGGACTGCTTTAGATGTATTTTATTAATATTAGTCTTTGACTCCAACCTAGAAAGGGTTGGAGATGAGAGAATTCTATCCCAATTTGAACTCTAATTTTGTCTGAAAAATCTTCTGATAGCATTTTGAAAGCATGGGCTGATTGTATCGAACTCTTAGGTGAAAAAACACATCCCGAGCGCAGCAAGTTGCAGCGCTGCAAAGTGTCAGTGTAGACAGGGCCCCAAAGCTGGGAGTCATACTCCCAGTGCTGATAGCTATGCCTCTCATGGAGGTGGTTTTTTAAGAGCGCTGGGAGAGCTCTCTCCCAGCACTGCGCCATGACCACACAAAGCACATTAAAGCGTAGCCAGTGTAGACTAGCCCTACTCTGTTTGACCGTGAAACTGAATGTCTAACAAGGGAAGAGGTTAGAGCATGTATTGTTTTAACAGGAGAGGATGACACTGTTGAATAAACATGACAGGAGGAGGCAGAATCCCTCAATTTAACTGAAAGGGGGAGAGAGGACTTTTTTTTTTCTTTAAAGTGGGATAAATATCTAGAATACATTGCATAGTTCTGATTAGAGGTTACCTAGTGGCCTTCTCTGGAAGGCACAGAAAGTCTCTGAAATATATACAGTATATTGAAAGGTGATTTACATCTTTGAAGGGGAAATCCTACAACAGATGTCCAGATGGAGGAGGACACCAAAAACAAAGTTTAAACAATGTTTGTACATCTCTTAATCTGCAACTTTGTTGGTCTGATGCTTGTTTTTTTATAAATACATAACGCAAAGCTAGGTGAAGACAAACTGTCTACCCTCTCTTTAGAACAGTGGTTCTCAACCTTTCCAGACTACCGTGCCCCTTTCAGGAGTCTGATTTGTCTTGCCTACCCCAAATTTAATCTCACTTAAAAACTACTAGCTTACAAATTCAGACATTAAAATACAAAAGTGTCACAGTGCACTATTACTGAAAATTTGCTTACATTCATTTTTACCATATTATTATAAAATAAATCGCAACCCCAGGTTGAGAAACACTGCTTTGGAGAATGTACTGTGAGATTTAAGTTAACACTTTTTAGAAAGTCAGCAAAAGTTTTAAATTTCCCCAGATAAAAGGTTGATGGCAACACTGCACAAGTTCAACAATTACTTTAACCTCAGGATGTATAGTTAAATTGCTTTTGTCCCAAATCCAGTCAGTCAGCATTAAACCCATTATGATATTTTGTCCCAACCATCTTCTTCAGCCCTAAGCTCAATTTATGCTTTGGGAGAAGGTTCTACAGGTCACTCTTGTCTTTTCCCTCCTTTCTACTCAAGCAGAAACTTGAAAATATTGAAATGCTCCATCCTGCTAACAAAAAGAAGCAGTAGGGGAGAAGAAACCAGCGTCTTCCTCACTCCCACAACACCCTAACAGCAACATTTCTAACCTGAATATAGTTTCTGAAAGGGAGGGAGGAAGAAAGTTCCAAGGCCTTTCCTAAGGCAACGATGAGTCCAACTTCATTCCAAATATTGAGGTATCTGCAAAGGGACTAAAAGGCCCACACAGTGGGAATATTTTCCCCAGCTGATGCCCCTTCTCTCAGTTTCACTAGTGCCCTCTCATATCTGGCACCAAGCCACTCATGTGACTAGTCTCTTGTAGAACCAGAGCTTGAGAGATAATCCCCAGGAAACACCACACAATGTTTGAAAACAATGCCAGCTCTATCCGGCTAACACGGAAGCAGTTCAATAAAATATTTCCTTGTGTGTCTGTGCTATTATCTGCTCGTGCTGGCTGGAGAGCAACGCCACACAACAGTTTTGCACATGCCAGCATTAACCAGTTGAATCTCTAAAACAGTCCAAAGGGATAATAAATATTTGACTGGAGTTCATTTTACATAGCAAAAAGAACCACCAAAATTGGCTGGTGGTGAAGGCGGTGGTCTTTTAAAGATGGAGCAGAATTGTAATCAACATATTTGGCGATATTTTTGGTGGTCTTTTAATTCAGGATTTTGCCTAATAACGTTGGTTGCTTGTAACAGTTTTTCTGTACTATACATACCCGCACTTATTGTTGTTGAAGCTTATGCTAATGACAGTAATTACCATTGATGAGCAGGTCCAATAATATAGGGGATATATTGACCACATATGATGGTAACAATGATAACCACAGTGATATCTGCCATGCTAAATGAATAGAAATTGTGTAGAAATTAATTCTAAAATTGGATTTCAACAAAAGAGTATTATCATGTCCTTCTAGTCATATTAATAAATACACAAATAAAATGGTCCAGGTTTAGTCCAAAGCCTGGAACCATACAAAACTCACTTGCTTTGGGCTACATATACAGAAACTGGATGGCTTGTTTTATGTTCAGTATTCTCTGCCCTGTTAACCTCTCAGCAAAACCTGGAAATTAATCCTTTTGTTCACTCTGGTTAAGGAAATCTTTAGCCGTATTCATTAAGTAAGTTCACGTGGTATACATCACATGGTCGGTTTTGAATTATTGATCAGATAAGGGTCACATGATCAAGAGGGCCACCAATAGTGCAAGTTGAAGTTGGGGTCAGAGGGTGAAGTTCACCCTGCCTCACACAAAGCCTACATAAACAGGTTTTGTAGGGAAATTCTGTCAGGGGGCATGGAAATCACCACAATTCATGGATGAGCTGCAATGCAGTCGAGCCATAAAATCCCTATGTGGCAGTTTTGAGCTACTGGGCACACAATCAAAATCTATCTAGCTAAGGTTTCCTACAGGACCAGTAGCCATAGTGCTTAAGTCCTGGCGTATTCCCAACAAGCAGCGTCATACCCAACTATTCAGAGTCAGGATAGAGCTCATCTGTACATCACTCCGGTGGTGCAATACACTGCCTGCAGTTCATCAGTAGGCGTAAGCAGTGTCTGAGCTCTCTGCAGAGAGATTAATCTAAACTGTGTAAACTGAGTTTACAAAAGCCAAAACCACAAAACAAATATTTGTGTTTCTTCATACACAGAATCATAATCTTTATGTAGTTAGGGATGCAGGCAAGAAGTGAAGGGACCCAGGAAGATATGTTGTCATTGGGTTGTGTTTTGGTGCCTGTGGCAAAAAGCTCCATCTCTGTGAGATAACTATCCTTCAGTTTTGCAGTTTTCAGATTTCCATGACTGTTGAGTACACACAAAATAAAGCAGGGACCTAGGACGTTTTTCTCTCTCAGCATGTCAGATACAGGTACTATTTCTAACTGCTGTTTCATAACACCTGCCAAAAGATGAAGCACGTTAGCAGTAGTAACAAAGGCAACCCATCATGCAAACAAGCAGAATGCATCCGGAAGAAGTACTATTTCCAATGGGCTATAACAACATTTACACTGAGCAAAGTCAGCACAGGTTAAACCATATCACTATTCCGAAAGCACTACCTACAAACATCAAAGACCTGCTGCATTAAAATTAAATTGGAACTTAAAATATGTACCATGGACTAAGCCACCAAAGACCAGGGTCAGATGTTGACATTCTGGTCTACATACATGATGATAAAAGTGATGTAAATTAATGCAAAATCTGACTCATTAAGAAGCAGAGAGAGAAAGAAAGTATATTGCATTATGTTGCTGTGTAAAGGATTAATTGGCATGAAAAGAGGATGCCCGTAAGTAAGCTATATTTCAATCACCATCAAACATGCATTGTCTATTGAGGGCCACACCAGCCAGTGACCAATTGATGGCATCGCACCAAGCATCATGAAGTGAAGTTCCCAGATGTGCCCCAATTCTGCAAATCCACAAATTTCTGAGGCAGTCCTGCAGGTGATGCCAGGTAGGGTCAGGGCATGCACCTATACCAGCCATCCCAAATGAAAACCAGTAAAAGTTTACACCACAGCATTCTAGCACATATTCTCTACATGCTACACATTTTAGACAATTATTACAGGAATATTAAATAGGAAGTGTGGGACTCTTTGTCTTATCCTTCTACTTGTAAAGTCAAGTGTCTCACCCATGTGCAGCTGCAGGAGCTGCTATGCAGCCACATGTGAATTCCCCTAGTGCAACAGACCCACACATCTCTATCTTCCTGGGCATAGAGTCAGCTAATGCACACAGGGCATTCCAGGGTGTGTTCAGAGTGTGTTGGAGGCAAGCTAAAAGAGGAAGGGGACATGTCAGGGAGACGGAAGCATGACTGGGGCTGGTTCCTGTGCCCTGAAGATTCCCTGCTTCCACAATGTCCATAGGATCTCTGACGGGAGGAGGTGCAAGTAAGGGCAGGCTTCAGACTATTCTAGCCGGTACTGAGGCCAAATGAGAAAGCATGTAACTAATTCATTTTTAAGACCTCTGTTAATTACCCAAAATAAACCAGCTTTGTAGGAGGAGAAGAATTCCGCCTCTGCAGCATGTTCCCTCTTCACCCTAACCCCCATGGAAACCCCTCGAGAGTTCCTATAGGTTCAAGCTCTCTGGGCTGTGGGGTGAATGCCGGAATAAGAGAGGAAATGAAGCTAGAAGATTTTTTTTGCCACTGCAGGAGCAAGCGGGGCCATGTCAGCTTCCCCCACCATGCTGCAGAACACTGCTTTAAGAGGACTTCAGGCAACAACTGTGGGCAGAGAAGGTCCTGTAGAAGCCATCCTCTCCAACAGTCACTTGGAGCCAGATGGCAAAGCAGCACCTCCGGTAGTCCACAGGCTCTGAGAACTTGCCTCCAGCACACCAGGCTCTCCATCTCTCCATATGACAAAAACATTTCATAGAAAATTCTGCAGTTTCCATCACAAGCCAGTGAGGAGAGAGAAAGCAAGACCTTCAGTTTTTATTCAGCCTTTAATCAGAAAATGTCAGTAGGAATTTGCCTATTTAAGAACTTTAGGATGTGGCTCCCAGCCATTCTTTAGTCATCATTAATCTCATCTTCCATGTTTATTAATGGACCTATTTTCTCTTTTTCCCTTGATACATTTATAAAGGCCCTTCTTATTTTCCCCTTAACTCCTTTGCTAGAATTAACTCATTTTGCTTTTGTTCTGCCTTTATTTTGTTTTCCCCTGGCAATTTAGTCGTTTCTGAGAATTCTTGTTTTGGTTGCCTCCCCTTTCCCTTTCTTTTCAAGGCTGTTTTCCTTACCTCAGACGTTTAACAGTCCCTCATTAAGTTACTTGGACAGTTTTTGTATTTCTTTCATTCTTTTTACATAGAAATATGGCCTGTTTTGGCATAATTGTGGTATCTTTTAGGATTCCTTGACTTCTTACTGCAATGGGGGATTTTTATCATTCCTCCCTTTCACTTTACTGATTAGATTTCTTAATTTCCCCTGAACTTGCTTTTATTAATTCTAAAACTCCTGTAATGTTGCATTGTATTACAGCAGTTCTTACTATGTTGAATTCAGGAAGCTTGTGGTCACAGGTTCCAAATTCCTATTTTAATATACTCTTAATCACTTCCTCCCTGTTAGAAAGAAACAGACACAGGATCTACTTTCCTAATCACCAGCTACTATCTTTCTGCTGATACAGCATGTTTGGCAGTGTTTATTAGCCATCACTATATCTGGCTACTTTAAATCCTCAGTGAGGATTTTATCATATGCCTAAAGTATCCCAAAACTTGGTCCAGGAATTTTGTGATTATTATTGTTCTCCTCCTGCCCTGGTGTTCTAAAGCAGATACCCTCTGGGTTTCATTCTTTGCAAACTTACCCAAACAATTTCTTCATCATATTCTTTACCAGTTTAAAGATTTGGGAATTTTTACTATTTAAAATCTCAATAGTAATTATAATGTCCTGCAGATATAGCATTTAGTTTGCCCTTGAAGAAAGAAAAACTGCAAAATAGTGGGGAAGGGGGGAGAGGAGGGGAGTTAACTCACAACAAACACATGAAGGAAAAAAATCTCATCTATATTTATCTAACTTAATGAAGGTCAGAATAAAATATATATGTACAATCGCAAATGGTAAATTAGCTGAAGAATTCAGTGGAGACATCTAGATAAAAGTAACCATTAATATGCAAGTATGATAACACAGAGGTAGCATACTGTTTTTCTTTTCTATTCCACAATCCATTGTTTAGAGTGATTATTAATATTCATATAGCACTATTAATGTACGTGCCACTTTGCATCTGCCTTGGAAAATGCAGTTGTTGCCCTGAAGAACTTGTAAATAAAACTCATGTGAATTATATGCTGAATAAGTGAGGATAGAGCATCTGCCAGTAAGCTGCATAAGGGATATTATACATCAATACATATTACAACTGTCCATTATTTGGTGGCTATAATTATTATGTAATTTGACACCACAGTAAAACATACATGTCATGAGAGACTGAGACTTAAGAAACTGTGCTAGCCAGATTGATGTTTTCTACCTTGCCTTTTTATAGATGTAAGAAAAATGAATGTGTTACCAAGACAACCGTTTCTGAAGATCAGATTGACAAAATTTGCTCAGAAAAAAAGTGCTCTATAAAATGATTCTCTGGCTCAAAAAAATCCCAGCTCATATTATGTAAATCTAAATTAACTTTGGAATTTAAATTACAGCAATTCCAATTTGCACCTATTCAGCTTATGTTAGCCACTGTTCACACCCCACAGTTGTTTTTGTTAAAATTAAATTGTGCTTGATATATCACCTTCTAGAATGTACAGTCCAAAGCCTAGGCAAAGCTGCATAATGTTCAAGCCGTTCCATTAATACTAGTTTTTGCACAGTTCTTCTATATACCCAACACCACCAATCGGGTATCAGAGTGTGGACTTGTTTCAAACACACTATTACTTACTGCATTTAGCAGCAAAAGGCTAAAAGCTCAACAACAGAAGGGCTGGGCTAGAAGGATTAAGTGTTTGGTATTCATAGTATCACTTCTTTTTCCCTTTCTTGTACAATCCCCCTTGTGCCCTTTGTACATAAAAGAGAATGGTCTCAGAAGGACAGAGAGTTTACAATTTATTTTGTCACTATTCCACCCATGTCCCTCCCTTTCATCCCATCCCATCTGACATCATCACTTGCAGTTTCCATTTCTTATTACAATGAATATTAGGAATTAAATGATGTGCTGAGAGTAGCAAAGACTCAAGCTTCCTTGCCAACTGCATCACCTTTGTGATATTCCTCAAATGCTGACGAGTCAGATAACAGGAATCTGAGTTAGATACCAGGGGGGAGGGATTGCTCAGTGGTTTGAGCATTGGCCTGCTAAACCCAGGGTTGTGAGTTCAATCCTTTAGAAATCTGGGGCAAAAATTGGGGATTGGTCCTGCTTTGAGCAGGGGGTTGGACTAGATGACCTTCTGAGGTCCCTTCCAACCCTGGTATTCTTTGATTCTCTGAATCTGCCTTATAGTGCTAGCCCAACTTATATCTTCCTCCTGGTAGCAGCCAACAGTATTATCAGCCAAGACACTGGTAAAAAAATGAATTGAAAAAAAAATACTGGTACATTTTGGGTCAAATTGCTCAGGCAAAATTACTACTGACTTCAATGAGAATTTTGCCTGAAGGATGATTATAGAATTTAGCCTTAAATACTACTAAAAGAGAGAGGTTACTTTCCGTTTAAATAAATAAATCTTTATTTTTAAAAAAAGAAAAGCAAAGTAATAAAAAATCCATGCAGATGAAAACCATAAAGCAATACATTATGAGCCAAGTTCAGGCATACATAACAGAATATAGAATCCAAGGGCACTTAAGCTGGTATTTTAAAGCATTCCATACAAAGAGAATACATACATTCTCAGTTTGGATCACAAAATATTTATTTAATAATTGAAGTATGATGTTAAAATGAACACATGAGATTCTGCAACTGGAGGAAGTTTTAAGAAACTACATGTGTAAAGTTTTAAAACAATGCACTTTTGGCTTCTTAATTCATAATGTTCAAAGGATTACTTTTTAAATGACCAAACTTATTTTACATTATAAAATATGCCCATAGTTCCTCTTGAAGGGATCTGCAATTTCTTTCAACAAAATTTATGGGAAAGATCAAGAGCTACAGATGGAGCAGTTTTTCAAAGGCTTGAATTCAAAAGACTGATGAATTTTTGGCAGATGAAAGATGCACATGTTGTGTAGAGATGACTCTCCTGTGGAGGGACAGGAAGGTGATCTGAGTGCACATTCACCACGTGCAATCCAACCAAGAAGAGTATGCATGGATTTTGTAGAAAAGTATTTTCCAAAATTATACACGCTGACAATAGCGTTTTACAGTGCAAGAATTGAAAGAAATCTTAAAAGTACACTGTCAAATCCTTTACAGCAGAGATTAAACATGCCGTTAAAGTAGTACATCCTCTTTAACGGAAAGCGTACAGGAAAAATGGTCCTAATTCCAAATTACGTATTTATCTTTTAAAATTTATCCTTCCAGCACTGAGTTATTTTTTCAATAAGAATTACATATGCACTTTCCATGTACATAGTTCTTGGCTTAGTTACAGGAGACCTGCAATAAATACTGAAAATGTTTTATTGATTTGGAATGATTCAACAAGATCAATTTAAACTCTAAAAATATATCAATAAATCAAAATAAGAATCACATTGCTAATACGAATATACAGCTTCTGCAACGGTTCAGCATGTTCAGTTCTTAAAGCTGCTTAAAAGACAGCTTTATTGTCTTTTTAATTGCAAGTGGCTACTGTTAGGGGGCTTATTCCTTCACCCACTTCCTTCCCTGGTCCTTCTCGCATGAACAGAGAGCAACAATACCCGAAGTCCAAAGGTGCAAACAATTCGATGTTTATTGGGGTGAACTTCCAGCAAGCATGATTCCAGTTTCCTTCCTTAGTATCCTCCTTCCCAGCTCTGACACCACAGAGCCTTACACGTGTGTCCCTGTTCCCATTCCTACCCTTAGCCAAACATGATTCCAACTTCCTTACTCCCATTCCCTGTTCCCATTTCCCCCTTTAGCAAAACATTATTCCAATTTTCTTACCCCCATTCCCTGTTCCCATCTCCCCCTTTAGCAAAACATGATTCCAATTTTCTTACTCCCATTCCCTGTTCCCATCTCACACACCCACATGCCCACCCACACCCAGTCACTTCCTCATTGACTACAGATTATATAGTAAAACTTGAGTTCTGCTTAGCTATACCTTAACCAATCATTTTCCTGAAATTTAACTAACCAATCCTAACATATTGTAACATGATTATGTAACCAATTATATCCCACCACCTCAATTAGTTTACACCCAGCAAAATTAATTATACAGCAGACAGGAACAATCACAGAACCAGACAGAGATTATACAGACAAACAACAGCAAAGTGGGAACTATAATGACAAAACAATACAGAAGTGAGGATTTCACATCCCAGCTATTGATAAGTGAGTTCTTGCCAGACAGGATGCTATCAAACTAAGTTTCCTTTTACATTTTCTAGGCACTTCCCTTCCTCTGGAGGTGATAGGAATACAATCCTGTCCTGATAGTGCCTAACAGCCCAATAGCACCTTATTTCAATGTGACTAGTTTGGAATGTGAGGATGTGACCGTTCGCTTCCCAGCTTATGGCTGCCTCTGCTGCTTAGCCAAAGGCCTGAGCCTAAGCACAGGGCCACAAACTGTCACAGTAAGAGAAGGCCCTTACACTGGCAGACAGTGGTTTTGATTCTTTCTTTTATACCTCTATCACTAGCCAAGTGATAAGAATACACCTAAATTCTTAGAGTATAGGCCTTTACAGACAGGCCTGAATATCTATATCCTAACAGCTACCTGTAACACTGTAATAAATATTTATACATGATGTTCCCAGTAATGAAGACCTTTCTCAGGAAAAATTTTCATTGATATTAGGGGGATATAGTCCAGTATCATAAGACCAAAATTTTAGTCTGACTGAGCAGTGCCATCTACTGGTCATGCTGTCCATTAGGTTGCCACTTTTAACTGTTTGTCCTGGAGGACAAACATGCGTGTCAATAGATGATGATGTAGCACCAACCCTAAAAGCTGTTTTGGAGGCCTTTAATATATAATTTATTTTGGAATCTAAAGATACTATCATGCTCTTGGGAAGTGTGGGATCCCTATAATGAATACTGCATCTCAGTGGTCAAAAAAGAGGAAATAGGGTGTCCTAAAATGGCCACTGAACTCTTCATGTTATTTTTAATCCTCTGGCTGTTTGATGACTGTAGAACAACTCAAAAGACCCAAAAACAGTTTATGAAAATTTACTCAGCTTTTAAATACATTAATATAATTAAACCTCCACAGCTGTTCTGTAGTCTTGTTAGCTTTCTTTTAATTCTTGCAATATTTTGATGTTTTGTCTTTTGTGGTTTTTCCACTACCTCTGTAGAGTTTTACTGGCCATTTCCTATTTCCCCACTTCAAGTCTGAAGCCTACAAGGATGGCCATTTTATAAAAAGGACTTCAAAGCAGGGCCTGTCTGCTAGCTGAGTGGTAAGTGTCTAGGAGACTTGAATTCAATGTCTGGTTTTAGCTTTTTTGCTCTTCATTTACAGCTTGATCCTGAAGGATGTTGAGAAAAATCAATGGGCACTACAGGTGTCCAGTACAACTCAAGAGCAGACCCTTTAGAAGTCCTTGAAGAAATGGCTCACATTGTTCATCAGTGATCCCTCTAGCATATTAGATTAGAGAGTGGCAGTAACAGGGTGCACATTCCTTCCCAGCTAGAAGAGACTGATGAACATGACACACCAACAAAGTGTCAAACAGGAGATAAGGATCCTTGGGTTACAACTGAGATCCAAGGGAGCTATTCCTGTGAGGAATACAGGGACTTTGAGTAGCAGTCATATCTTACCCTTTTCAAATCATTTACTTTATCCAGTGGTAAGTATACAGCAAAATCAGCCTTCTTCATCACCGGCCTGCTTATAAAACATGGGACTCAAAATCTCCAAATTCCAACTAATGTACTAATAACTGTCAGTATTTAAACTTGACACTTACATATAGTGTAATTCACATGAATGCTAATACCGCAGGGTATACACACACATCAGGAAGACAACTGTTTCTTAAGCTTTTGTACAGTTAATGTAAAGGAAAAAATCTCACATGAGAAAAAAGGGGCGGGCCCTGCACTAGAGAGCTGTTACTGTTCACATTCACAACTAATTACAATAGTTTTGCATGACAATTCTTCTTACAAAAAAGGTAGATAAGGTCAAGGAATTTTTAGTTTTTATAAAACACATGAAAGTTAAAGGTTAAAAATCAGACTCTGATCAAAACAGTCTCAGAACAAAGAACCACAGAATCATAGGACTCAAAGGGACCTTGAGAGGTCATCTAGTCCAGTCCCCTGCACTCATGGCAGGACTAAGTATTATTTAGACCATCCCTGCAGGTGTTTGTCTAACCTGCTCTTAAAAATCTCCCAAGATGGAGATTCCACAACCTCCCTAGGCAATTTATTCCACTGCTTAACCACCCTGGGAGTTGGGAAGTTTTTCCTAATGTCCAACCTAAACCGTCCTTGCCACATTTTATGCCCATGGTTCTTGTCCTATCCTCAGAAGTTAAGGAGAATAATTTTTCTCCCCCCTCCTTGTAACAAACTGTTATGTATATGAAAACTGTTATGTGCTCCCTCACAATCTTCTCTTCTCCAGAATAAACAAACCCAATTTTTTCAATCTTCTCTTATAGGTCATGTTTTCTAGACCTTTAATCATTTTTGTTGCTCTTCTCTGGATTAACATTGATCAGAAACACATTCTCTCATTCACAGCATGTGACTCAGTAAAGAGTATGAGGTGTTCTGTATAATGAACAGCATGCTGAGATGTAGTAATTTTAGCACTTTTGATCTATTATTAAATATGCCATCTCTTTCTGACTCTCTCCCCTCTGCCATTTCTGCTTTTTCATTTTGAAATCAGCCTGTCTGATGTTTCTTTCTAAAAGGAGTTAAGAAAATAAAAAAAAAACACTGGCTATTATCAGTTATATTAGAAATGTGAGGTTATAAGGAGGGAGATAAAGAGGGGATCACTTCATCCGGGGCATTCATTCTCAACACACGCTAAAATCTAGATGATTTTATAGAGTTCTGTTCTAAAAACAATATTGCTAGCTGGTTGTACTCCAATACTGCATCTCTGAATCAGAAAGGCATATTCTGTGTCAGGACTTGAACTCAGACCTCATGTGTACCTGCAGTAAAGTGGTATACTATGAGGAGTTGTAATGCTAGACATGCTGTCGCACAAAGGCATACCTGTCAAGCTACCATAGTCCCAATGTGGGGCACAGCTTGTGACATCTACTCAAAATGAGGCACATAAAGGAATTATTTACACAGGAAACTTTAAAAGATGTGGCATTCATTCCTTCAGTGTAAATAATTCTTTCTATGACATAACTTTCATGAATCTTTGTTGATGAGGTACATAATTTTCAACAATAAAAGCTAAGTGATACCAAATTTATGTGAAATGTAGGTAATTTGGGATTAAAATGAGTGATGTCTCTCCAAATCAGAGGTATGTGCAAATGGGAGATTAAATACTGAAGTTGCTTCTGCCTGTCCAAGCGGCTGATAAAGTTCCCACAGCACCTAATAAACTTCCATTTCTTGAGGCCCAATTCAGAAAAAAAAGCTTGAGTTGAGTAAAACAACATAGAAGTACAGGAAATGTTATAAGGAAAGGAATAATTTTTGGCATAAATAACAGTTCCATCTAAGTGATAAGATTCAACATTTCTGTTATAAATAATTTACATTATTTTTAAAAAGGGACAGATAAGAGGAAATTCTCCTCTTTGAATGTGTAGGCTCTACTGTCTAAGGTTATTTTCTGAATGGCAGATCTACTTGTCACATCTGGCAACACGCTTCCATTATTACATAATTCACTTTGCAAGGCCCTTTGGCTCTCACAAAGATAAGTTGCTATATAAACACAAATTCTTTCTAATTCTCATATTTTTGAATGTGCTACACATTCATTTTTTGTACAAGCTTCAGATTTTTTTTTAAAAGCACAAATCCTACCATTTTTTAAAGATTGTTGTTTTGAATTTTCTTGTTTATCTTAGGGCTATAAATCTCCTGAAATTAGCTTTGTTACTTACCATTAGTATCTCAAAAGGTATGTTCTCAATGCTCAAATCTGACTCTCATTTGAATTTACATATTGGAAAAAAGTAAAAACTATCACGGGAACATGCAAAAACTACCTGCCCTCTAAAATGAGATATGGAAAAACTATTAATAACCCACTGAATGTCTTTGGGATCCCTCATTCCTGGAAGCTAGACCCTACATTTTACAGTAATTTCAGGCATACAGGTCCCAGTGAATTTAATTATCTCTGGAACACAGCTGTCAGTTAGTGACAGTCCAATACCTTAGAGGCATTGCCCAGGTAAAGGTCTTTCCTATCTCACTGATATTCTGGTAGCAAGGGAAGAAAATATTACTGCATTAAGCATGTAGAGACTTCTTTTAGCATGTTCAAAGTCTCCCAACATCATACCTAACAGCCAAGTTGTTGCAGTCTACGTGTTGGAAGGAAGTGGAATGGGTGACAGAGAGAGGGCATTTCTACTCAGATCAGGGAGTAGCCTCTACAGATGCCAAGCCAATATAGTTTCCATGTGTATCATGATCAGTGGAACTTGAGTCAGAGGGCCAATGTTCCCTGGAGGGACACAGCCATTACGCAGAGCAGGTACACTCTAATAACGTACAATGAGAGCATAATGCAACCCCTAGGAAAATGTGACTTTATAGTAACAGCCCCCTCACACTTCCCCCCCCCCAAATAATATGGTACCAACCTTAGTTTGGGATAGTGACTGTAAGCATCACAGACCTCTAGAGGAATACAGTCATACAAGCTATGGATCCGATCAGGGTGCAGTGTCACAATGTTATAGCTGCAGTGCAAGAAGCAAAAAGGGGTGCCCCATGGACAATGGAGTCAATTGTAAAAGCAAATGGGGATGTTTTCAAAGGTGACAAGTGCCTCAAAAGAAAGCTGCGGGCTCAAGAGCATGTTTACTGTCTGGGATTGGAAGTAGACCCCATAGTGGTCTTCCTTTGTGCAGACCACAAGGGAAAATTCCATGGGCACTACATAATCCAGTATGCAAGGAGTTTGAAAGTCTGAAGAGCAGGGGTATCATACCACCCGTACAGGCCAGTACAGCTTGGATAACCAGCACAATGATGGTAAAGAAGCCATCAGAAAAACTGCACATCAGCATAGACCCAAAGCCACTGAACTAGGCATTGAAAAGATGCCACAAGTGATGCCACAATCTACTGCCTACAAGTGATGGCATCTTGCCAGAACTGTTCAAAGCCAGAGAGTTTGTCTACACGAATATTTAGTTTATGGCAAGCTGTGAATCTACCCTGCCCTAGCCTGCTGTGCTATAACTGTCCATGTGGATCCTGCTGATGAGCCAGAACACTTTACTAATGCACTCTGATCTAGTCCACTTTGAAACAGAACTAGATCAAAGTGCATTAACAAGATGTCATCATGCGTTAGCAGGGTGCACATGGACAGCTGCACTATGGCAGGCTAGTGCAGGGTAGATCCACCCCTTAGCTTGCCACAAACTAAACTTTTGTGTAGACAAGCCCAGAATCTTTACAGTCTATGATGAGAGGAACAGCTTTTGGCACATAAACTTGAACAAACAGTGCAGCATGCTGACAACCTTTGCAACACCATTTGGTGACTACAGATGGCTGAGCATGCCAATGGGCATAAGCCCAGCACAGAGGTGTTCCAGAGAACACTCACTGTTGCACTGGAAGGACAGCCTGGGGGTGAAAATAATTGCAGACTATATGTTCATTTTTCAGAGTAACAGCCGTGTTAGTCTGTATTCGCAAAAAGAAAAGGAGTACTTGTGGCACCTTAGAGACTAACCAATTTATTTCAGCATGAGCTTTCGTGAGCTACAGCTCACTTCATCGGATGCATACTGTGGAAACTGCAGAAGACATTATATACACAGAGACCATGAAACAATACCTCCTCCCACCCCACTCTCCTGCTGGTAATAGCTTATCTAAAGTCATCATCAAGTTGGGCCATTTCCAGCACAAATCCAGGTTTTCTTACCCTCCGCCCCGCCCCACACAAACTCACTCTCCTGCTGGTAATAGCCTATCCAAAGTGACCACTCTCCTCACAATGTGTATAATAATCAAGGTGGGCCATTTCCAGCACAAATCAAGGTTTTCTCACCCCTCCACCCCCCTCCAAAAACCACACACACAAACTCACTCTCCTGCTGGTAATAGCTTATCCAAAGTGACCACTCTCCTCACAATGTGTATGAAAATCAAGATGGGCCATTTCCAGCACAAATACAGGTTTTCTCACCCCCCCCCCACTCCCATACACACACAAACTCACTCTCCTGCTGGCAATAGCTCATCCAAACTGACCACTCTCCTTACAATGTGCATAATAATCAAGGTGGGCCATTTTCAGCATAAATCCAAGTTTAACCAGAACGTCGGGGGGGGGGGAGAAAAAAACAAGGGGAAATAGGCTACCTTGCATAATGACTTAGCCATTCCCAGTCTCTATTTAAGCCTAAAGCAAATACTGAAGCAAATACTCACCAACAACCACATACCACACAACAGAACCACTAACCCAGGAACCTATCCTTGCAACAAAGCCCGTTGCCAACTGTGCCCACATATCTATTCAGGGGACACCATCAAAGGGCCTAATAACATCAGCCACACTATCAGAGGCTCGTTCACCTGCACATCCACCAATGTGATATATGCCATCATGTGCCAGCAATGCCCCTCTGCCATGTACATTGGTCAAACTGGACAGTCTCTACGTAAAAGAATAAATGGACACAAATCAGATGTCAAGAATTATAACATTCATAAACCAGTCGGAGAACACTTCAATCTCTCTGGTCACGCAACCACAGACATGAAGGTCGCTATCTTACAACAAAAAAACTTCAAATCCAGACTCCAGCGAGAAACTGCTGAATTGGAATTCATTTGCAAATTGGATACTATTAATTTAGACTTAAATAGAGACTGGGAGTGGCTAAGTCATTATGCAAGGTAGCCTATTTCCCCTTGTTTTTTTTATCCCCCCCCCCCCCGACGTTCTGGTTAAACTTGGATTTATGCTGGAAATGGCCCACCTTGATTATCATGCACATTGTAGGGAGAGTGGTCGCTTTGGATAAGCTATTACCAGCAGGAGAGTGAGGTTTTGTGTGTGTGTGTTTTTGAAAAAAAAGGGGGTGGGGGGGGTGAGAAAACCTGTATTTGTGCTGGAAATGGCCCACCTTGATTTTCATACACATTGTGAGGAGAGTGGTCACTTTGGATAAGCTATTACCAGCAGGAGAGTGAGTTTGTGTGTGTGGTTTTTGGAGGGGTGTGGAGGGGTGAGAAAACCTGGATTTGTGCTGGAAATGGCCCACCTTGATTATCATACACATTTTAATGAGAGTGGTCACTTTGGATGGGCTATTACCAGCAGGAGAGCGAGTTTGTGTGTGGGGGGGGGGGGGCGGAGGGTGAGAAAATCTGGATTTGTGCTGGAAGTGGCCCAACTTGATGATGACTTTAGATAAGCTATTACCAGCAGGAGAGTGGGTTTGGAGGAGGTATTGTTTCATGGTCTCTGTGTATATAATGTCTTCTGCAATTTCCACAGTATGCATCCGATGAAGTGAGCTGTAGCTCACGAAAGCTCATGCTCAAATAAATTGGTTAGTCTCTAAGGTGCCACAAGTACTCCTTTTCTTTATATGTTCATTGTAGCTGAAGGAGGCATTGACAGAGAAGCTAAATGAGACCATGACAGAAATCTGCAGCTTTTCTATAGTGATGCAGGGACAAGAACATAAAACTCAACTCAGAAAAAATGTGACTCAAACAGTGTGAGGTGACATACGTTGGACATATGTTCACAGGAAAGGGATTGAAAGCAATTCTAACAATATCAAAGTAATCAGAGTCATGCCAGCTCCAGTCCAAGTTCTGTCCACACCTGGCTGCAGTAGTGGAACCTATACTTTTCAGCTCACAAGGCAGGATGTTGAATAGAATCATAGAATCATAGAATATCAGGGTTGGAAGGGACCTCAGGAGGTCATCTAGTCCAACCCCCTGCTCAAAGCAGGACCAATTCCCAGCTAAATCATCCCAGCCAGGGCTTTGTCAAGCCTGACCTTAAAAACCTCTAAGGAAGGAGATTCTACCACCTCCCTAGGTAACGCATTCCAGTGTTTCACCACCCTCCTAGTGAAAAAGTTTTTCCTAATATCCAACCTAAACCTCCCCCACTGCAACTTGAGACCATTACTCCTTGTCCTGTCCTCTTCTACCACTGAGAATAGTCTAGAACCATCCTCTCTGGAACCACCTCTCAGGTAGTTGAAAGCAGCTATCAAATCCCCCCTCATTCTTCTCTTCCTCAGACTAAACAATCCCAGTTCCCTCAGCCTCTCCTCATAAGTCATGTGTTCCAGACCCCAGGACCAGGTAGGTCCCTAACAGGCATTTGACATGCTGAAACAAATGATAATGCATGCCCCTGTCCTCAAGTAATATCAGCTAGGAAAGCCACTGACACTCCAGTGTGATGCATCAGAGAAAGGATTGGGTGTAGCTCTTTTGCAGGAGCAGTCTGTCACTTATGCAAACAGAACCCTGTTGAAGACCGCACGGAAATATGCCCAAATAGAAAAAGAGATTTTGGGTGTGCTATTTGCAGTAGAGCTATTCCATAAGTAAAGCTGTGGCCACCCAGTAACTGCAAACAGACCACTATGATGGGGTGACTACCCCACATTCACCCTGCAGGGTTTAATGCAGGCTAGATAGGCCAATTAACCCATTAGGCAGCTGGCTAAGGAGACACAGCTAGGCAGGAATAAAGTCTAAGAGCTGAAAGCAGAAGGGGCTGCTGGGAAAAGGAAGACACTCCCAGGAGAAAGAGAGGAGTGAGTGGAGACTGCAGAGGGAAGTCACTCCCTAGGAAGAGAGAATTGTAGGCGCAGGAAGAAAAGAGGAACCTGTAGTAGGAAGAAGCCCAGCCCAAAGATAGAGCAGTGAGGCCAGAGAGAGAAGGCCCAGATTGCTGAGATCTTGGGCTGGAACCTGGAGAATAGGGTGGGCCTGGGTTCCCCTACCAGCCACTGGGCGAGTGGCACAGAGGAAGTGAGCAGGACAGCTGCCTAGGACTACTAAGGAGCTAAACCTCCCCTGGAAGGGGGGAACACGGACAGTGACATGGCCAGAGGACTGAGCCACAAAGAGGACACCATGGTTGCTAAGACTGTGAGTGGACAGCAGAGACAGAGTGAAAACAGGGGGCTCTTGGCCTCAAGCTAATCCCCAGACTATCAGGATGAGGCACTATCAGGATGAGTCCAGTGGTGAGTGGGGCACCCAGTGACACCACAGACCCCTAGACATCATGATGGCAAAGACCCTTCTTAGTGGTCCAAAGAGATAGAAGAGTATGTTGATGATCTCCAGTTCTACCAGGTAGAGATCAGATATTGTCTAGAACAATTACTGGTGTTAGCTGACACCCTGAGCAGGGCACACATACCCAGCATCAGTGAATTGGGGGAAATGGATCTGGACATTGATTCCATTAACTTGCTGCACTCTCTCCCGGTTTCAACAGAGAAGCTGATGGGAGTTAAAGAGGCTATGGAACAGGACATCCAACTACAGGCAGTCAAGGGAGTGTGCTAATAGGGTGGCCAGAAGACAAAAGTCAAATACTGGTATGAGCAGAACCATATTTTCAAATTAAAGATGAGCTGAGTGTGCAGGATGGAATCATATTTCGAGGACAGAGAGCTGTTATATAAGGATGGCATGCAAAAAATACATGCCTCACACCTGGGCACTTACAGCTGTCTTAAATGGGCTTGACTGTGTGTTTACTGGCTGGGAACGAATGCACGACTCCGTTCCATGATAGAAGAATGCAACATCTGCCATCCATGTGATAATCACAAGCAGAAAGAGACTTACCACATGAGTTGCCCACCCAACCATTAGAAAAGGTGAGAGCAGACTTATTTACCCTCAAGGAAAAGCAACACTTGATTACAGTGGACTACTATTAAAACTTTTGAGAGGTTGATACCCTGCCTGATACAAGTAGCAAGTCAGTGACTGGCAAATTGAAGACCCGCTTTGTGAGATATGGCATTCTGCACATCTTCACCAACAATGACCCCAATTTGCATAAGAAGAATTCAAGACATTTACATGCAAATTGGAGTTTGACCACCACACCTCCTCCCCAGCATACCCACAGAGTCATGGTAAGCTGGAATCAGCTAAAATTGTTACAAAAGGCTTTTTTTGGCACACAGGAATACCCCATCACAGGGGTATTAAAACAGTCCAGTGCAGGTATTTATGAGAGCAAGGCCCAAAACTCTGCTATCAATGGGGGCAAACCTGTTTCAACCAGAAGGATAAAGAGGAGATAGCCAACAATCAGAGAAAGCAGGCACTAGACTACAGTAGGTCAGTTGAGCACCTACTGGCCCGATAATCCAGCCATTGGAGAGACCCCAGAAGGAGTGGACTAAAGGAGTAATGAGGGGTCCTGAGGCACCCAGGTCATATGAGTGACTGCGCAAGGGACAAGTGATCCAAAGGAACATGAGACACCTACATGCCAGCAGTCTCAACACCCAGAGAAAGCCTACAGAGATCATCACTGAATGGAGAGATAGAGAACCATCTGGAGGACAACTCTACAAGGAGGAAGGAAGCTCCACAGGGACACAGTTTGCTAGACTCAAAGACAAGTGACAGGGAGACAGAGGTAAGTCACTCCCAGCATGGTCACCTGTTAAGGACACAAAACTATCTCAAAGACTATGTAACCACAGTCTTGTCTGTGGTAAAGACAAGACTCTAACTTGGCTATGTGCTAGCAACCTCTGGCCAAAGGGAAAAGTGGTGGAGGTTCATATATCAAATATTTGTTTTTAATGTTGTGATGTTATTGACATAATCTGGGACTGTATAAAATCATTGTTGCAACCAAGGTCCTGTAGTGGCACCAAATCTTGTATAAAGGGGGTCAAATAAGGTGTCTGTCTAAGACAAGGTTATGTTTGGCTGGTTATGATTATGCTCTCTGTATGCATGTATAATTTTTGTATTTAAAGTTATAAGTATTGGCTCTATACTGTGTATTTCAAACTTATGCTGTGCTTCTGGGTGACTTCCCAGACAAATTGGTGTCAGCTCTGCCTAGCCTACTTGATGGTCCATTAAGGACCCATTGAGAGAAGGCAGATACACCTTGTGACTCAGCAAGGCATGCAGGGACATGCCTATGGACAGAACTCAGAGGTTTTTGGGGCAAAGCTGGTCTTTGGGACAAAGAAAGCAGAGAACACATGGCAAGAGAATATAAAAAGCTGTGCAGCTCCTCCATCTTGTCTTCAATCCTGCTTCTTACCTCTGGAGGGACTTTGCTACAAATGGAAGTTCTAAACAAAGTACTGATGACCCATCCCAGCTGTGGATGTACTCCAGAGACTTAATCTGAACCTGCAGTTTATTCTATCGCTGCTACAAGCCTGAACCAATAACTTTGCCATTACTGTATGTAATTGATTCCATTTAACCAATTTTAATTCTCATCTATATCTTCTTCCTTTTATGAATAAACCTTTAGATTTTAGATTCTAAAGGACTGGCAACAGTGTGATTTGTGGGTAAGATCTAGTTTGTATATTAACCTGGGTCTGCGGCTTGGGAAACTGGAGTGTCTAAGGGAATTGCTTGTGTGACTTGTTGTTAGCCAGTGCAGTAAAACCAAAGTCCTCTCTGTCTGGCTGGTTTGGTTTGCCTTAGAGGTGGAAAAACCCCAGCCTTGGCCTGTAACTGCCCTGCTTTAAGCAATTTGTCCTAAATTGGTACTCACAGTTGTGTTCCGCCAGAACCAGCATGGTTACAAATGTTTATATTAAAATGTCTGTAAAATAGGGAAGATGTACCATGATCAGTGGAACTGGAGTCAGAAAGCAAGTATTCCCTGGAGAGACTGTTTTGAGGGCACACCAGAGGAACAGGGAACACCGAGAAGTCAGATTGCCCAGCCACTTGGACAGAGCAGTCCATAGTGTTCAGTAAAGTTTCAGGTGTTCAACTAAACATGCACTCCGCTTTATAGTGTGAATGAAACACCATAGACCATCAAGAACAGGTTCTTCTGGTCCTAAAACTTGACACCTAGATTAGGTTGAAGACTGAGTTTGTGTTAGGACATCACCACATCTCCAACTCTAATGAACATGCCCCTACACTTTCAAAGAATTGCCTGGGATTTAGCCAGATTGTGGAGAATTTTAAAAAGATAATTACCTTAAAATAACAAGCTTTTCCCAGGGTGACAGCATTGTTCAAGGAAGAGGCCATCCCGCTTAAATTTTTTTTTAGAGAACTAACAATTAAACTGGAGTCCATTGGTAAGATTCTCCATGACGATGGCAAAGGGCTAAGAACCAATGGAAATCAGGTTGTGCCCCTCACATTAATATTGTATTACCTCTACTCTAAGGGCCAAATTCTCCTCTTCCATTTACATTCAATGTATCCTAACTCAGATATTTTGTTTCCTTAAGCGTGTGGAACTTTCACTGAAAATCAGATCCATTTTACCCTCATGTGATGCTAGAAGGTGCATGCTTTTTAAGGTGCATTTGGGGAGGGAAATACTGTTTGAGGAGAGATGTTTGGCAAGGGTGAGATATTTACTATATCTCTACTACATTCTTTATTTGGTCCATTAGTTATGTTTGGGCTTGGCAGAATTCATTTTTTATTTGTTTATCATTTGGATTGATGGTATCAATATCTATTTGAAAGAATTTTTTAAATTTTTATTTAAATTTTCACAGTTGTGGAAAATTATGAGGGGTCAGACAATTATTTAATGACAGTACAAGTTGAGATTCAAAAAGTTAAAGATTTATAACTACTAAAAACACAAATTAGAGAAAGAAAAGCTCTGTGTGGCTCAAAAACTTTTCTGTCTCACCAACAGAAGCTGGTCCAATAAAAGACACTATCTCACACACCTTGTTGCTCTCTAATATTCTGGGACTGACACAGCTAAACCACACTGCATAAAACAAACACAAGGGGTCAAAGTATACAAAGTAAATACCCTTAAATCAAACTCTAATATGTTCTCAAGCAGCATTTTCCTTTCCTTGCCTTGCAGTAAATTTGATTATAGAGGGAAATATTTTTCATCAGTTTGTGTGTGTACAGTTTAATTGACGTTTAATAACATATACCAATAAAACTCACATCTGACTTCCTTTTCCTCACATTAATTGTGCTTTTAATGAATTTCCAGGGACACCTAAAATATAAGATGGCTGCCACTTTAGGGTTTATAAATCAAAAACAAACAAACAACATAAATGAAGCACCCAAGTGTTTAGAAAGTAAAGAATATCAGAGCCTAGATCCACCAGAGAATTTTGTCTTGACATATTCCTTCATCCATCAATTTATAGAGTAAGAAAATATTATCTCCTGGTGGTCCTTTGCTTTTTACACTGGATGGGGAAGGACTAGGGCCATCCAGACCAGGCTGTAGTGCAGAACTGATGTGCAATGGGGAACAGGCTGCCCTCCATAAGTGGATGTATTCTCCTGCATCCTGGGAAGTTCCAGGAAGCATTTATTCTCTTTCAGGCTCTGCACTAGCCCTTCATATGAGCTATGTCTTAAAGATATGACCCAATTATATTAGTAACATCTCTTTTATAAAATCTCTAGATCTGTGCTATAATGCATTAATATCTGCTTTTAATTAAAGGAATTCTGTGTTATTCCCTGTATGTGATATATAAACGGTAGGGACAGAGCAGTCCATTCATTCCCCTGAGCACCGAGGGAACACAATTCCCTCCCCTCTCCCCAAAATGCAGTCATATAAGGGTTGGGCAGAAACTGTCCACAATGAATTCCTGAGTGGGTGAAGAGTGAACAGACAGAATTCGAATGAATGGTAATTCTAATAGGCATAAAATTGATTTGGTTGGCTAATCTGCATTTTTAACTTGGGATGCTGCTAGATATAGGAGAAAAAAGGCAACAGTTGCTATAGCAACAGGACTACAGCTAGAGCTTATATTGCAAATGCCACTGTTCTTGGCTGACAAAGCAGAGCAATGTTGTAAGCTGGAGTTCACAAACACTTCAGAACATTGACTTCGGCTGTATCTAAGAAAAATGATTTCAACATCATTTTTGAGTAATGCGTATGAAAAAGAATCTATGTTTTTGAACCAGTTTTTTTCAAGCCAAAAAAAAAAGATTCCTGAACTGAAATTTACAATTGTCACCTTTAAAATCCATGCATCTGACAACTGTCACTATCTGAGATAACCACACATTTCCCCTAGACTCGGGGAAGGAAGTATCTGTGGTATACCATATAGCAGTTGGCCAAATGACTTAATTTTTAATGGTTTCTTCTGTACATTTCAACTGAAATAAAAATTAAATGCCCTTAATGATGGACCCTTAAAATGATGCTTTCTAAGGAAGGATGTGACGGATCGTTATTTACTAGTGAATCTAATAAGTACTACCACAATGCACACCATTTTTATGTAGGCTTTGCAATCAGTATTGGAAAACAAAAAATTGGAAAAGCAAAAATCTGAGAAAACAAAATGGGAAACTATTTAAAAATACCCCAGTAAACAATGCATAAGCTTGAGGGTCAAAACACTATTGTAATATAAATTAATCTTTAATCCTGAACCACATTATTCTTCAATATGAAACAACTATCAGATAGGTAAGTTTGTTACCCCAGTCATCACACCTGAGTTATTTACTGTATAGAATGGCAAAATGGACCTACAATAAGACTTGGGAAGGTGTAATTTTGTGTGTTTTTCACCTTCTTAAGTCAGCATGAAATACGTGTTGAACATTAGACTTATTCTAAAAACCAATATCAACCACAGAATTAAAGAATTGCAGTGAGCTCATCTGCTCTAAACAGGCGCCCCGAGACAGGCAGTACTGATATTTACCAGAGAAAATAAAGAAACAAGCCTAGAAATAGGAGATCTACCGTATCTCAGACCTGAAACACACTGAAATGTTTTTGGATTCTCCCCTCCCCTTCTTTTTTACTCTGGCCATAGTCATCCTTAATCTATGATTAGCAATGACACATCCTGTATCTACAATAGTGACATATTTTTCAAAGATGATTTTAAGGAAACTGCAGTTTGAATTTTAAATAGTGCCCTGACATCCCCAGTGACTCTGCTAGAAGTAGCACTTCAGTCTCTGCTGTGCCTTTCACATTTTTTTTAAATTAACTTCTTTAAGTACATTGTGAAGTTAATTCAGCTTGCTGCCATTGAACATATAGACATGGCATTATCATAATAAGCAAGGATGCTGGTACAGAATAAATGTTTTAGTTTTGATTCTAAACTGTAATTTTAATCTGATGCTGGAATCCACCATGGGTGAAAAATCAGGGGTTTGATGCCGTTTTGACAGGGGGTCAATGTTCAAGCTTGTGGGTAAAGAGCTGATTAGCTGAACAGATGATTTGAAGACCCAGCTGTCCTAACCGAAGAGATAAGAGAGAAAGGCTCAATCTCTTTGCTTTGGTAGGCTACAGAAGCAATGAAATACATGTTTTAGAAGAAAGCAACTAGGGTCAGGCTCTCATAGCATAGTGAGGGGAATAAGCGTTAGTTTCCTGTTGATAAGATTGCTCTTTCATTTTTCAGGCTATTTTTAAAGTCATTTCTTTGTTACATTAAGGTAATTACTTCAGAAAGCCTGGCTCATCTTTACTCGTTTTATGACAGACACATAGGTAATTACATCTCCTGGTTTTTTCCTTGACATTGTGGTTATGCTTTTATTGACAAACCCAGCTCTCATTAAAGATAATGGTAGTATTCCATTATTTTCAGAACACCATCAAGCCCTTAACTTCCAGAACAGTATTTGGGACAAGGTGAAGAGAGGGGAGGATGGTAACTCACTATGTGTCTTAGAAGGAAATCAGGGAAGTTATCCATAGCCATGAGATCAATTATATAAGAAAATAAGAGTAAATTTGGTAGCAGCCACTCAATATTTTTTTCATTTTATTATATAACATGGGTGTAATCCTGCATGGCAATTAATAAAATCCTCTAATGAAAGTTCACTAAATTCCTTTGTTACACACAGCTAATAGATCTGCAGCAAAAGCTAGGTACTATAAGATGAAGTGTATTATTTTATAAAAACTACTGATAATGGAGAGAATGCTTTTTTAAATATGTGTTCCAAGCAAAGCTATGGAAAGTGACATTCAATAGGCTAATTATGGTTTATCACTACAGAGACATTTTGGAAAGAGAATTTGGGAGAGACAGCTACTTAAAATGAAACCTGGTTAAAAGCCAGGCTTTTAACCAACTGGTCATCATAGTACTGCCAACCTCAAGGGATCAAAATCACAAGTCAGATCCCCAAAAATCCTAACAGCCCATGCATCATGAGAACTTAAAAACATCACCATGTTCTTTAGTCTTTCTTTTGACTTTTTAAACTCTCCTCCGGCTATGTACATGTGATCATTTCAAGTTGAAAGTCAACCTTTACAGCACACAAGAACACACGTTTCTCCCTGGCTGCTCAGCTGAAGACTCCAATTGCGGTCTCCTCACCCTTAAGGTAGGGGAACAGCCATACATTTCCTCTTACTGACTTGACTGGGTTTCTCCCCTTCTTCAGGAGTTTTTCCCTTCCACAGACTCAGCGGTACCACCTCCCCAACTCCTCCCCCTCGCCTGCTTCCTGCTGCCCCCATTGTTCTCCCCTTCCCTAGACCCAGCAGCACCACCTCTGTGACTCCCTCCACCCCCAGAGCTTCCCCTCTGCCTACATCCCACGTGAAGGGGAAGTCAAGGCAGCAGGAAGCGGGGAATTATTGCTGCTTGGTCCTCAGGCCCAAGAGCAGCTTTCCCCTCACGCTCTGTTCCACAGTTCCTCACAGCTATAGGACCATACGCTGAAGGCAGGGTTCAGAGACAGGACAGGTCTGTGTCCTTACAGCCAAGGCTCTCGCAGACAGCTCTGCCCAACCCTGGAAAATCACATGAATAGAAGAGTTTCTATCATCATCACAACAGCTCCACTTACAGGCTCAAAAATCTCATGACTAATGACCAGGTCACAAAAGTTGGCAATACGATCTTCCTCTGGACACTCATGCTTAGTTTTCCTCATGTGTGATGCCATTTGTTATTCGGAATGTTCTATATATTAACACAACTTTGTGTCCCCAGAATTTTTCTGAAACTATGCCCCTTCCCCACCACTACTCCCGAGACTGGGGGAGCTGCCATTCTAACCCCTTCTATCTCCGACCCCCATCACTAACCCTCACATGCCCCTCAGCCACCATATTCCTCTGCACCCAATTCTCTGCCACTCCTAACTCTGTGTCCTTCTCTCCATCTGCTCCCCGCATATTCTCTCCCAAATTGGCTGTCACTGTATGGTTCAGGGGCTGGACAGGATACAGGGACAGTGAGGATATTAATTTTCACAATATCTGTGCTGCTCCTCACAGTCCCTACATCCTGTCCAGCCCCTGAACCACAGAGTGAGAGCCAATTTGCCTGTGGGTGTGGCTTCAGTGTCACTGAAAAGAGTGGGATGTGGTAGCCAACTTTATTAACAGCAGACTTACCTCCACATGCAGATCGACTGTAGGGAAACAGTGGCCATCTTGCTGGCTTCATCCACACAGACAGTAATAGTAGATGCTAAAGAGCTCTGTGTAGCTCGAAAGCTTTTCTCTCTCACCAACAGAAGTTGGTCCAATAAAAGATGTACCTCACCCAGCTTATCTCCTTAGGAGATGCTGGTCATTTTGAATGAGAGGAAATTTGTGAGTTGACAGCCTTTCATCATATCTTTATAAGAGAAGTAAAAAAACACCCCAGACACAATAAAATCATCAGTGTTCGCAATACAGTATCAGATTATATAGAATCACAGAATATCAGGGTTGGAAGGGATCTCAGGAGATCATTTAGCCCAACTCCCTGCTCAAAGTAGGACCAATCCCCACTTTTTGCCCAGATCAACTAAACAGTCCCCTCAAGGATTGAACTCACAACCCTGGGTTTAGCAGGCCAATGCTCAAACCACCGAGCTATCCCACCCCCCACATCTTGTTTAAAAATGAAATCCTATTAAATTTATATCACATAAAATTACATATAAAGAGTCTAAGGGTATGTCTACACCACATCATGGGCTGTGATTGCAACTCATGTCGATGCTCCTGAGCTAGATTTAATCTAAGTAGTTCAGGTACCAGAGCAGTGAAGCCACAGCAGCATGCGCTTCATTGTGGGCTGTACAACCACTCCCACAACCGCTGGTAATTACTTGAGTAGCTAGCCTGCACCGAAGCCAGTGCTGCCACAGCTTCACTGCCCCAAGCCAGATAGTTTTAATCTATCTCAGGTATGTCTACATAAGCAGCAATCACACCCCAGAACTGCAGTATAAATACACTCGAAGTGAACCCAAATCCCAGGTTAGGAATAATAAAAGAATATATCTGCCAAGTTAAATTAATCTATCAGATAAGTAAATCTGCCATGGATCAAGCTAACTCTAAAATTTCCCTTTCACTTTCTTCCACAAACAATTGTGTATATTTTCATAGAATTGCATACCAAATACTGTTCAAGAAATCATTAATGACAAAGAAAAACATCCTAACTATACTAGCTCCACTTGACACTTCTGATGGATTTTATGCTTCTGAAAATATGGGGCACCAACAGTTTGCTTGACCAAACATAGCACATCATCTGAAAACGAAAATATATACGCACATACTTGTCTGTGTTCCTCTTACTACCTTTAGTAGATTCACAGATTCCGAAGCCAGAAGGGACTATTGTGATAGTTTAATCTGACCTCTGTCAGGATCCCAACACGGGCAGTCAGGACCAAGAGTCAGAGCAGGGCCAAACCGGAGGTGAGGAGTAGCAGAGGAGTGTCTTGTCAGGTTCCAGGCCATGGTCGATACCAAGGGTCAAAGTCCAAGTCAGGCTTCAGGGGCCGAGCCAGAAGCCGAAATCCAAATCAAGCCAAGGTCAAAACAGGAGCAATGGTCATGGCAGCTACAGGAAATCCACACCATGGCCTGGATACTTCCTGGAATGCCCCTTAGGTTTATATAGGGTGAGGAATTTATCAGGCACCATGGGGCTGCTGCCTTTCAGCCCCCTTGAAGCTAGACTTCCCATGACCTGTGTCCAGAGCACATTGTGGGCAGCAAAGCACAAGCTGGTTACAGAGTCCATAAGCTTCAGAGATGCCAGCTGCCTGGCAGCTCTGCAGGCTCAAGTTCTGAATCCACAGGACCTTAAAACCTCCTGTATAACACAGGCAATAGAACTTCCCAAAAATAATTCCTAGAGCAGATCTTTTCGAAAAACATCCAATCTTTATTGAAGATAAATAAATGTGGGTAATCCGCATGGCCCCACAGTATGCCAACATTTTTATGGCTGACTTAGAACAACGCTTCCTCAGCTCTCGTCCCCTAATGCCCCTACTCTACTTGCACTACATTGACGATATCTTCATCATCTGGACCCATGGAAAAGAAGCCCTTGAAGAATTCCACCAGGATTTCAACAATTTCCTTCACACCATCAACCTCAGCCTGGACCAGTCCACACAAGAGATCCACTTCCTGGACACTACTGTGCTAATAAGCGATGGTCACATAAACACCACCCTATACCGGAAACCTACTGACCGCTATGCTTACCAACATGCCCTCAGCTTTCATCCAGACCACACCACACAATCCATTGTCTACAGCCAAGCTCTAAGATACAACCGTATTTGCTCCAACCCCTCAGACAGAAACAAACACCTACAAGATCTCTATCAAGCGTTCTTACAACTACAATATCCACCCGCTGAAGTGAAGAAACAGATTGACAGAGCCAGAAGAGTATCCACAAGTCACCTACTACAGGACAAGCCCAACAAAGAAAGTAACGGAATGCCACGAGCCGTCACCTTCAGCCCCCAACTAAAACCTCTCCAGTGCATCATCAAGGATCTACAACCTATCCTGAAGGAAGATCCCTCACTCTCACAGATCTTGGGAGACAGGCCAGTCCTCGCTTACAGACAGCCCCCCAACCTCAAGCAAATACTCACCAGCAACCACACACCACACAACAAAAACACTAACCCAGGAACCTATCCTTGCAACAAAGCCCATTGCCAACTCTGTCCACATATCTATTCAAGGGACACCAACATAGGACCTAACCACATCAGCCACACTATCAGAGGCTCGTTCACCAGCACATCTACCAATGTGATATATGCCATCATGTGCCAGCAATGCCCCTCTGCCATGTACAGTCTCTATGCAAAAGAATAAATGGACACAAATCAGACATCAAGAATTATAACATTCAAAAAACAGTTGGACAACACTTCAACCTCCCTGGACACTCAATTACAGACCTAAAAGTCACAATTATTCAACAAAATAACTTCAAAAACAGACTCCAATAAGAAACTGCAGAACTGGAATTAATTTGCAAACTGGACACCATTAAATTAGGCTTGAATAAATATTAGGAGTGGATGAGTCATTACACAAACTAAAAACTATTTCCCCATGCTAATTTTCTCCCTACTGTTACTCACACCTTCTTATCAACGGTTTGAAATGGGCCATCCTGATTATCACTACAAAAGTTTTTTTTCTCCTGCTAATAATAGCCCACCTTAGTCTCATTAGAGTTGGTATGGTAACCCGTATTTTTTCATGGTCTCTGTATATATCTATATCTATATCTATATCTTCCTACTGTACTTTCCACTGCATGCGTCTGATGAAGTGGGCTTTAGCCCATGAAAGCTTATGCTCAAATAAATTTGTTAGTCTCTATGGTGCCACAAGTACTCCTCGTTCTATTTAAAAGTGGTCACCTTTCGGATCCATCCCAGCAACTGCTCTGCAGGTTACTTTGTTACTTCAAAGAAAAGGTCACACAGCTAGTGCACAGAATCTTGACGCATACCAGAAGCCAAAAGGCACTGGGTAATGCAACTCAAAAGGAAACAGAAAATACATGGAAATATGTTGTGCAAAGAAGCAGCAAGGTGTCAGGTCCTAAAATATAAACTGGAAAAAGCAAAGCAAGGAGGAAAAAGCCTACTATTCTTTCCCTCCTTTTCTTCAATTTATTAGTGAACTCTATTATGGTTGACATTAAAAAGCCCATTTTGCCAACCATTATCATGCAGTGATACCTGACCTGCTGTATCTATGTCATATTTTTAGCATAGTGAGCATACTGCAGCATTTTAGACACCACATTGTCTGATAACTGTTGGCAAATGTTTCCTTTTCAATTGTGATCACTAGATTTAGTTTACAGAGAAAATTATTCCACATGAATTGAAAAAGTGATTCATTAGGCAATAATCTCCACAGCATGAGACTTCTGGCATAATATCCATAACTGGTAATTTTTTAAATCTCAGTGGGCGAATATATATATATTATATATGAAAACTATATATATATATATATATATACACACTCACACACACACAAGCACAAAATATAAAACTACAGCTGTAGCAAAGTCATGAATTTTTAAAAAATTACTATTATGGCCAGCCCCAAAACAAATTCAGAGAATTACAACCCTTAGCCAGAGAAAACAGGAAAAATTGGGGGATATTGGGAACTTTGTTTTACTGGATTAGGATAACCTCAGGGCAGGGTGCATGTCTTCTGGGTTCTATATCTCTGAGCATGTTGGCAGTGCTATGAAAGTAGTTAAAATAATGGCTAACATTTTCAAAAGTGACTAGTTATTTGGATTGCCTCAGGTACTAGGCCCCAAATATGACACCTCAAAGAGGCCTATTTTACCAAAAGTAGGTGCTCAGCAACCTGTAACTCAACTCAAGCACCCAAAACCTTTTTTTAAAATCTTGACCAATATGTATATTAATTACTTTGCAGGAGAGGGGACACTGAACAAAACTACTCCCCTGCCAAGACTGGCTCACAGCAAGCAGACAATTCAAAAAATATCTCCAATGATGGGAAAAAATGTCAATAAAACAAGAACAGAATTTCCTCCATATGTGTTAAAAATGAAGACAGATGTTACAAAATTATGCATAAAAATGAAGGCATATAACCAGTCAACCCATTCTCCTCTGCAAACCCTATTGACGTCCTTTTGTTCTTTGCCACCTCAGAGCAATATCCTGCAGCCTACCAGAGAAAACTCAGGTGATGTACATTAACAGACCCAAACTCTGGGATGGTCACACCTGGAGGAGTCCTAAGTGGAGACTTTTTAAACATGAGCAAGCAGGCTGAAATGCATTAAAATGTACCAAAAGAAACAGGAGTCAAACAATATAATGTCTGAACACACAACAGTTGGGGACAGATTTTCAAAAGTACTTTCTAAATGTGTGCTCAGAATTTTGCAATTTTGTGCTCAGAAAATGTCGTACCATCAGAAATGTGAATTTGCATGAATAAACTATGTTTGGCCATACAAACTGTTCAGAGATAGCCAGGTTGCCTTATCTGCACATGCAATTTGCACATGGAAGTCCAGAGTTTTAGGTGTGGAAGATGCATATGCAACTATATGGATGCACATAAGACGCAGTTACAGTTTCAGTCACTAATTGTTGTTAAAAAAAAATCTGAACGGTAGAAGTAATTTGCTTAGCAGCTGGACTGCAGTCCTTTTAAAATGTAAGTAGCAAGGGGAAGATTTTCTCCGGCCACTGCATAAGAAAGGGCAAGAGCAAGCAAGGAGCCGTTCTATTCTCTGCGCTCCCTGAGCGAGGTCCAAGGAGAAGCACAGGTACTGTTTCTTCCTTGTGCCCCTATGGGAACTGACCACCCTTTAGGGCAGGCAGGTATAGCCCTGTAGCCACTCCACACTACCTTGTGCAGCAAAGAGCTCCTGCGGGAGACAAAGGGTCTGATCATTCCCCCAATGAAATCAATGGGAAAACTGGCAGGATCAAGACAACAAACCCTCCCGAAGCTCTGCCTAGAGTGGTAAAGCTCCATATTGCTCACTATTCAGGGCTCTGCATTTCAGGCACAGTCTAGCCTATATATTTATGAGACATACAAATGAACAGGATTACCCATTCAAGAGCTTACTCATTTAAGCTTTGGGCAAAAGCATAGAAGAAAACGTTTAGTAAATCCAAGGTTTAAAAGGAAAAGGAAAAGTTTTAAAAAACAAGACATTTTAATTAAAGTAGATATTTTTAAATGGGAAATATATTTTAAAAAAATAAGACATTTTAATTAAAGTAGATATTTTTAAATGGGAAATATATTATGTGTAAAATATTCCTTGGCTGAAAATAAACATTCAAATCCATGCAACATAAGCCAAGAAGAGGGTTTGTTTTGTTTTGTGCAGTTACATAAATCCTGTTATTGGTGAATTTATATGTGAAATAACTGGGGAAATCATATAATGTGCCTTTTTCATGTAAGTCACAGGAAATGAGAATTTATCATGGTACTTGGCTCATAAACAGTGACTTGGCTACAGCAACACAAAGGGGGGTGAATCCAGATGGGGCAGAAAAGCAGAGGGCTCTGAAAGAATAATTAATGCCAATGCCAAAGTTCAAAACTTGGACAGATACTGACCCTGGAAACATTAGAGGAAGAACTGTTCCAAAAGGAAGAACTGTTCATGAATAATTTCTTCACTGTATTACATGTAAAAATACTTTCTTTCAACACTGATTATGAATAAATGTCTTCTCTTCCAACCATTCCACCCCTAGCCCCCAAACAAACAGTGATAGTAGCCAACGCAAGGATAACCCTACTGTTCAGTTGCAGTGTGTTTGAATTTTCATGTTTCCTTCTGAGCCATCCCAAATTGTTAATTTTAGTCTTGTGCTACTCATGCCTTTACACAAACGATCTCACTCGAAGATCTTCATGTCATACAGAGACGACAATTTAGCTAGTGAGTTTCTGAAACCTGTAGTTCTGTCTTCTGGGGATGGCAATGAATATTTCTTGTCCCGACGTACTAAGATCCCATGTGTTACTCTTCTCTTTGACTAAGCACATTTTGCCCCCACCTACACTACATTTTCACCAAGACAGTGTTTATAAATACTTTGTTTTTCAACATTTCAGTTAATACAGTTGGGCAGCCAAGCATGAACGGAACTTAACTTTGTTAATATTTTTATAAATTGTTCAAGAGGAGAGGGCTGTAGTAACTGTGACCTTATCTTGAGAACTATATTGAAAACAGTTTTAATGATATTATTCCTAACATGGGCAAACCTGTAGTAGCTAGACCCACAGCCATATAGCATCAACAGCAGCATGTGCGGAGGCAGAGATCTTTTGGGCATCAGAAGCATCAGGACCATTAACATGAACATATTGTGAGGAGGCAGTTCTCACACAGTATGCAATCAACCCAACCTGCTTCTGGTTTTTATGCATTGCCAGATGCTATTTCCATGTTGCTGAAATCTGTGTACAATGATCATTTGCTCCATACTAGTATTTTAGCCACTTGCAGTTAGAAAAACATTGGCCTGTATATATAATAAAACTATTGCTACTACTCAGCATATATATATATATATATATATATATATATAATAATGCTTTCAGATCACAGCACTTTTTCTTGGGGAATGAAGAAATAGACAAGGACTCCCATGTATAAATAACTCCATTCTGCTAATAACTCCTGAAAGGTTAGTCTGGAACAGAGATGTTATTTGATAATTTATGGTGTAAGGCATCTCAAACCTGATCAACCTATTTAGGAATACTTAAGGCATATGACTGAATACCCTGATTTCTCTCTTTAAGGGTGGTATTAGTGAATGCAAGCATTTGGGTTTTTCATAACCAAAAAATTCTATATACAGGTATTTTAAAAGTTGTCAATCTATCAAAGAACTAAAACAATTCGCACCTATGGCGTGCTAAAAAATTAAAGAAAGAACAACCGTTTATAAAATCCATCTCAACTATGAGGTCAGCCAAACTCCATACAGACGCCAATACTTGATCAATAGATTCAAGGGCTTTTGTATTTTCCAACCCAAAGCCTGACTATGCACCTTGTAACAGAACAGATGCATTTATATGTTGCTAGACACCTTCAATTAATGTGTTGCAGCATCCAATTCTCTGGAAGGCATACAGGAAGAGAAAGATGAATGAACAAAGGTAATTATTTGCAAAAAATGGGTTAAGTTTGTGTCTGTGGGTTATATAGCCGTTTTCATCCAAGGAGTTCAAAGCACTTTACTAATGTTATTTACAGAAGATTTAGGTTAATAAGCCCTACACCAAAGATTCTAAGAACTCTTTGAGCTATCCTCCATCACCCGATTCTTCCTCCCAGCCTCTTTAGACAGACTCTTTTGCAACAAGGACAATTTCTCTCGCTCCTGAGTCCCAAAGCAGCCCATCCTACCTGAACAAGGAGACTGCTGCCTCCATTCAACAATGTATAGTACAACCGCCTGCTGCTCTGTCCTTCTTCACTGGCACTGCTATGTCTGAACCCCCTGTCACAGCTAGATTTAAAGACACTGCTTTATTCTACCTCAGTATGCACAGATTACTAAGAAGATAGGTTAGTGTTTTAAGACTAGCACAACGATAAACTAAAACTTGGCCAAGGCAAGCTGCTCTTGTACTTGCTTTTTGAGTTTCTGATGGAATTTAACACTTTAGCCATTGTGGAAGTTAGACATGATGGAAGGAGGAAGGTTAGGGGATTAATGTGGGACTTGGGAGACCCAGGTTCTCTCCATGCTCTGCCACAGACATCCTGTGTGATCTTCAGCAAATCACTTAGCCTCACTGTGCATATGTTCCCCATCTGTAAAACTGGGATAATATAAATTCCTTACCTCACAGAGGCGTTGTGCTGATAAAGGCATTAAAGATTGTGAGGCATTCAGATATTATAGCGATGGGAGCCATGTAAGGACTAAACATAGATGTTCGTTTTTATCCCACACCAATGCAACTATAGTAGAAATTGGAAGACACTGTTCAATGAATGCTTGCTGCATTTAGGATGTTGTCCAATGAATTTAGCAACATAAACCTAGTCTTAAAAGAAATCTAAAGTAAAATAATAAATTTCATATAACACCATGTGTCCTTTGCACACCCTTTTAATGCTATGATATGATTAAACGAGTATCAAAACAGTACCCTGGCCTTCACAAGGGACCAGGCCAGAGTCTAGCTTTCTGAAGTGAGTTTCCTCCTAGGAAAAGAGAACACATGATAAGGTACCAACCCTCAGACAATTTTGTAAACTTAAGGTAATACAGTAAGAAAAAGAAAGAATAGAGATATTATTTTTGTAATTTCTATAATATTGTAAATCTAGATGGTGCTTTACAGACAAATTAAAATAGATAAAAACAATAAAACAGAAAATTGTAAAAAATATTCTAATGCATTTATATTTGCAGTTTCCTTGGGAAAAAATATATCCATATTAAAGTCTGATTTTCATTTTTTCTCATGCAAGTTTGTTATGAACTAGAGAACTTCATGTGGTTGAAATTTGTACCACTCAATTATTAGTATTATTTATTCTTTTAAACCTGTTTTATTGCATTTGATCTGTAGAACAATAAAGTCTCCCTCTGGTGACTAATTTGATGTCTGAGAATTTCCAAAAACCTCAATTACTGGGGTAAAAGTCTTTGCCTTATAATTTTTTTGTAGTTTGTTACAATTTTATTACAAGTGTGTTTTATTAAAATTTTAATGATCTATCTGGTTTTCTCTCGATTTGATAGGGTTGAATAAATTATCACCAATTCTTTATTTTAAATCAGCCAAAAACATGTTGCAACTAAACAATATCTACAGGACTTTTTGCAGAGGAAGCAAAGGATGGAGTCTAATCTTCATTAAATTTTATAAGCATCTAGAGTTCAATATGAAGGGGAAAGGCACTTGGATTGAACTCTGTAAATCTTTTTTTTCTTGTAATGTGAAGTGTAACGCTCTGAAAGGTACTGGAGCAAAACTCCTAGAGATTAAAGTCTTTTGTTTATCCACATCATAGGTATAACATGAGCAGTGATGGGGGGGCGGGGGGGAGGAATCCTACTAAAACAAGACACTCCACTGTTCACTGTTCTCACTTCTCCTCCTGGGGAGAGGATAAGAGAAAAAGCAACATGTAACAGATGTTAGTCACATTGCTTAATATACTATTGGAAAGTGCTCAGATACTATGGTGATGAGCACCATATAAAAACCTATATAGGAATTAGTGGTCAAAGCAAGAATAGTCTATTGCCATAGAGATCAATAACATAATTTTTTTTAAATAGATCTTGTTTCTAGATACATTTGGAGACTGCTCAGAGAGAGCTAGACTTTCATTCAACTTATCCCTCCTTGTCACTCCCTGCCCTACTCCCCTCCTTTCCCTATTTATATACATATTTTCCTATTACTGTAATCCCAACCCTAATGTGTTATATTTATATTGTTTAGTTTTGTATTGTCTGGCCTTGTAGCTCTGAGGAACTGTAAGACTGGGTAATAGCATACTTCTACTGGAGGCCTGTGTAGCGTGTTATTCAGAAACATCTGTAAACTGCAAGTCATTTACGGTTTTGTACTTTAAAAAAAATTCAATAAAATTAATCACATTTAAAAAAAACGATATTGAACAGAATAGTCAAGTTTCCCTAGCTGTCCAGCCAGTGTGCCTCAACTCTGACCTGGAAGAACCATTCCTAGAGGTCAGTTCAAAGTTGATGGCCCTTTTAGTCATGGCACTTAAAATAAATGGGGGGAGTGAGGTGAAAAGAAATTTTTGGTGCTGCTTTAACTATGGAGCAGTTATCAGCGCCGCCATAATGATTAACCTCTTTACTGCTGAAACCCACTTTTATATTTACACTGTTTTAAACAAAGTTTACATTGAATTTAATGGAACATGATGATGATTCAGGTACATTTAACAGCCGTGGTTAATTAACTTTCTTGCCAACTTAAATCAGTGTTCTAGTTTATCCATAGGGCTAAACAAGCACCATCTAATAGTAATTAATTTATATAAGTCACTAATTGTCCAAAATCTGGAAACCTGTAGAACTGCAGTTCCAGAATGTTCCCTATTTCATTCCCTTAGGAGTAATGTAGTTCCTATTTTTCGTATGATATCTATATCTTATTTTATAAATATTTATAAATATAAATAATATTACATATTATGATAAAAAGTCTCAAATGTGCAAGGTAAATAAGACAAAGGCCCCAATCATGCACATATTTAAGAACATGCACAACTGTATGAAATTAATGGGACTACTCACATGAGTAAAATTATATATGTGCTTAAGTCTATGCAACATCTGGGCCAAACATTGCATGCTTCTGATCCATCACTGGTGGATTTATGAACTCTATGCAGGTATAAAGTAAGCCTCATCTACATCTTAGGTTTGCCTTAAATGATAAAGGTTTTCTAACTTACCTTTTTAGCAATTACTTATTTGGTGCAATTATTTATTTAAAAAGTTGTGTGAGCTTTTACATTTTGAATAACTCTCAAATTATGATTCATGAGACACACAAGGCGGGTGTGGTAATATCTTTTATTGAACTAACTTCCGTTGGTGTAAAAGACCAGCTTTCGAGCTTCACAAAGCTCTTCTTTGGGTCTGGAAAAGGTAATCAGTGTCATAGCAAATTATGATTCATGCAAATTTAATTCATTGATCATTTTGAAGAGTAGTCGTTAATTCACTGTATTTTTCGTTTATACAACAAAAACTGTTTGGCAGTTTATGGGTATCTGTAACAAGAGATGGTTCCCATTACTTCAGTAAAAACATAATTTTTATTATTAGTAAACAAAATATAATTCATTTGCCCAGTTTATATTGGAACTTTAATGATGATCTTACTTCAAAAAACTACGTTGTGGAAAGATATACTACTTTGAAAGAAGTGTAAAATAAAATTAGGTTTGAGCCTAGTCCTGTAACAATTGTATTGTTCCCAGAAGGAGTGACTATTGGTGGCAACAGCTACACAAATCAGACCATGCCTGCCAGCATACACAGTATCTTATAGAAAACAAACAGTGAGAAAGATTGTATCAGCAGAATATTATATATAAAATCAGTAAAACATAGTGGGCCTGGCTCTGCTCTCATTTCCATGGGTACAAATCGACAATAACTCCCCCAAACTCAATAGATTTGCACTGGTATGAGCGAAAGAAGAAACAGGCCTGGTGTCACAAATGTCACTGAAAGCTTTATCAGATAAAAATCAAAACCTTCTGGTCAATGTGGCACTTTACTGTCAATCAACATGAATGCAAGTCAATCTAGGCATTACATGGTCAGTGCTTCCAGCACAGTTCTGTATCATAAGCACATTTACAGCAAGTTAAGTTAGATCAAAAATATATATGGGAAGCACTGATTACAAAGTACAGTGAAAAGAACAGGAGGACTTGTGGCACCTGAGAGACTAACCAATTTATTTGAGCATAAGCTTTCGTTAGCTACAGCTCACTTCGTCGGATGCATGCAGAGCTGTAGCTCATGAAAGCTTATGCTCTAATAAATTGGTTAGTCTCTCAGGTGCCACAAGTCCTCCTGTTCTTTTTGCGGATACAGACTAACACGGCTGCTACTCTGAAAAAGTACAGTGATAATCAACACAGTGAAAAAATAAATGCCTGGGTCAGGAAGGCCTCCAGGTCAAGAAAGCAGCGGGGCAGGCAAATGTGAACTACAGGGAATTTCAAATGTGTAAACTACTGTTTGTAGTGTTTTCAACTACTACAGGTTTCAGAGTAGCAGCCGTGTTAGTCTGTATTCGCAAAAAGAAAAGGAATACTTGTGGCACCTTAGAGGAAGTGAGCTGTAGCTCACGAAAGCTTATGCTCAAATAAATTGGTTAGTCTCTAAGGTGCCACAAGTACTCCTTTTCTTTTTTCAACTACAACAGTAACCAAAATGAGGTAAAAGGTCCAGATTTTGCTCTCGCATTCACATATCACTAACTTCAACTGGACTCCATGTGGGTAACTGAGAGCAGCATTTTCCTGAGTTTGGGCTTTCATCTATGATCATCTTACAGTTTTTGAACAGAATTAGAGCACATACCATCTTTAATCCACAGATATCTGAACCCTTTAGATAAAATGGGGTTTGATTAAAACTTGAGATCTTTGAAAAGGTCATCTTCATCTATGGGTCAGATTCAGCATATTTGCCATACAGTTTTGCTGAGCTCATGCTGTAGTTCAAGTCAGCTGCAGAACTCCCATTGCCTTCAGTGGGGCCAGGATTTCACCACTCTCTCTAAGCACAGAATGCAGGATGTATGGCAGCTGGCTCTTACATCTAGAAGTCAGATGTCCCCCCACATAGGGAATACAAGCAAACCTCAGTTACCCATAAAGTTTCAGTTGTTCAGGGTTTGGTTAAAACTCAAAGAGGTAGTAACACAGCTGTACTATAAAATGGCATGCAAGATAACGCAAACAAGCAATGTAGTGAGTAATTTTATTGAACAAACTAATGAATAACTAACAGGGTTCAGGAGCAACTTTGGGATGTCAGTGCCCTGAAGCAGTGGAGATGAAATAAATCGAAAGTGGGGTGGGTGGAAAGGAGAGGGGAGAGATAGGACAACATACAGCTCTTCATTAGCCCATGCAGATGACTCATGCAGCTGCCTCAAAGGCAGCATTCTGAGTGAAGCAATGAAGCATTGCCCATGCATAGATGACTGAAGGCAAGAAAAAAAATAAATTAATTTTAAATAATAAACACAAACGTTATACACTTCTTTATGAGTTGTAAAGAACACAGTGAACACAGGCAAACCAGATCTACTGCCCAGTTTACTGCTGTGTGCCTTAGTAACTTCATAGAAACAGAGCTGTTAGAACTAGAAAAGATCAGTCAGATCAGAATCTGCAACACAAGAAGATAGGAACCCTCCCCCAATCCCTGATGGGAACGATCAGACCTGTCACACAGTGGAAAATCCACCACAATGAGTTGGAGTGGCTTAAAAACAGAATGGAATTTAAACTTCCCTAACTTTGTTTTGATTTCTAAACCATATATACTTAAAGATGTCACATGCACATGTCCAATTTGTGGATGCATTATGTAGTTGGCTTTACTAATACTAACAGCTCCATGGCTCATAAGACTCATACTGAGTGCACTTGTAGGGACAATTAATGATTGATGGAAATTCCACAAACTTTTTTTTCCTCAAAATTTCAAATTTGAAAAATTCATTTTTGCCATTTTTTTGAAAAATCTTTGCAAAAAAATTCCATAGAATTTTTGAAAATTTTCAACTACCTCATGAAGAACACTGTGCATGTGCACAGACACCATCCAAGAGACTCAAGTCTTACCTTTCATCCCACCAAGCAAAGGCCTGTACAACTACATGAAATTCACAGCATGCTCAGGGTCAGCAAATTCGTACTATGCTGGAACAATGAGGAAAGCAAATATAACAGGAGTGGAGGATCATATAAGACAGAGATCAGACTAATGAACATAAGAACAACCATACTGGGTCTGCCCGATGGTCCATCTAGCCCGGTATCCCGCAATACTGGTCAGTGCCATAAGCTTCAGAAGGAGTGAACAGAACAAGGTAATATATTGAGTGATCCATCCCTTGTCATCCAGTCCCAGATTGTGACAGTCAGAGGTTTAGGAACTCCCAGCGCACAGGGTTGCATCCCTGACCATCTTGGCTAATAGTCATTGATGGACCTACCTCCATGACCATATCTAATTCTTTTTGGAACCCAGTTATACTTTTGGTCTTCACAACATCCCCTGGCAATGAGTTCCACAGGTTGACTATGTGTTGTATGAAAAAGTACTTCCTTTTTTTTGTTTTAAACCTGTGGCCTATTATTAATTGCATTGGGTGATCTCTATCTTGTGTTATGCGATGGGTAAATAAGACTTCTTTATTCACTTTCCCCACACCATTTATGATGTTATAGACTTCTATTGTATTCCCCCCCCCACACACACACACACACACTGCTGTCTCTTTTGCAAGCTAAACAGTCCCAGTCTTTTTAATTCTCATGTGGAAGCTGTTCCATACCCTTAATCATTTTTAAGCCCTTCTCTGTACTTTTTCCAATTTTTCTAATATAACTTCTTTGAGATGAGGCAACCAGAACTGTATGCAGGATTAAAGGTAAGGGCATACCATAGATTTATATAGTTGCATTATGATATTTTTCTGTCTGATTAGCTATCGCTTTCCTAATGGTTCCTAATATGCGGTTGCTTTTTTGACTGCTGCTTCACATTGAACAGATATTTTCAGAGAACTAGCCACAGTGATTCATGTTGTATGTATAGTTGGGATTATGTTTCCCAATGTGCATTACATTGCATTTATCAACTTTGAATTATATTTGCCAGTTTGCTACCCACTCACCCAGTTTTGTGAGATCTCTTTGCAACGCTTCACACTCTGCTTTGTATTTAACTGTCTTGAGTAATTTGTATTTTCTGCAAATTTTGCCACTTCCTGTTTACCCCCTTTTCCAGATCATTTATGAATATGTTGAATAGCACTAGCCCCAGTAGAGATCCTTGGAGGATCCATAGAATCATAGAATCATAGAATATCAGGGTTGGAAGGGACCCCAGAAGGTCATCTAGTCCAACCCCCTGCTCAAATCAGGACCAATTCCCAGTTAAATCATCCCAGCCAGGGCTTTGTCAAGCCTGACCTTAAAAACCTCTAAGGAAGGAGATTCTACCACCTCCCTAGGTAACGCATTCCAGTGTTTCACCACCCTCTTAGTGAAAAAGTTTTTCCTAATATCCAATCTAAACCTCCCCCACTGCAACTTGAGACCATTACTCCTCGTTCTGTCATCTGCTACCATTGAGAATAGTCTAGATCCATCCTCTTTGGAACCCCCTTTCAGGTAGTTGAAAGCAGCTATCAAATCCCCCCTCATTCTTCTCTTCTGCAGGCTAAACAATCCCAGCTCCCTCAGCCTCTCCTCATAACTCATGTGTTCCAGTCCCCTAATCATTTTTGTTGCCCTTCGCTGGACTCTCTCCAATTTATCCACATCCTTCTTGAAGTGTGGGGCCCAAAACTGGACACAGTACTCCAGATGAGGCCTCACCAATGTCGAATAGAGGGGAACGATCACGTCCCTCGATCTGCTCGCTATGCCCCTACTTATACATCCCAAAATGCCATTGGCCTTCTTGGCAACAAGGGCACACTGCTGACTCATATCCAGCTTCTCGTCCACTGTCACCCCTAGGTCCTTTTCCGCAGAACTGCTGCCGAGCCATTCGGTCCCTAGTCTGTAGCTGTGCATTGGGTTCTTCCGTCCTAAGTGCAGGACCCTGCACTTATCCTTATTGAACCTCATCAGATTTCTTTTGGCCCAATCCTCCAATTTGTCTAGGTCTTTCTGTATCCTATCCCTCCCCTCCAGCGTATCTACCACTCCTCCCAGTTTAGTATCATCCGCAAATTTGCTGAGAGTGCAATCCACACCATCCTCCAGATCATTTAGGAAGATATTGAACAAAACCGGCCCCAGGACCGACCCTTGGGGTACTCCACTTGATACCGGCTGCCAACTAGATATGGAGCCATTGATCACTACCCGTTGAGCCCGACAATCTAGCCAGCTTTCTACCCACCTTGTAGTGCATTCATCCAGCCCATACTTCCTTAACTTGCTGACAAGAATACTGTGGGAGACCGTGTCAAAAGCTTTGCTAAAGTCAAGAAACAATACATCCACTGCTTTCCCTTCATCCACAGAACCAGTAATCTCATCATAAAAGGCGATTAGATTAGTCAGGCATGACCTTCCCTTGGTGAATCCATGCTGGCTGTTCCTGATCACTTTCCTCTCATGCAAGTGCTTCAGGATTGATTCTTTGAGGACCTGCTCCATGATTTTTCCAGGGACTGAAGTGAGGCTGACTGGCCTGTAGTTCCCAGGATCCTCCTTCTTCCCTTTTTTAAAGATTGGCACTACATTAGCCTTACTATTTATCTCTAGATCCTACTATTTATCTCTATCCTCTGTGAAATCTGACCTCTATCCACTGTGAAATTCCTACCCTTGGTATCCTGTTTTTTAACCAGTTACTGATCAATGAGAGGACCTTCCCTCTTATCCCATGACTGCTTACTTTACTTAAGAACCTTTAGTGAAGGACCTTGTCAAAGGCTTTCTGAAAATCCAAGTACACTAAGTACACTAGATCATCTTTGTCCATATGTTTTTTGGCCCCTTCAAAGAATTCTAATAGATTGGTGAGACATGATTTCCATTTACAAAGGCACTGCTCTTACCCAACATATTGTGTTCCTCTATGAGTCTGACAATTCTTTTCTCTACCATGGTTTCAACCAATTTGCCTGGTACCGAAGTTGGGCTTACCATCCTGTAGTTGCCAGGATCACCTCTGGAGCCTTTTTTCACTGAAAACACTGAAAATAACAGAAGAATTGCTGAGACAAAGCATAACCAGCCACAGCCATCTACAGACACTGTTGCTTCACAGGGCTCAATATATTTGGATTCCTCCATCAGAAATTTGCAGGTTCTTCACAAAGAACTTCCCCCTCCTCATATATATCCTGGCAGCCCACCTCAGGGAGGCTTCCTTCCTCTCCAGCATAGCTCTTTTTACTGCAATAGTTAGGCAGAGTGGTTGGGCAGTGCATATATATTGGTACTGTTTAGATTAGACTGTCTGGAGAGGTGATTCTTGGCTAACAGGGTTTGCTGTCACACAGATGGTGGGACACTGCTCCCACTGGATCAGACCAAGATTTTTGTCCGGCACACATTTAAGTTATATTGTTCCATACTTTGAGTCATTAGCCTAGTGACAGGTTAGCCATGCTTTTTTGTAATACTAAATTAGGTATATTTACAGTTTAATCAACTTTGGTTTCCTGTATTTCTAGTTTGGGGACACACACATAAAACTTTGTTTTATTTTAAATATCTGATGGAGACAGAATTTAATTCAGATTAGTTCTGTTGAAATGCCTTTGGGAAACAGAACATGAACTTTAATCTCAGAGGAAGGGCTAGCCTAGGATGGGCAAGTGACAATTCAGACAACTGGAACATGGAAGGTACGATTATAACACTGCAAATCGGATTTTTGTTAAAATTATTTTGTTTTTTTAAAAGGGCCTACCTCCCCAACCACAATGTGATGTGCCCAATCGCTCCTACCCATCTCATTCTATGACAAGAAATGGTTTGATTTTCATATCTAGATTTACACTTCTCATCAGTTTAATTAGATTACAGATTCTCAGCTTAGTTGTGGAGAAGAAGAAGAAAAGTGAATGCCTTACGCCTCCTGAAAACAATCTCCTCTCTGAACCCTCTGGTCAGCCTATCAGCAATGCTTGCTATCCCAGAGACCCTTTCTTTGTCTCCCACAGATATACTTATTAAATCCCCTTACCTCTTTACCAAAACAGTTTTCCGAAGACAGAGAGATAGAACAGGAATTGGTAAAACGGCTTCATTCCCCATATTCTAGGACAGTAGTTCTCAACCAGGGGTCCGGGGCCCCCTGGGAGGGCCACAAGCAGGTTTCAGGGGGTCTGCCAAGCAGGGCTGGCCTTAGACTCACTGGAGCGCAGGGCAGAAAGCCCAAGCCCTGCCACCCGAAGCCTGAGCAACTTGGCTTCATGGGGGCCCCAGTTGCCCTGCTTGCTACCCCCTAATGCCAGCCCTGGCTTTTATGTGAACAAAAATAGTTCTTCTGGCACAGGTGGGGTGTGGAGTATTTATAGGATGTTGGGGGGGGGGCCTAAGAAAGAAAAAGATTGAAAACCCCTGTTCTAGGAGATAGGCCCCTGAGGAAGAGAAAATCCCTAAGGACAATTAATATCTTTTTGTTAAAAGCTTAACCACTGAGCTCAGATACTACCTTGCACAGAACACTGTGTCTTACTGAATCCAGTTTCAGACAAGCCTCTCAGTCAACCCCTCCCAGCAATTATTTCTTTTGCCAAGAAATATGAATTATGGGCCAGTGTCTAGACCTGCTATGCTCTCCTTTTCTTTCTCCTCCTTTTTCCCCATTTTTCCTCTCCTTCCCACTTACCTTCATTTTCTCGCCTACTACCTATCCTCTCACTCCTATTTTTTCTTTTAAGACACTTGTCAATACTTATTAACAAAAGATTTTTAAAATTACAAAACGTAACTTGTACTTTTCATCAAAATTTTCTAACCCACACTAGTTAATATGCGGTGAACTTTCATCTGTTTTTAAAAAAGGAGGGCACAGAGATGGAATACACAGATAGAACGGGATGAGCAGAGGGATTCAGAATGGGAATGGGGAAAATAAAAGAAAAGGGATGGGGAATTCTACATTTGGAGCTGAATCTATGACATTCTCATGGTCATGGAACCAGAGTATCAAGGATCCTTTTAATTGTGACTTTTCTTATTCCAGTGGGGTAAATATTTTAGGCCCCAAACTGGAAGCACCTTAAAGGGACAATGTTGAGTATTTTAAAATAGAGTTGCCAACTTTCTACTTGCACAAAACTAAACACCCTTGCTTTGCTCCTCCTCTGACGCCCCACCCACTGCGCCACTGACCAGACTTTTAACGGCCCGGTCAGCAGTACTGACCAGAGCCACCAGGGTCCCTTTTCGACCGGGCGTTCTGGTTGAAAACCGTATACCTGGCAACCCTATATGTGAACAGTTTTAATTTAAACATTTCCTACAATATAAGCAATTGAAAATGCTGTAAGAGTGTGCTTGTGTCTAAGAACAAGAGCAAAAAAATCATCAAGAGGGGAAAAGGGGCTTACAATATAACATGAGGTGAATGACAAATTCTGTCCTTGGTGGAAGACATTTGCAAGGCCGTAAAATTATAATTATTAATACTTCACACTTTTATTACACTTTCCGTCCAAGGATCCAAAGATACTTTTCAGCCACTGTGTTATTGGTATTATTATCCCAATTTCACTGGTGGAGAAACAGCCAGATGTTAAGGGGCTTGCTTATGATGATACAAAGTCTGTGGCAGAGCCAGATATTAAACCAAGATCTCCCTAACTTACAATTATATGCATCAAACATTGAAACTTTCTTTTTCTTCAGGAAGGGTTGGGAATGGCTTTCGAATCCCACAGGACCCAAGATTTAATGGAGAAAATCAGGTCATAACCCAGTGGATCTCAGGCTCACCCTCCACAGGGGTTACCTCTCTGCGCTACTTCCTGTATTCCCCCACAGTAGGCAGCACAGTTTAACCAGCATTGATCATGTTTAAATTGCAACATGGTAGTCAGCTGGGTTGAGAGGGGAATTGTCACCCAATTTTGCCCATATCCACCATGCTTCCTATGAACTTCTGTCCTTCTGAGTGCTTCTTCTCATACCTTTCTCCCCTGTGACATATGCAACAAAGGGAAGCATCTGTCTGCAACCAAGTATAGTGCCTACAGACCAGTCTAATTTAATTACCCAAGACAAGTGACACGCAAAAGAAAAGATTCAGTGACTGGTGAAAAGTACATTCATTGATTAAAATGTGTTCATTTATAATGATCTCATTTGATACCAGTAACAGGAACCAAAATTAAATATACTAATTTTATTTTGATGGTGTTCCCTTAAAAATTATAATCTGATGGCAAGTGTCCTTTGAAGATTGACTGGATTGATTAAATTGACCTATTTGTTACAAAGGAAAAAAAAGACAAATATCTGCAAATCTTTTTAGCTCTAATCAAGCAATGTTTAGCGCTCTTGCACTCCCTCTGCTGCCTAATCTGGAACGTTTACTTGTGAAGTATTATTATTAATGCTTACAGCTTCTATTTTTCAGGGTTTATTAATTTATTTTTTCAGGGTTTATTTTAAGTATTTTTTTAGTTTTACGTAGATGTTGGAAAATTGAGAGGGTTTGGGGTTCTTCATTTGTATATATTATAATGAGTAATGAACATTATATACATTATTCATGACATAATACTGTCACGAGTATTTGTATTTGTCACGAGTATTACAACCTCTTTGTAATGTTCCCTAATGATTAAACAGCAATACATTAAAGCACGGTAAGGAACCCTTAGTTTGCACCAGCAGGGTCAACATGGACCAATTACTGCACAACACATTACTGCGCTATAGAAATAACACCCCCATAGACCGCATTACTGCTCCATGTAGACAAGCCTTTAGATACAAGTAACCATTTCCAGTGTTTTTTTTTCTGGTATTTATTGGATAAACATCTATTTCTTTTTCTTTTTTTCCCTTTCTTCCTTCCTTTCCCTTCCTCCTTCCCCAATTGTTTTTTCAAAAATCAGAAGCCCTATAATGCTGTACTGAAATTACGAACAAAAATAAAAAAAAATCTAGCAATTTTTTGCATTCTGTTGGAGTTTGGAAATATTTGCCCAATGAAAAAAAACAAGGGAACAATATGAATAGTAACAGGCACAGTGGGACAACTATAATCTGCTTTACACCACTGTATATCTTGGGGAATTCCATTGAAATCTCAATATTTACACCAGTGTAAATTAGATCAGAATTTGACTGAAGAGTCTTTAACAACAAAGATGACACATACTCAATTAAAAAATGGAAGACACAAAAGGTAACTGTTTTATCAATTATGTTGTTTGAAGGCTTTGACTAATTACATTTAATTTTCTTGTATACAAGGCAACAAACTCTCTTTTCTTGTTTGAAACTTCTGTTTAGGCACAGATTTCAATTTTGTTTCACTTAAACAAAAAATCACATTCAGCTGCAGTCACATCAAATTCCACTGTTCTTAATTAGGCAATCACGCAGAGCCCATCCTGCTGGTCCTAAAATAAAGCTAGTGTTAAACTTTGATTTTTATTCCATTGCAATATCACTGTTTCAACTGACAGCAACAACACTTTGCTTTAAACACAAAAAACCTGATCTTATAGTCTCAGATGCATTGCTCACTTTGGAGCCTATCTTGAGGAATTCCACCGTGATTTCAGCAATTTCCATCCCACCATCAACCTCAGCCTGGACCAGTCCACACAAGAGATCCACTTCCTGGACACTACTGTGCTAATAAGCGATGGTCACATAAACACCACCCTATACCGGAAACCTACTGACAGCTATGCTTACCTACATGCTTTCAGCTTTCATCCAGACCACACCACACAATCCATTGTCTACAGCCAAGCTCTAAGATACAACCGTATTTGCTCCAACCCCTCAGACAGAGACAAACACCTACAAGATCTCTATCAAGCGTTCTTACAACTACAATACCCACCCGCTGAAGTGAAGAAACAGATTGACAGAGCCAGAAGAGTACCCAAAAGTCACCTACTACAGGACAAGCCCAACAAAGAAAGTAACGGAATGCCATGAGCCATCACCTTCAGCCCCCAACTAAAACCTCTCCAGTGCATCATCAAGGATCTACAACCTATCCTGAAGGAAGATCCCTCACTCTCACAGATCTTGGGAGACAGACCAGTCCTCGCTTACAGACAGCCCCCCAACCTGAAGCAAATACTCTCCAGCAACCACACAACAAAAACAGTAACCCAGGAACCTATCCTTGCAACAAAGCCCAATGCCAACTCTGTCCACATATTTATTCAAGTGACACCATCATAGGACCTAATCACATTAGCCACACCATCAGGGGTTCGTTCACCTGCACATATACCAATGGGATATATGCCATCATGTGCCAGCAATGCCCCTCTGCCATGTACATTGGCCAAACCGGACAGTCTCTATGCAAAAGAATAAATGAACACAAATCTGACATCAGGAATCATAACATTCAAAAACCGGTAGGAGAACACTTCAACCTCTCAGGCCATTCAGTAAAAGATTTAAGGGTGGCAATTTTGCAACAGAAAAGCTTCAAAAACAGACTCCAAGGAGAAACTGCTGAGCTTGAATTAATATGCAAACTAGATACCATTAACTTGGGTTTGAATAGAGACTGGGAGTGGCTGGGTCAGTACACATATTGAATCTATTTCCCTAAGTTAAATATCCTCACACCTTCTTGTCAACTGTCTAAACGGGCCATCTTGATTATCACTACAAAAGTTTTTTTTCCTCCTGCTGATAATAGTTCATCTTAACTAATTAGCCTCTTACAGTTTGTATGGAAACTTCCAACTTCTCTGTATGTATGTATGTGTATATATATATATCTTCTTACTATATGTTCCATTCTATGCATCCGATGAAGTGGGCTGTAGCCCGTGAAAGCTTATACTCTAATAAATCTATTAGTCTCTAAGATGCCACAAGTACTCCTGTTCTTTTTATTTTATCATGGTCATTCTCAAAACGACAGACATATTAATAAATGGAAAATTACCAAATTGAAATGTGGCTGCAGGCACTTTCATTGGTCTCACTTACAAACTCTACAAGTTCTTCTTCTGATCTATGAATCAAAAAGTGATTGAGGCCGCCGCTGCTGGTGTCTTGATAAACAAGTATAGTCGCCATCAAAAGAAGACTTCATGAAGAGCAAAAAGGAGCCAACTACATACTGCGAAACTTAGTTACTGCACAACAAAGATCAATTAATCCTTCTTTCTCCTCATCCATCACTGAAAGCTTTATCATAAGATCCCAGGCTAATTCCGGTGACACAAAAACAAAGAATTTGCAGAAGATCCTGTGCCGGGAAGCACAGAGTGCCGTGTATCACCTATGACCACACCATGTCCCCACAAAACTATCTCATCCTGTCTTGTTGTGGGGCACTCAGAGCATGGGGGAATTAGGAGTAGATGTCTGAACTGAAGCACCGAATTTTTCATAGAGGAGAAAAAGTATCAGCAGCCCACAAGTTTTGTCCTGCTTTTTGTGCAACAACTGAATGTGATTCACCTCAGTGGCCCGCATCTAAAGTCAGGCTGCTATGTAACTAGTATATATATATATATATATATAACATGAAGTGGTGCCAACTATAAATAACTCACTGCATTTGTAATAGTGCTAATCCATCTTTAGAACATAGCACATTGCCATTTGCTTGTTCTAGGGTGGTTCTGGAAGTGGGGAGAGGGAATGGCAGATGAGGGAGAGCTCTTCAGAAGTTATGAAATATTTATGCCCTCCCAGTTACTTTACATGTCTGCAAAACTAGACCCAGTTGAAGTATTTTAATTTCCTTTTAATGTTTTTCAGTCTTTCACTGAAAAATAAATTAAAAACAAGTACATTTTTGTTAAATTTTGGGTTTTTTTAATAAATGTAGCAGGGCTAAATGTTACCTGTAGAAGTCAACATTTATCTTTTAAAAAAATCTGTCATTTAAAGTAGAAAAGAAAGAAAAGGATAGAAGCCATTGGAATCTTTTGCCTATTTTGCCATTAGAGCTACACTTTCCCTTCCTTCCCTCTAGTTTACAGCATTTACAAACCACAGGCTGCTGATTCCTCTCTGCACATGTTTAATCGACCCCTATGGTTGCCATGCCAACCAGCAAAGAGAATTCTAAGCTTACCCTGGGCATTTCAAAGCAGTGACCCAATTACTGTCTGTCAACAAATTCACTGGGACAATAGCAAGTATAACACATTACTGAGATTAAATCCCAGAGACTGAACTACAAAAATGTCTGGAACAAAATCTTCGTCAGTTTTAAAGGCCAGAACTCTATAAACAGAGTTAGCTGTAATGCCTTTTAATCTTTCAGTGCAATTGTTGATTTTAAAAAGCTATTTCTACCATAATCATATGTATCCAACATTCATTTTATTTAGTTTTTCATTATGTCAACACATTGAAGCAAATGAAATACAAATGGGACTACAATGCTTTTGTACGTTTCAGTCTTTGAACTGGAGAATATTAAACATTTTAATTGTTCAGCCATAGATTCAAGATTAGAAAATAGGGGGTTAATTTTGTCAGTTTGGCACAATTTAGCCGTCTAGGTGCGTATCAGATACAAATCACAAAAACACTAATTTGCACAAGTTAGTGCTATGAAGAGGTTAATTATAGCAACGATTTTCTGTACGGTTCTACTTCTTCACAAACATAGCTACAGAAAGATTTTCAAGGTGCAACACTCTCCCTACATTTCCCAATCTTTTCCTTTTCCATGTTCAGTCCCTTTGCTCTCATTGTTAACATCTGCAGATGGATTATTCTGAATCAAATAATTCAGTTGAAAAACTCCATACAATCAACAGAATTCGGTATATGTAGTAGCATATTGCCAAACACAGAAATATATACATAGGTGCTGGAACTAGGCATGCTGCCACACCCCGTGTCTTGAAGTGGTTTCCATTAAATACAGAGTTTACACTTTGGTTCAATGGCTCTCAGCACCCACACCATAAAAATTGTTCCAGCACCCCTGAATATATACATAAAATATATCATATATTACTCTTCTGGTTTATATTGATACCATCAGGATCCCTTATAAATAGTAGATCCCATTAAAAACAAAACAAAAAACAAAAAAGAACAACAGCATAGTCAACAATTACCACACGGTGATATCTGAGATACTTCTGTTTTTTCCCCACATGCAGTGCAAGCATTAATTGTGGTCACTCTGTGGTACCTCTTAGAAAATGCTGTTTTTAAATTGCAACCACTGAGGTTCTATTTTTGTACTTCAGTTCTAGTGTGTATCTATCTCTATATAGATCTCTACACACACACACATATATGTGTAAAATAGGTTGTCCAATACATATTATATTTAATGTTTTCTGACACCTACGTTTATAAGATTCCATTTTCATTTGCTTATAAAACTTTGTCACATATTCAAAAAAGAATTAATAATTCTGTATTTAGATGAGGGTTTGAATAATGTGCAATAAATAAGGCATGAGACCAAGCACTGAACAAGGAGAAAAAATATTAAGTAGCTGCTAATTAACTGAGCACAGTTTGTTATGTGCACTTAATGAGGCAGGGGTCCAGTGGAAATAATAGCAGTCAGCCATATAATTAAAGACTATCATATGTAGCCTCAACAGAAGGGGCCTAAATTAAGACTGTGTGGGCACCTTAATTCTGGCATTTCTTAACTTTTGCATGCCTGACTTTGCAATCTTAAGAATGTTCTTTTAACATAGTTTTTTGTGTGTAATGTGTACACGCACACACGCACACAAATGGCAGCAAGGAAAACATCAAAAATTTTGCCCATCGCTTCGCTCTTTGGGAGTAGAGCTTGCCCCAGTATCACTTCACCAGGAATATTCACAGGAACATTTGTGGAAAAGGAAGAAAAGAGAAAGGTAAAATCTTCTCCACCTCCCAAATTGTTTCTGGCAGGGAAAAGCAGATCCCACAGCCTGCTTTCAGTATTGTAGAGAGGGAGGAGAAAAGTTCCTGAAGCTTGGCCTCTCTCCTTAGTCAGAACTTTGAAGAAATCCCCAAAATGTAAGCAATCAAATGCCTGCTGACTCCTGGTCAAGAGCAGTAAAATATTGCCCAAAAGGATAACAAATGTTTCCTAAGACAATTTTGTATTTCCCAAAGCCAATGGCAGAGGGCAGTATGCACGCATCCAATGAAGTGAGCTGTAGCTCACGAAAGCTTATGCTCAGATAAATTTGTTAGTCTCTAAGGTGCCACAAGTACTCCTTTTCTTTTCGTGAATTCCCTATTATATCTTGAGGAACACTGTGATTTGATTGTACACACTGCCCCAGCCTTGGACAAAGTATAATAATATCAGAACGTAGTTTTACCCGTGGGCAATATTTAATTGCCACTGCCCTCAAAGCCAGGCAGTTTCTGTATAATTTGAGGTGCACACACTCAAATAGCATAGCAAGCTAACTGGCAGAAAGTCCCCCAGTGTTGGTTATAAAGCACCAAAGGTTCAAATGTAAAGTGAGCACAAACCTTTCTCCTCTGCTAATGGGAAGGAGGTGATCACAACAGCAGGACAAAAGGCAGAGGGAGAGGCTCTCACTTTCACCCAGGGGCCATAGCACCATCCCCTGCCCAACTGCTCCAAACACCCAACCTGCCATAGCTATGGCAATCACCCTCATCTATCCCATCCATCACCTGGCAGTCCCAATACACGCATACCCATCTTGCTGCCACAGCAGCCAGACTAGGCACCTCACTACCTAGCAGCCCCAAGTACTCACTCTGTACCCAGAGTCCCAGAATCCCCAAGGTCCCTCATCACCCAGCATCCACCCATCCAGCTACTTTCCCTGCCTCCTGGGGCTGTGTGTGTGTGTGTGTGTGTGTGTGTGTGTGTGCGCGCACATGCCCCTCCACCATCTGCGTACTAGGGAGCCAGGAGGGTCTAAGCCTCAGTAGAAGGAATAGATAAGGGGGAGGGAAGGAGAGAGCACCCTAAGCCAAGCACTATCCAGAGCAGGTGAGCACCTTCTCATATGACCTACTTTAACCACTACATATAGGGCTACATCCAGTATTGCCGACCTCAAGCATTCAACAAAAATCACATCATCAAAAAAATGATTTTTAAAAAATCTTTGCCTTCTGAGTCCCGAGCTTCACTTTTTCAAGCTTTTATGTACAATGACAAGGGCTAGAAACTTACTCTTTTTAAAAAAATGAAAGCTGAGAGTCTCATGCAAGCAACTGGAACTTAAGTAAATGCAACAAACATCACAAGACTCACCATAAAATTACTAGAGTTGGCAACAACATCTTTAATCTTGGCTCAAAGCCTTTGTATGGGGCAAACTGTACAGTGTCACCGTTCCTTTCTTGCTTTCCCCTTGCCCTCAAGTGAAGATGACTTCCTGCAGCCCTTTATTGGATGCAGATTACTTCACCCACCATGCCAGCTCAGTTCTGCTGGCCAGTGCACTGGGGTGTGCAGAGCCAATCCATGCCTCTCTCCACCCCACCTTGCTTGATAGGGAGTATGAAGCTCTGCTGTCCCAGCTGCGCTCCCAGCCATGCTGCAAGAGGAGGCAATAAATTCAGGAAGGGTGCAGGGGGCCTTATTCCCTGGCACAGCAACATTAATCTGAGACACAATCTAGTCCATAACGAAGTTAGTAAATGAATATTTTACTAAGTCCATTCTTTTCCCCAAAAAAATAATTGCATTGAGCTCCAGCCAGTATTATTAATAGGGTGCTTAGATTGTTATTAAGTACCAACAGAATCCAATCTGCTCTGCAAAACTGATGTAGTTGCCAGAAACGCAGTATCTGGCAGCTGCCATTAAAAAAAAGAAGAAGGCCGATATTGTGCCATTTGTGCAATATAATGCTCTGATAATAGCACTGAAATCAACACACATGGAAATAATGCATCACAAACATCATGCAGTAAGAACAGCGTTACTTTAAAAATAATGCAAAGTAAGTACGCATTTAGACCACAACGCACAATAAATATATTATTTATTCATTAAAAGATGACAACACGCTCAGCACCGCAAAAGCCACAAATATGAACGCAGACCCTGCCCCAGCAAGCTTAACATCCAACAGATATGGTGGAGATGGGACTCAATGGATGGGAAGCCTAGAGAAAGGAATAACATTATATGAAACTCACACAGATCATTTTCAGCAAGGTTAAGAACCTTTCATCACAGAAGCCCCTGGAGAAGGAAGATCCTCCATAAAGACAGAAAACTTATGTGTATTCACAGCTTTTCAATCCTTGAAACACCTTACTGGGAGTTATTGAAGCCCATGGAACCCCAGTCTCTACTCGATCCATAGAGTTGAAGACCTTTAGGTGTGGTCAAGTGTTCAGTCTCCCAGACCCCAGCAGACTGAGTCTTCAAATATCCCCGTCTAACAAGGTAAAGCATGAAGGCAATGAGATAACAGAGTGCAGAGTCAGTGTCCCAGTTCCACCTCCCTTTTCTTGCCATATTTCTGCTTCCCAAAAGGTCTTCTGACCAAAATTTCTCTCCTCACTCTCTACTTTGCACCTGCTCTTCCTGCTCTTTCCCCTCTTGGCAACACTTTCTGTCCCCTCTTCCTCTTCAAAAAACCTGTTGGTGCTTCCTACCATGGGCATTCTTCTCCCTCCACCCACTCCTGCTGCTGTCCCGCAAACAAGTTTTTTTTTTCTTACCCTGCCCAAAAAGGCCATTCCTGCTGCCCCAAACTAAAGACTTCCTCCACAGCCTCACATCTCCCTACATCAGGCAGGCAATCCTGCTGCCCCTCAATAGGGTCTTCCATCATGCCCCTCAACCCACCTCCACTGAACAGCTTCCCCTGCTATTCCCTAAGCGGAAACTTCCTCTGCACGCCACCAAGCAATTGTTGTTCTTCCAGTTGGGAATTTTCTTTGCCAATACACGAAAGGCACTCCTACAAACTCGATGCAAGGCTTCCTCAGGGGCTCCATCCCCAGACACTTAATGCTATCTAATGCTCCCTCTTCTCCTCTTCCCAGCCAGGCTGTCCCTGTCCTCACACGCCCCCTACAACCAGCCTGTTACTGTCCCCACTTCCTCTCCTCTTGCCTCCAGAACCCTGTCTATTCCTTTCTCTACCTCCTCAACCAGACTATTACTAGCCATCCCCACGAGCCTTCCCCCATGTTACTAGCCATCCCCACGAGCCTACCCTAACTGCTGTCCCTGCACACACTGAATGCCTAGTCTAAAGTCATGTTTCCCTAACATGGTTATATAACATGTTTTTTCTGTCCATGCAGAATAGAAAAAAGCATTTTAGAACACAGCTGAGCCACAACCATGTTTAAATTGCAGCCCTTTATGATACATAAATTTTTCCTGCACCTTTGACTGCCTCATTTGCTCTCTCCACACTAATGGGTGTCCCCAGGACCCATTCAGAAATGTGACATTTTTCCTTGATTAAATCGGTCTGCCAAAGATATATTTCTCTCCCCTTCTCCTCACAACTGTAGATCTTCCCAGCAAAAGCTGGGTTCAGTTCTTGATTAGTGACATCTTTCTGTACATATGTATAGTGGTCCTTATGAAAATGTCCTATAGAATTTAATACAGATGAAACCTTTACTTCTCCAGGACCTCATAATGTTGGACTTAAAAATGCAAATATTTTTGAGTAATTTTAAAGGACTTTACGGCTCATTCTGAGCTCTACGCAGTTAGACTTATGGCAATTAAGGCACTTGGTTTTATAGATGGATAACAAAAAAAAAGTCTCAATAAAAACAGAAAAGTCCCTAAAATATTTGTGATTAGTTTTTTTTCTAACTTATGTGGCATACACAAATAAAAATGTGCTATGCTGTAAACATTTTTAGACATTTGTTTGGGATGACCTGCATAATTCATGTGGCTTCACTAGTTGAGAGTAATGAGCTATCCCAAATTCAAGCCAATAAAGTATTTATGCCACCACACACTACCAGGTATTGTCTCTCACTAGCTTATATTAATACATATACATATTATACATATGTGCACATATGCGCGTGTATATGTACATGTTTTGTTAGGTTCACTTCTTGTGCTTATCATTGAAAATGTGGGTCTTTAGGAGTGACTCGAACAGGGAAAGGGAAGTGGCTTTGAGGACAAGAATATGGAGTGCATTCCATGCATTGGGGGCAGCATGGAATAAAGCACAGATATGGGATGTGGTTTCCCATAATACTACACAGAAAGTATAATACATTGATCAAATCAATCACATTTAACATGTCCTCCTCTGTGTTCTTCTCATCTGTTGTAGTAAGCCCATATAGTCTACATGCATGTATTAATCGTTTGAAATGATAGTCACTGATTACTATATTTTCTGTTTATTTTTTACATTTTTGGAGAACTTTGTGGAGTGAGTGGTTTTCAGTAAAATTATTAAAATGTCAAGGATTAGGCAGCCATTTTACTTAAGTTTTCACAAGTTGGAGTACACCATCAGATATATACGTGATTCCTTGCTGTTGTGTTCTCTTACATAGCCTGCATTTGATTTGGGATATTGCAAAAATGCCCTTAGCCGTTTCTACCACAGCAATGTACAAGATTTTAATAGGCCTGGCCCTTCTGTAATTGCTAGGGTACTAACTTCGCTGTCTCACCCTCTAAATGACTGGGTTAACCTCGAACACCATTATTGCCACTGACAAACTCTACGAGGGCAAGCTTCCAGGAACTTGTATGCCCTGTGTATGTGCACGGACGGGCATGCCAAGTTTTATTAAATCCACTGTTTTTAACTTTGAATATTTTTCTGCCCTTGGCAGCATATAAACAAACCCACAGGGTCTGAGAAACTATTGAATGCATGCAGTGGTTATATTTTGGATACTGTATGACAAGTAGTAAAACTAAAGAGCTAAATCCGAGCTCAATGTTGCCCTGACAGGTCCAGGAAGATTGGAGCACAGATACTAAGTGCTACAACCCTCTCTTAAGACTTCTCCTAACCATGGCAGGATTCCTCCTGACTGGCCTCGGAAATAAAGCTATGGGGCTTTTTCTCTAGACACAACTGCATCCCAAACAAGCATATTCTGCTCACCACAGTATACATACTTGCCAGCCGGACAGCTAAACACACACACAACCTGCAAGCCATGCTCCCTTGGGGATGTGGTGCATAGGTCAGGGCATTAAGTGGGCTCATCTCTTAGCACTCTCATTAGTAATCACTAGAGATCCTGTCCTACCATTCCAGTACTTGGCTGGGGAGACAGTAAGCATTCCCTATACTCTTCTCTCCACCTCCCAAACCAGAGGGCATGACTTAGGCCACTCTCTTTACAACACTCACAATATTTCAGCTACTTAACTTGTAATAAACACACATAAGGTCCCAGTCTGTTTCCAGTGAAATCAGTGGAAGTTTTGGCATGGATTTCAATTATGGTGCTCTTGAGACTTCTTGTGCATGGTTCAAGCTCTGAGCCAAAAAGGTCAAATGGGGTGTTGCACAGACACAGGGGGCCACCATCATGGGGCCAATGTCAGAATCAAGGCACAGGAGTGGATCCTTTTAAAAAATAAAAAAACTAGCACGAGTGCTGCACTCAGTAATAATACTAAAAATACTGTTTCCATATGCTTGTCACTTAATGTAAATAGGATGGGGGTATGTGCAGGCTGGAAACCCCAAAAATGTTTCCCCCTAAACATACATGAAATTTACAGTATGGATAATCCCAAGCATTCAAAGATCAAGTGTTAGGCCTCAAAATTCATGCAATTTTTAAAAATAATACATTTGGTAGTGATTTATTTTCCTTCTACATCAGCATTTTGGGTTCACATTTTCAAGCTTTTTTTCTGAAGCTGTGAGGGCTAGAAATTTATTTTTAAAAAATGAAATCTGAGATTATCCTCATATAGCCACATGACTTCAGGGGCTGTTGTTTTAAGAAAAACTGGGAACTCATGATAAAAATCACAAGAATTGGTAACACTGATAAGGTCATTATAATAATTTTTGTGCAAGACCATCAAAAAGGTGGCCACTAAACGCCCCCTCCTCCTTGACTGGTCACCATGATATATGAAAGGCCTGTGAAAAAAGAAGCAAGAGAGAAGAGACTAGGGCACCTGCAGCACAATTCATTCCATGTCTGACCTATTGCACCAGAAAGAATTTTTGAAATCTTATACCATAGATGTGTAGAACACAAAGAAAGGATTCCTGGTCTTCATAATATGTCCATAAAGCATCATAAAGGAAAACTATTCTGGGAAAGAATGTATAGCTTGTTTAATTCCACCTAACTACACTTGTATTCACTGAAGTGTTTCTCACTGTCAGGAAGTTTCATGTTACCTTGCAGATAAAAATCACTCTGATTCAGATGGATCCACGTAAGCTCTTTTTGGCATTGTGTCAGACAGCAGAACTAGCTGAAATTCTATGGTATTGGCGGTGCTTTGGGCTTCATCTGTGGATTGGACCCATGTCCGACTTAGCTGGTTAAGGCAAGTATGGAAACAGTGGACCTATTCATGTCTGTCGAAGATTGGTAGTGCCTCTCCTTTTGAGGGAAAAATGCCAGTGATTTTTTACATTAAAGGAGGGATAGATGAAGCCTCTGCTCAGGGAACCAGCCTTGGAAAGGGATACCCAGTCTTGTCAATTATAGAACTACATCGAATCTCCCATTTCTGGGGGAAATTATTAAAAGGATGGTGAATAAGGAAACCCTGACAGCATCTAGAGTGCTCAAATTTCCTTGGCCCCAGTCTTTTTTGTTATGGACCTGGTACAGGACAGAAATTTTCCTGGTAGCATTGGTTGATAATCCCCTCCTAAGCAAGGACAACATGTCCATTCTGATTTTTTTTAATATATCTATCAGCAGTAGAATTGGTCAAAACATGGAGAAAAAAATGAATCACAAAATCTTGCTAAGCTTTGTTGGCTAAATTTATTAGCCACCCAGGCATACTGGAAGGCCATCCTTAGGTATAAACATTTAGACTGAGAAAGAGAGGACTTATTTATCTTTCTTAATGTTCTTATTTGCTGGTGATTTATAGTTAACAATAGCTATGAGGAAGTGTGTGTGGGGGGGTTGAAATAAATAAATGGTCTGCGTACTTTCAACCTAACTTTTTATTACATTCCAACTTCAAGATCTCTGAAAATCCTCCCATCCACCAAACCAAGCTGGGCAACAATTAAGAGGTCAGATACTGCCCTTAAACTGTAGTGGAACTTCCAATGAAGACAATGGACATTTGTGGGTGTAGATGGCCTAAAAGTCTGATTTGGACTGAAGTCAGATAAGCAAGAGTAATCATAGGGTTTTCTACTGCTCTCCAGTTCTCCTTTTACACACCTCCTACCCCAAATAACAATCTGTCCAATGAATAAGAAGAGGTGTTGGTGCTTTGTCTGGAGAAAATAAAACCAATAAAACCAATGTGACCTATCTTATCGTTTGTGTTGCCTGTGACCTATTCTCCATGGACAATGTGGCATATGTACCATAGGCAACAAATTTCTATCAGAAAGATTTTTTCATTTCATGCCCAGTATTCAGCAGATCTCTGTGAAATATCAGGGCTTTTACAACTTTACCAAAACCTCTCCCTATTCCCAATGTGATCTGACTGTAGGACAAATATGGCAGACATGTATCTCAGAAACACATGGTCATGGTTTAATCCAGGGCCGGCTCTCGGTTTTTTGCCGCCCCAAGCAAAACATTTGCCGACCCAAGCTCCAAGAGCGCAACTGCCCAAGCAAAAAAAAAAAAAAAAAAGGGTGGCCGGAATGATGCCGCCCCTGGAATTTTGCTGCCCCAAGCACGTGCTTGCTTTGCTGGTGCCTAGAGCCGGTCCTGGTTTAATCAGAAACGTATCTACAGCTTTGCTGTAGTGTGTGATGTTCATTCAAAGTCCTTCTTTCCAGCTGCCAAACACAAAATAAGCTTCCTACTCATTTGATTAACCGAAATTTGAATGGTCATCCTCTAACATGGAACAGCCATTCATCTGAAGGAAACATATATTTCTGACAAAAGATCAGGGACCAGATTTATAATCTGGAAACTCATTTCAAAGATGACACATATACCCTACAGGTTAAGCATCATTCACCATCTGTACTGGATGTTTTCAAGTCTCCTCTGTACAGTCACTGAGGCCTGGTCTACACTACGAGTTTATGTCGGATTTAGCAGCGTTAAATCGAATTAACCCTGCACCCGTCCACACAACGAAGCCATTTTTTTCGACATAAAGGGCTCTTAAAACAGACATTACCGTTTCGAATTAGGGTTAGTGTGGATGCAATTCAAAGGTATTGGCCTCCGGGAGCTATCCCACAGTGCACCATTGTGACCGCTCTGGACAGCGCTCTGAACTCGGATGCACTGGCCAGGTGTACAGGAAAAGCCCCGGGAACTTTTGAATCTCATTTCCTGTTTCGCCAGGCGAACTCATCAGCACAAGTGACCATGCAGTCCCAGAATCGAAAAAGAGCTCCAGCATGGACCAAACAGGAGGTATTGGATCTGATCGCTGTATGGGGAGAGGAATCCGTGCTATCAGAACTACGCTCCAAAAGACAAAATGCCAAAACATTTCAAAAAATCTCCGAGGCCATGAGGGACAGAGGCTACAGCAGGGATGCAACACAGTGCCGCATGAAACTTAAGCAGCTCAGACAAGTATACCAGAAAACCAAAGAATCAAACGGACGCTCCAGGACAGAGCCCCAGACATGCCGCTTCTAAGCTGAGCTGCATGCAATTCTAGGGAGGGCAGCCACCACTACCCCACCCCTGTCCATGGACTCCGATGATGGGGTACTCTCCGCCATGTCTGAGGATTTTGCGGATGGGGAAGATGAGGAGGAGGATGACGAGCTTGAGGAGAGCACACTGCACACCGTTCTCCCCGACAGGCAGGATCTTTTTATCACCCTGACTGAAATACCCTCCCAACCCAACCAAGCCGGAGAAGGGACCTCTGGTGAGTGTACCTTTTTAAATATAATACATCTTATAAAAGCAAGCGTTTTTTAATGATTAATTAGCACTGAGGGCTTGGGATGCATTTGTGGCCAGTACAGCTACTGGAAAAGTTTGTTAATGTGTCTGGGGATGGAGCGGAAATCCTCCAGGGACATCTCCATGAAGCTCTCCTGGAGGTATTCTAAAAGCCTTTGCAGAAGGTTTCTGGGGAGAGCAGCCTTATTCTGTCCTCCATGGTAGGACACTTTACCACGCCATGCTAGTAGCAAGTAATCTGGTATCATTATATGACAAAACCTGGCAGCGTACGGTCCCAGTGTTTGCTGGCATTCAAGCAACATCCGTTCTTTATCTCTCTGTGTTATCCTCAGGAGAGTGATATTGTTCATGGTATCCTGGTTGAAATAGGGGAATTTAATAATAAGGGGACATCCAGAGGTGGCCGTTCCTACTGAGCTGTTTGCCTGTGGCTGAAAAGAAATCCTCCCTGCAGTTAGCCACGCGTTTGGGGAGGGGGGCATTGGCACTGAGCTGTTTGCATTTGGCTAGCAGGGATCTTCCCTGATACCAGCCACACGGTGGGGTGAGGGGTAAAGCGATCATCCTAGAGAATTAGATGTGGGGGGATTAGTTTGGTTTCTGCTGCTACTGCACATTAACAGGAAAACCGCAGCACTAAATGGCCAACTCAGTGTGCTTTGCTTGGTATGGGAGAGGAGGTCGCTGCTGTTATGAAGGTTGCAGAAGCCGAAAGACTATGGCTTACCACGGCCACCTGCAAGCCAAATTCTGTTGCCCGGCCCTGCATGTGTGATCGCTAACACCAAAGCCGCAGGCACTCAATATAAGATGCAAAATGTGATTTTGTACCAAACTCACATGTGCTATGTAATGTGAATAGTGTTGTTCACTGTGAAAGAGTATAGCCATTGTTCTGTAAAATGTATCTTTTCAAATACTTCACTCCTTTTTTTTCCTCCAGCAGATGCAAATATTTCAAGCATCCCTCCTCCATCCAAAGGCTATCTCAGATAAGGCGGCGAAAAAAACGCACGCGCTATGAAATGTTCTCTGAGCTCATGCAGTCGTCCAGCACTGACAGAGCTCAGCAGAATGTGTGGAGGGACACAATAGCAGAGTACAGGAAAGTGGCCAATGAACATGAGGAGAGGTGGCGGCAGGAAGATCAGAGGAGGCAGGATGCAACGCTGGAGCTACTGCAGGATCAAAGGGACATGCTCCGGCGTCTCGTGGAGGTTCATGAACGGCAGCAGGATCACAGACTGCCGCTGCAGCCCCTGCTTAACCGCCCTCCCTCCTCCCCAAATTCCATAGCCTCCTCACCCAGACACCCAAGAACGTGGGCTCTGGGCACCCAACCACTCCACCCCAGTGGACAGCCCAAGCAACAGAAGGCTGTCATTCAACAAGTTTTGAAGTGGCTTTTTCCTTCCCTCCTATCCTCCTCCCACACCCCACCAGGGCTACCTTGTGAGTTATCTCCCTATTTTTTATAATCAATTAATAAAGAATACATGTTTTTTAAACTATAGTGACTTTATTTCCTTTGCAAGCAAGCTGTGATAGAAGGGGGAAGGGCGGGTGGCTTACAGGGAATTTAGAGGCAACCAAGAGGGCGGGTTTTCATCAAGGAGAAACAAACGGAAGTGTCACACAGTACCCTGGCCAGTCATTAAACTGGATTTCAAAGCTTCTCTGATGCACAGCACTTCCTGCTGTGCTCTTCTAACCACCCTGGTGTCTGGCTGTGTGGTATTCAGCAGCCACACGATTTGCCTCAACCTCCCACCCCGCCATAAACGTCTCCCCCTTACTCTCACAAAGATTGTGGAGCACACAGCAAGCAGCAATAACAATGGGAATACTGGTTTCGCTGAGGTCTAACCGAGTCAGTAAACTGCACCAGCAACCCTTTAAACATCCAAATGCACTCTACCACCATTCTGCAGTTGCTCAGCCCACAGTTGAACAGCTCCTTACTACTGTCCAGGGTGCCTGTGTACAGCTTCATGAGCCAGGGCATTAAGGGGAGGCTGGGTCCCCAAGGATAACTATAGGCATTTCAACATCCCCAACAGTTATTTTCTGGTCTGGGAAGTAAATCCCTTCCTGCAGCCATTTAAACAGACCAGAGTTCCTGAAGACACAAGCGTCATGAACCTTTCCCGACCATCCCACATTGATGTCGGTGAAACGTCCCGGTGATCCACCAGTGCTTGCAGCACCATTGAAAAGTACCCCTTGCAGTTTATGTACTGGCTGCCCTGGTGGTCCGGTTCCAAGATAGGGATATGCGTTCCGTCTATAGCCCCACCACAGTTAGGGAATCCCATTGCAACAAAGCCATCTACTATGACCTGCACATTTCCCAGAGTCACTACCTTTGATAGCAGCAGCTCAATGATTGCATTGGCTACTTGAATCACAGCAACCCCCACAGCAGATTTGCCCACTCCAAATTGATTACCCACTGACTAGTAACTGTCTGGCGTCGCAAGCTTCCACAGGGCTATTGCCACTCGCTTGTGAACTGTGAGGGCTGCTCTCACCTCGGTATTCTTGCGCTTCAGGGCAGGGGAAAGCAAGTTACTTACGGAATGTCGACGCTTGCCAAGGTACTATGGATGCACACCGCTGAATTAATGTGCTTTGTGTGGACGCATGCATTCGACTTTATACAATCTGTTCCCAAAAATTGACTTCTCTAAAATCGGAGTACTTTCATGGTGTAGACATGGAAATCAGTCTCTAGAGGAAGCAATAGGAGTTGTAACTGAAGTATCAGAAAAGGCAGATTCCAGATATAATTTTCCACTGTTGTATGCCATCAAGATGTGCAACATAACACTATGGTTTGTGTTATGTCTTTCTGAAAAATCAGGTGTGTAACCCACTGTCGCAGGGTGGCTGGCCCTAGTAAATGAAGTAGGTCCAGCGCCCTTGTGCCATATCAGTTGCCCCATTCGGCCAATTAAGAAGGTGTAGCAGCACTTGGGTGCTATAAAAGACCAGGGAAAGACCCAGTGAGAGAGAGAGAGATCTGGTGAGCCACGGTTGCCTGGGAGCACAGACTGGAGGAGCAAGGAGCGAGGCAGATAAGAGACTGAAAGGTCCCAGAAGGAAGAGGAAGGTGTTTCCTGTAGAAGGCTAAAGGCGAAGAGAGCAACAAGAAGGGTTTGCTGGCTGACTTCCCCCAGCCAGAGGGCCAGGGCTGGAGAGGGCTGAAAGCAGGAGGAACAGCAGCAGCAGAGGGAGGTTCCTACTAGCTATAAGCTGCAGTACCAGAGCCAAGGGCTGGAGAAGGCTGGAGGTGGGGGAGCAATGGAGGGGCTTATCACTGATGTCTCCATACTGGAGAGGTGGACCCACGGGAACAGTGAGAAGGCCAGGGGAAGTGAGGGATGTTCTCATGAAGATTATGATCTCCCAGCAGAGAGGCTGAGGGGGTTCCCACTAGGAAGGGTAGGGTTGCACTCCAGCTGGAAGGGCTAGGTGGCTGTCCTGGCAGAGTAACAGAAGAAGATTGACAATGAGCATGGCATTGATTGTATTTGTGGCAGAGTGTGGCAGAAGATGCTGGCATGTGGTGGGAAAGGACTCCCGCCAGAGAAGCTGGTGGGGTGCCCAATGGAAAGAGCGGGGTTTGAATGACTATCTACACTGAGTGTGGGACTTTGGGGAGGACTACATAAAATAGGTTTTGGAAATCAACCACGTTGATGGACCAGAAGATAAGCCTAGATGAAGTAATGGGGAATTCAAAGGGAAAACTAAGCCAGGTGTGCCTGTCATGCTGTCGCCTAGCACGGGGGGGGGAGCTCCAGGCAGGGCTGCCTTATGACGCACATCTTTTATTTTGAAGACATGCATAAAATATTGCAAGTCCCTTGTTGTTTTTTTCCAAGTGTGCAACCCTTAAAAGGGAGTTTCCAGATCAGTATGTCAGGTCATGCATCCATGCCACTCTCATAACATTTCACCCCATCTGTCAATGAGGAGCTCTCTTGGCTGCAAGCTTTGCTGGCCACTGAGAGAGACCTCCCTTGGATAGATTGTAATAATGATGGTTGTTCCGAATTACAGTAGTATCTAGAGGCCCAACTGAAACCAGACAACTGTTGTGCAAGGTATCTACAAAACACAGTAAGAGACAGTCCCTGTCCAAAAGATCAGAAAATATACAAGACCCACAAGGAGTGGAGAAAGGAAGTATTATTCTATTATATAAAGCAGAGTTTCTCAAACTGTGGTCCACGCACTACCTGTGGTCCACGAGCTCCATTCAGGTGGTCCGCGGATAGTTCCCTCTAAGGTGCATGCCTGGGCAGCCGCACATGAAAGAATGAAGGGCCACCCACCTAATTAGTGGAGCCGCGCAGGTGTGGCTCCACTAATTAGGTGCCTGGACCCTGGAGAAGACGCCCATGTAAGGTGAGGTGGTGGCCTTGGGGAGAATAGGTGGGAGGGTAGGTGGGAGGGGCAGTGGGGTGAGAAAAGGGGGTGGGAGGAATTTGGGACATACAGGGCTTCAGTGGCTAGAGAAAGAGGTGACTTTCCCCAGTTCCAGGGCTGCAGCTGCCGGGGAGAGACGGCCCTCCTTCCCAGCCACAGCTCAGGGGCTGCTGCAGTCAGGGACAGAACTAAAGACACCACCTCCCCCGCTTCACCCCCCGCTTCACAGCCTCAGCTTGAGGGCTGCCATGGTGCAGGAGAGGGGGCACATGCATCACATTAGAAAGGTAAGACTACCGATACTAAAATATGAGTTGTGCGCTTTTATTTGTAGAACAAAAAAAAGTAAAAAAATTTTATATAGTGCTTTTATCCAAAGCGCTTTACAATAGTAAGCTAACAGTACAAACAACATTTGGAAAGCTCATCAAGCAGTCCACCAAGACCCTCAGCAATTTTCAAGTGGTCCGCAGGAAAAAAAGTTTGAGAACCACGGAATAAAGTATTTGTCAGATGGGGAACTGAGGCACAGAAAGATTAAGGATAGGATTATCAAATGCACTTAAGGAACTTCGAAGCACAGATCCCATAAATTACTTGCACAAGATCAAAAAGGGAGGTCTATGGCAGAGCTGAGAAGTGAATGCAGAATCTTTTAAGTCTCAGTCCAGTGTTTTAACCATATTACCAGACTTCTTCATAGAGTTAATAGTTTGAGGGAACAGTGTCTCTCTAGCTGGAAATAATTTTTGTTTTTTTAATTCTGCACAGAAGCCTCCAGTTTTAAGATTAGACTTATTTTGTGATACCTTCATTATTTTATAACTGTGCTTAATATTACTTAATGTGAAATATTTGCAATTCTTTTTGTTTGTAAGAGGAGAATCCACAGGTTAGGAAAAGGGTCATAATGTATATAGTGCTGCTCCATACCGACCATGGATAGACTTGAAAAATAGCGGGGGGCGGGGGTTATTTAGTTTCCATTTGTTGAAGAACCTCAATGGCCTATCATGTTGAGTACCATATAGAACTGGTTTTGCCAGGTAAGCACCACAGGACCTATGGCACAGCTTGGGGGCAAAAATAAATATTCTCTATCTACTCTACCAGTACCCATTCACTTATTATGCAATAGAAAAATCTGCATGCTTCTGCTGTGTGAGATTTATAACCCTGTTTGTTGTACACTGAAAATGGAAAACCACCATCACAGCAACCATCACTGTAGGCTATGATTAAGCAGTAAAACAGATATGACTTATCAAGAGATGATGGCATGAAGATGGTTTGAGAGACCCCCCCGGTAACACAAATACAATCTTAAGAATGCTGGTGGAATATGTCATCATTTTTGCACACAACAAGGGGTCAGCAGGTCTCCCAAAGATCTAATATGAGATGAATTACCGTTTTTTATTTTTGTTCTTAATTATTATCAGAATGCCATGTAGCACTGGTAAGTGTTAACATCATTTTGTAGCCCCCATATTTCGTTATTGAGTGGTGCACCTGCCAAACAAACGTAACATTTCTGAGTTTTAGAATGTGAAAATACAGTCAACTGACCTATTGCTTCCTCTGTAGCACTCCTATAACGGCTGTTGATAAACTTATGTTTTTGATGTTTGTTTTCACCTGACTCCCATCAGAAGGCTCTAAAATAAAATCCCATTGTTGTCTGACTAACCGCAAATGCAGCTTAAATTAAAGCTGCAAGACAGCAGATGAAAAGCTTTGCCAGAGGCTAGTTGTGTTCACAGAGTTCAAAGGTTGCAGACTTAATACACAATAATTATAATGTACAGCATTCCTAGTTCTCTCTCTTTTAATATTTATGATGCCTTTGTGGCTGAACTAAAATACACTCAAATCACTTAATTCTTAGTGACACCTAATCATTCAGACAGACCTGATCAGCAGTAGGCTTTAGCACCATTGAACTCAGCCAAAAGATGGTCACTGCTCCTGCAGATGGCTCTGTTATTAACTACTTGTTCCTCTCCCACATGGGAGAGGAGGGAAGAGAGAGGGGTGTGTGTGTGAAAACCAACATCTAGAATGATGCTCTATGGTACCAGGAATTGAGTCAATCAATTTTCAAAGCCAAGGTTTGAACCTCAAGAACACAAGAGCCTAACAAAAGTAGGGCATTAGCATGCTAAGCCCGCAGAGTGTTTCGCTCCTCATAAACAAACAGCTAAAATATTTGTTCACTCATTTCCAAGCTTCTGTAGTTCACCAGCACAGAAACACAAAACCGGGGGGTGGGGGTGAGACACACTGTATTTAGGGAGATGAGAAGTGAGAAATGAATTTACAGCTATGGGTCTCAGAATAAACCAGAACCGACTGCCATGACTCTTCACTGTCCCTGATTTTCAGGGATCTCCAAACTTGTATTCAAGCACTTCTTTTGTTTATCAATCTTTGTCCCTTGGTAAACGGTGGTATTGAAAAGAGCTGAAAATAATGTTGTTTTGGTCAGACTGTGTTTTTTAGAGACTGTCCCAAAAAAGTGTTGTCCTTTACCTTATAACAATATGCTAGAATTCAGCAGTATTTTACTGCAGTGGTTTGGACAATATTGTAGGGTTGTGGAGCGGGGGTTGTTTGTTTTTAAGACTGCCACTGATTTGTATGCATATGTGCTTATCGACTTTCCTGCCTTCCTAAGAGAAGAGAGAGATCTGCTGAATGAATTCACAAGTTGAATAACGGGGCTGTATTAGCAGTTCAGGCATTGTCACTGTGGACTCAGAGGGGATGGTTAGTACTGACTCAGAATACACATGTGGCTCTCTTGGAGTTGCTGCAGAAGGCGTTCAATTCCAAAATACTACAGCCGTAACAGGCTGTACTATAATGTAGGATAATCTTCAACAGTTTACGTAAGGCTCAATTCTGCATTTCTTGAATACCTTGAATTCCCACTGAATTCAATAGAAACTTGAGGTGCAGAAACAAAGTTGGGGGGAAAAACACTAAAAATCAGTTGAGTACAGAAAGAGAAAAATATATTTCATATTTCTGTGTGGTGACTTCAAAATGCAAAATACGTAAAGTGTATGCTGATGTATTGCACAAGTGTATGCGGACATGTTGCACAAATTCGGTAAGACCCATGAGACCAATAACACACGTACTACATTTATGAAGAGCAGATATCTCCATTACATTAGCTGCTTGAAAATGTACTATTTTTCTATTTGCTGGATTAATTTATTACAGGATTTATGACTAACTCCATTTCAATAAGCTCTGCTGCACTATTATGCACACGACCAATGGCCAAATTATTGCTCATCACATTTCTGTAAGGAAGATTTTAGATAAGATAGTAACCTTCAGTGTGATAAACTATTTTTAAACAACAGATCTTAAAGGCAATAAAAATGACTACAATCATTCAATTTAATGACTGGGACACTTGTATTGCTTGTTACATCTGGGCCATTGTGTAATTCATTGTCCCTGAAGGACTACAAACAGCCTAGTAAAATTATTCCTTTAGAAATAAAACAGAGCAATCTCATTCTGTAGCAGCATTGCCTTGGCTGAGTATTAGAATACAGGAATGGCTAAGGATGGATGATTTCTGAGTGGCAATGCTCTCAGGCTTCTAAAGGGTGTAGATATTACATCCTCTCAGCTGGAGGTAAGGCGCTTGTAAGTACTCAGGCAAGATCAGGAATTATAAGGGAGGAGAAAACAAGATATAGAACAATGAAGTCCCAGAAAGTAGTATAGCAAAATTTAGCTGCTAGAAACAATGATGCTGCTAAATCAAATCTAGCTGAGCCTACATTAAAAAAGAATTATAAAAATAAATCCATTGGAATGCTTGGATAGATAAGAAATCTGGAAAGACAAACTGGGAAAGATTGTACATGAGAAGATAACACCCCAAGCATGAACATATGACTCCAATCTCCTGCTAGCAGGCATGGATAATATGTTTCTCTTTGTGGGTGCATAATAGTCACAATGCCAATTGACATCTAGCTCTGTGGTGCTGTAAATACATTCTACAGATTTATAAATTCAAATTGTGTGCAAGAAATGTAGAGATGCCTGAGCAGGACTCTAAACGTAATGAGACAGTCAACAGATATTTGATACAATATGAACTTTTATCTTGTTGAAGAGGGTATGTATGGCGATAATGGAAGGAGATTTGCTGGATGCACAGACAATACAGATGGCACAGACAGTGCACAGCAGTTCATGGCAAAAAAAATCCAAACACATACACACAAAGCCAAGAAAATACTCCAAATGCCCACAAAGCTTCCGCTGTGTCTTCATTTTTTAATGATTGTGCCAGATTGGGGGCGGGAGGGGTAGAATCTAGTCTGGTCCATTAACAAAACACAGCTGACCTAAAAGTCCTGCTCACCATTAAGCTATAATCATCCCAGTGCCTTCAATAGTGAACAATTTCATAAACTCCACATAGATTTTCAAAGTTAATAGCTTTGCTCAGTTACAGTGTTCAAATTCTGCTAGAGCTGTGGAAAGGAAGCAGAAAGTATTTGCACTGCTTCATTTTCCTGCCTTTTAACTAGGGCTGTCAATTAATCGCAGTTAACTCATGTAATTAACTCAAAAACATTAATTGCAATTTTAAAACAAACAATACATGACCAACTGAAATTTATTAAATATTTTGGATGTTTTTCTCCATTTTCATATATATTGTATTCTGTGTTGTAACTGAAATCAAAGTTTCAGAGTAACAGCCGTGTTAGTCTGTATTCGCAAAAAGAAAAGGAGTACTTGTGGCACCTTAGAGACTAACCAATTTATACTCAAATAAATTGGTTAGTCTCTAAGGTGCCACAAGTACTCCTTTTCTTTTTGAAATCAAAGTGTACGTTATTTTTTATAACAAATATTTGCACTGTAAAAATGATAAACAAAAGAAATAGTATTTTTCAATTCATCTCATACAAGTACATAATGCAATCTCTGTCATGAAAGTGCAACTTACAAATGTAGATTTTTTTTTTGTTACATGACTGCACTCAAAAACAAAACAAGGTAAAACTTCAGAGCCTACAAGTCCACTCAGTCCTACTTCTTGTTCAGCCAATAGCTAAGACAAACAAGGTTGTTTACATTTACAGGGGATAATGCTGCCCTCTTCTTATTTACAGCGTCACCTGAAAGTGAGAACAGGCATTTGCATGGCAATTTTGTAGCCAGCATTGCAAGGTATTTACATGCCAGGTATGCTAAACATTCGTATGCCCCTTCATGCTTCGGCCACCATTCCAGCGGACATGCTTCCATGCTGATGACACTCGTTAAAAAAATAATGCATTGAATAAATTTGTGACTGAACTCCTTGGGGGAAAATTGTATGTCCCACTGCTCTGTTTTACCTGCATTCTACCATACATTTGATGTTATAGCAGTCTCGGATGATGATCCAGCACATGTTGTTCATTTTAAGAACACTTTCACTGCAGATTTGACAAAAGGCAAAGAAGGTACCGATGTGAGATTTCTAAAGATAGCTACAGCGCTTGACCCAAGGTTTAAGAATCTGAAGTGCCTTCTAAAATCTGAGAGGAACAAGGTGTGAAGCATGCTTTTAGAAGTCTTAAAAGAGCAACACTCTGATGTGTAAACTACAGAACCTGAACCACCAAAAAAGAAAATCAACCTTCTGCTGGTGGCATCTGACTTGTTTGTCTGAGTGATTGGCTGAACAAGAAGTAGGACTAAGTGGACTTGCAGGCTCTGAAATTATATATTGTTTTATTTTTGAATGCAGTTTTTTTATACATAATTCTATATTTGTAAGTTCAACTTTCATGATAAAGAGTACTACTACAGTACTTGTTTTAGGTGAATTGAAAAATACTATTTCTTTTGTTTCTTTACAGTGCAAACATTTGTAATAAAAAAATAAATATAAAGTGAGCATATTTGTATTCTGTATTGTAATTGAAATAAATATATTTGAAAATGTAGAAAACATCCAAAAAAATTTAAATAAATGGTATTCTATTATTGTTTAACAGTGTGATTAATTGTACAATTAATCACGATTATTTTTTTACTGTTAACCACATGTAAATGGCTCTGTTCTGTATTTCTTACTCCAGCAAAGTTTCTATTAGCAATAATGATATGCATCCTTTCTTGATTAGTTTTACGTGTGTCTGTTAGAACAGTATTATCAATTAGATGTCATTTTCCTCCAAAACCTATGTCAAATTATTAGTTTCTCTTTTTTTAAGGGTTTATCACATCAAAATGATGCAGTTCAGATGGCAAGTTTCAAAACCACAAATGTCCATTTACCTTCTTCAAAGCTACATTACATAGCCATTTTAGGCCCACATCCTACAAACAGCCATACTCATGCTTAACTGTACATACTGTGTGAGTAACACTTAAGCCAATGGGGCTATTTACCCTTTTCATAAAGACAGGTTTCAGAGTAACAGCCGTGTTAGTCTGTATTCGCAAAAAGAAAAAGAGTACTTGGGGCACCTTAAGAGACTAACCAATTTATTTGAGCATAAGCTTTCGTGAGCTACAGCTCACTTCATCGGATGCATACTGTGGAAACTGCAGAAGACATTATATACACAGAGACCATGAAACAGTACCTCCTCCCACCCCACTCTCCTACTGGTAATCAGCGGCACTGCTATGGGTACCCGCATGGCCCCACAGTATGCCAACATTTTTATGGCTGACTTAGAACAACGCTTCCTCAGCTCTCGTCCCCTAACGCCCCTACTCTACTTGCGCTATATTGATGACATCTTCATCATCTGGACCCATGGAAAAGAAGCCCTTGAGGAATTCCACCATGATTTCAACAATTTCCATCCCACCATCAACCTCAGCCTGGTCCAGTCCACACAAGAGATCTACTTCCTGGACACTACTGTGCTAATAAGCGATGGTCACATAAACACCACCCTATACCGGAAACCTACTGACTGCTATTCCTACCTGCATGCCTCCAGCTTTCACCCTGACCACACCACACGATCCATCATCTACAGCCAAGCTCTGCGATACAACCGCATTTGCTCCAACCCCTCAGACAGAGACAAACACCTACAAGATCTCTATCAAGCATTCTTACAACTACAATATCCACCTGCGGAAGTGAAGAAACAGATTGATAGAGCCAGAAGAGTTCCCAGAAGTCACCTACTACAGGACAGGCCTAACAAAGAAAATAACAGAACGCCACTAGCCGTCACCTTCAGCCCCCCAATTAAAACCCCTCCAACGCATTATTAAGGATCTACAACCTATCCTGAAGGATGACCCAACACTCTCACAAATCTTGGGAGACAGGCCAGTCCTTGCCTACAGACAGCCCCCCAACCTGAAGCAAATACTCACCAACAACCACATACCACACAACAGAACCACTAACCCAGGAACCTATCCTTGCAACAAAGCCCGTTGCCAACTGTGCCCACATATCTGTTCAGGGGACACCATCAAAGGACCTAACCACATCAGCCACACTATCAGAGGCTCGTTCACCTGCACATCCACCAATGTGATATATGCCATCATGTGCCAGCAATGCCCCTCTGCCATGTACATTGGTCAAACTGGACAATCTCTACGTAAAAGAATAAATGGACACAAATCAGATGTCAAGAATTATAACATTCATAAACCAGTCAGAGAACACTTCAATCTCTCTGGTCACGCAATCACAGACATGAAGGTCGCTATCTTACAATAAAAAACTTCAAATCCAGACTCCAGCGAGAAACTGCTGAATTGGAATTCATTTGCAAATTGGATACTATTAATTTAGGCTTAAATAGAGACTGGGAGTGGCTAAGTCATTATGAAAGGTAGCCTATTTCCCCTTGTTTTTTTCTACTCCCCCCCCCCCGACGTTCTGGTTAAACTTGGATTTATGCTGGAAATGGCCCACCTTGATTATCATGCACATTGTAGGGAGAGTGGTCGCTTTGGATAAGCTATTACCAGCAGGAGAGTGAGTTTTTGTGTGTGTGTTTTTTTGAAAAAAAAAAAAAAGGGGGGTGGGGGGGGGTGAGAAAACCTGGATTTGTGCTGGAAATGGCCCACCTTGATTTTCATACACATTGTGAGGAGAGTGGTCACTTTGGATAAGCTATTACCAGCAGGAGAGTGAGTTTGTGTGTGTGGTTTTTGGAGGGGGGTGGGGGGGGTGAGAAAACCTGGATTTGTGCTGCAAATGGCCCACCTTGATTATCATACACATTTTAAAGAGAGTGGTCACTTTGGATGGGCTATTACCAGCAGGAGAGTGAGTTTGGGGGGGGAGGGCAGAGGGTGAGAAAACCTGGATTTGTGCTGGAAATGGCCCAACTTGATGATCACTTTAGATAAGCTATTACCAGCAGGAGAGTGGGGTGGGAGGAGGTATTGTTTCATGGTCTCTGTGTATATAATGTCTTCTGCAGTTTCCACAGTATGCATCCGATGAGGTGAGCTGTAGCTCACAAAAGCTCATGCTCAAATAAATTGGTTAGTCTCTAAGGTGCCACAAGTACTCCTTTCCTTTTCATAAAATTAAGCATAACTAAAGTAATTCTTTGCAGGATTAGAGCCTCGGTCACTAATTTCAAAGACTTCCTAAGTATGTTAGTGTCAAAGTTACATATTGTAAAACATGTTATGGTCATATACGGTCCTTGCTATTTATGTGTAAATCTTACTGACATCAAAGAGGGGTAGGGATAAAGAGCATTATATGGTACTTCATACTTACTATGACAATAAGCATTACCAGCAAAAAGAAAGTATTGTGTAGTGGTTAAAGCCCAGGACTGTGAGACAGGACACCTTGGTGCTGTTCCCAGTTCTGCTATTGATGTGTTCTGTAACCATTAGCAAGTCAGTTCATCACTCTGTGCCTCATTTTACCCAGATGTAAAACTACTGTTATTCTAATTTATGAAATATACAGCACTATACCGTATGTGCTCAGTAAATACAAGTCTTTACCTGAAAACAGTCTATGGACTAAAGATACAATATGGTAAATCACATAATACTAAACAAGAGAAAGTCAGAATGGGTGATCTTGGTGGATCTGAAGTAGCCTTTGAAAGGAAGAGAAGGAGAGAAAGAGACTGTCCCATGTGTAAAGTGGGCTAGGGAGCATGGAAAAGGTCCAGAAACTGGAGAGGAACCAAAGAGTGCAGCCACGAAAAGTTTGGGCATAGCATAAAGAGCAGATGGGAAATGTAGATAGAGACTAAAGAAGAATGTAAATGGACACTGTCAGGGTATACCCCCCCAAATCTGAACTCTGGGGTAAAGATGTAGGGACCAACATTGAAGACCCCCCCACACACACACAAGCTTATCTTCTACCAGCTTAGGTTAAAACTCTTCCAAGGCACAGTCTTCTGCCTTGGTCAGATATTGCTGGCACCACCAAGTGATGGTCACAAATATTCAGGGAAGGGTGACTTGGAATCCCTATCCCCACAAAATATCCCCACAAGCCTCTTAACCCCCTTTCCTGGGGAAGCTTGAGAATAAAATACCAATCAGTTGCCTTAGCAATGTGAGCACAGGCCAACCCTTTGTCTAAGAACTTTGGAATCAAAGGATTCTTTAAAAAAAAGAAAGACATTTTATTTAAAAAGAAAGAAACACATCCGAAAACTCAGGCTTTAGGGAATAAACACCAAAAATAACTTTCTTGGGGTTCATCTTAAAGGTTACAAGCAAAACAAAAGCACCTGGGGTTAGCACAGAGGAATCCACAAACCAAAACAACCAAAAAAGGTTCCTAATCGGATCTGTCTTAACTTTTCCTGTGCTACTTACATATGTGGGGTTTCCAGTGAGGAGTTTCTAGGTATGATGCTGATGATTTCTCATACCTGGCTTAAAGCTTACAGCATGTTGCTGCCTTCCCCTCTCTCTAGCCCGAGAGACAAAATAAAAAAAACCCCACACCTGACAGTTTTTCCAATTTGAAAGGGTGCAGCCTCCCTATTGGTTCCCTGGTCAGGTGCCAAGTCAGGTTAAGCTTCTCTTAACCCTTTACAGTCAAGGCAATTAGAGTACAGTTGCTAAGGAGGATTCTATAGCTATTGGCTGGCTGGGTGTCCATAAAAGGGAACTACTCCCCCCCCCACCTTTATCACAGGCACAGAGTTGCATAGAGCCTTAAAATGAGGGTGAGTGACTTGAACTTACCATGGAAGGTGTGACAGCTGCTGAAGGGAATGAAGAAGTGGGGATACATGGTCAGAGCAGTAAAAGAGGAAGATGAGTGCCATTTTGAATGGTCTGGTGGCGGGAAGTCAGTAGTTGTAGGAGGGGATTTGAGACATGACCAAGGCACAAACAAGGATTTTAGCCAATGGAATGGAGAAAGGGAGGCAGATTTTTTTCAGAGATAAGAGGAAAATGTACAATATTTGCAAGAAATAGGCTGTTGGAGGGAGGAGGAAAAGTTGACACCAAATATTAGTGAATCAGCCTCCAATGTGCCTATGTTCCCATTCTGATATATCACATGCAATTATGAACTATATGCTGAGTGAAAGGACAGAGTACCACTCGGAAGAAATTGTAACACTGTTTCTCTGTAAATGAACTTTAAAAAATAAAAAATAAAATAAAAAGGATAGCTTTACAAACACATTAGTCAGTGGCCTTTGTTTCTCATGGACAATTTCCAATTGTTACTTTATGCTGAAGTTATTCCTACTCCAATTATTGTGCGCAGAAACCTGCTCCCACAAATAAAAGCAAACTAATGGACTTGGCATATTAAAAAACAGCATCCCATAAAAGCTTATAAAGATCAGTAGCCTTCCCAACCTCCTGTGCCATGAGTAGAACGCCATGGAGTCCAAAAATAGTTTCACTTATTTACCAGCATCATCATGTTCTGGGACAATCAATGAATCTATTCATTTTCATGAATGTAGCTGTAAAAATGATCATCACAACACTGGTCAGAAAGCAAAAGAATCTAATGCAGTATGAGAGGTTATTAAATGTAATACTTTATAGGTATGAAATGAAAGCATGATTCACCATGTGCCCAATGAGAAAAAGATCTTCTCTCTAAGTGGAATTCTCCATTGGTAAGCACTCAGATGGCTGAATGCTCTATTCTCCTTAAATTTATACCTTTGATGGTAGTTAGCCATTAGGGCTTTTAGAGTGGTTTTATGCTACCTGTACTGTGTATTTATTTCTATTTAAATAATAATAGAAGAGACACCTATACAAGGCTCTAGGTGCCCTAAACATAATGAGTACTACAACAAAACCACAGCAGCATGAAAACTAGCCCATGAAAGCTTATGCCCAAATAAATGTGTTCGTCTCTAAGGTGCCACAAGGACTCCTCGTTGTTTTGGCTGATACAGACCAACACGGCTACCACTCTGAAACCAATCATTCCAACAGGAACTCTGCCAGCCAACCATCTATAAAAATGTTCTTCATCCTTCTGGGAACAGATCCTCAGCCCTCTCCAAAAACCCTGTCAAACAGATATTTTTGACAGTATGCCCAGAAAGTCACCGAATTCAGGCTGTTTTGGAAAAAGCCCATTTCAGAGTCCAGGAGCTCACACACAGAACAGCAAACCCTCTCTTATGAAAAGGGTGATCCAGCTCAAGTGCCTTTTCTGACTGTAGCTGTGGCAGCATGGCATGGGGAGGGAGGCTATATGTGAGGGGGGCTGGTCTCAGTCCATCCAAGGCTTTATAGGTCATAACCAACAAAAACTCAATTTAAAAACCAATAGACAAGCAAATCCCAGAGCACTGGCATCGTATGTTCCCAGTGTGATGTCCCACCCAGTAAGTGAGCCACTGTATTCTACACCACCTTTGGTCTCTTAATGGTTTTAATGGGAGTTAGGCACCTAATCTGCTTATGCACTTTCATAAATTCCACTAGGCATCCATCTGCATCTTTAAGTGTCTAAATTCCTTTGTAATCCTGGCCCTTAGTCTCCTAAATCATGTATGTGCTCTGAAATTTTTAATTTTTGGCTCAAATAACTAATCAGCAAATGTGCCAATATCCACATGTGCCTTCCTCGCCACTCAATTAAGGACAAAAACACAGAGTCCATGGGATGTAGTTTATAGCACTCAAACTGTGGGAAGCACTTGGAAGAACAGGAATCACAACATGATTTAATTATAGCCATGCAACAATTGTTATTTTGTCCTGTTATATACACTGTACTACTCAAAGGGGAACATTACAAAATGAGAGGCTACATTCACCAGATAAGGCAGTGGTTCCCAAACTTTTTATGTCGCCCCTCCCCCTCTTACCCGTAATCTAATCTGTCTCTCCCCACCCCAGGAGCCACGGCCAGGGACCAAGGCCTGGGCCAGAGCTGTGGCTGGGAGAGGAGCCAGGGCTGGGAGCCACGGCCAGGAGTGGGGCCAGAAACAGGAGCTGCAGCCGAGAGCCAGGACAGAGTCAGGGCTGGGGCCAGGAACTGAAGCCGGTGCCTCGGCGGGGGACAGGGACAGAGCCAGAGTGGAACTTGGGGCAGACCGGGGCTGGGTGGCACTCCTTCCCTGCCCCCCCATGGGGGATGGCCCAGGCCCTGCCATACACCCCGAACGTTCCCCCACCATTTGGGGACCACTGAGATAAGAACATCAAACCCCTTGCTTAACGTAATTACATGTGTATACACCAGCACTACCCTGTACCATTTCAATGGGAGGGGTAGCTCAGTGGTTTGAGCATTGGCCTGCTAAACCCAGGGTTGTGAGTTCAATCCTTGAGGGGGCCATTTAGGGATCTGGGCCAAAAATTGGAGATTGGTCCTGCTTTGAGCAGGGGTTAGACTAGATGACCTCCTAAGGTCCCTTCCAACCTGGATAGTCTATGATTCTGTGAATGCTCAGCAAGGAGGTATAGTTGCTGATTCTCCAGCAAAACACACTGAACAAATTGCAATATTTTACATTCAGAGCAGGGTCTCACATGTTTGGGCCAAATTCTGATCTCAGTTACACTGAAAAGGAAATTTGGAGTAATTCTACTGAAATCCACAATTTTAGTCTATACAGATGTAACCAAGAGCAGAATTTGGCCAGTTCAATATATTTTGAAAATGACAACTTTTTTTTACTAGAAAACTGTTTGGTGGTGGTGGGAACGGAAATAACAAGTAGATCAATATTTCAAAGAGAGAAAAAGAGATCCATAGCAATAGTATAATCTCATCAGATCTCTACATAAACTACTCAAACCAAAAACTTTCTTTGTGGATTCTACTATATACTGGATAAATCCAGAGCTGAAAATTACTACAGACATTCATGTGGAAAAAATGGGACAAATAGGGGCAGATGAAGTCTCCCCTACATAAATCATCTGGCTAGGGAAACTATGAAGACACTGTGCATTATGCCACCTGTCACTTGAATGCAACATGCAGATTTAGAAACACTTGCTTTTTGCTGTCTGGTGTCTAAGTACTTTTGACATGGGTCAGAGAATGAAAATCTAGGATGGCACCTTTAGATCAACCTGCCTCCTGTGACTGAATAAATGTCTTCCATTCACCATATCGTCGTTCAATCTGAAATTGCTACAAAAATGGCTTTCACTGTGTTTTCAATGTTATTTTCCAGTTTTAGTGTATCTTTGCATGCTATTTCTCCCTTTGGGTTTTAGACACGTTATTATAAAGTAATGTTCGTGCTTCTATTTTATATGAGGTGGTAATTAAATATGAAGGGCCAGATTTTCTAAGTTTGTAAATTTCCAGTGTGTGCATACCAATTAAGTATTTGCACATGTACATGGTCAGGTCTGAATGCATCTGAATACGTGATTTGCATATACATCTAGAGTACTAGCATATATAGATGCAGCGAGAGACAGACAGAGGAACAGGGACACAGACTGTGGGCCTGATTTTTATGGGTGCTTAGCACCTACAACTCTAAAGTCAGTGGTGCTGTTCAGTACTTCCAAAAAGCAGCCCCTTCATGTTTTATTGCTCTCTCTTACCCTTCATATGTCACTTGACTTCTAAGATTGTAAACTCCTTTGGCCTGTCACGGAGTTTGCTTTTAGGTATGGATACCACCTAGCACAACTTGTGCAGTATAAGAACACAATGATAAATAGTAATAACTGCCCACACCTAACTTTGAAAATCCGAACCAGAGTCTTGAATGTTATCACTTAGAAGACCATGCACAAGTTGAGACTCCATCCAGTAATATTGACTGCATAAGGGAAAATATAGTGTCTTTACTATTACAATTGCATTTGATTTTAAAATGAGGCATAAGAATATTCTTTTTTACTACTAACTGTAAGAGACACCAAAAAACACCCCAAGCTTATGCATGTTGAGTCACTGCGAAATCTACCAGAACAACAGCCCTGTGGACTAAAGGCCTTTATTTAACATGAGTATGGCCACACTGGGTCAGAGCAATGTCCATCTAGCCCAGTATCCTTTCTTCTGACAGTGGCCAATACCAGATGCCCCAGAGGGAATGAACAAAATAGGTAATCATTAAGTAACCCATTCCCTGTCGCCCATTTCCAGGTTCTGACACAGAACAATATTAAAGAAACAGTAGTGGTACATGTTCACCACACTGCTTCACCAACGTTCCCCAATACAAACCTGGAGTGTTCTACAACTAAGGGTGAGATGATAGCTCAGACATTATATTGCCATCTTTGACTATCTTACTAATCATATCAACACAAGTCCCAAAGAGGGAGACAGTGTCAGGTATGTTCATACTGTTAAAACTGGGATCTGGACTAAAAGTCATACGTTAATTACAGATAGGCCACATACCTTAAGATGGCCCTTGTGACAGTAACAACTTTTAGTCACTGCTTTAGTCACTTTTAGTCAAGGCTTGGATTCCAATCAATAAGTTAAGAGGTAAAACGCTTAATATCCCCATTACCAATCCCCTAATTTATCCCTTTCCTCCAGCTGGAGTACTTCTGTGATGACTTCAGATGTCCAATGGTAGCTGATGACATTTTTTTTTCTTCCAGGTGAAAAAATATAGGCCTAGATCCTTAGCTACAGCTAAGGAGCATATATGCCTCAGGGACGCGTTACAAAAAGATATTATGGGCTAGTCTTTCACCATTTCTCAAAGCACCTTGAGTTGCTCCGAGTTATGTCAGCTACCTATGGCTTCATGGGACCAATTGGTAGCAGAGGACCAGTTGGATTTAGGGAAAACCAGGCCATGCCCTGTTTTCCCCAGCAACACTCTCTGGGGGAATGATTTAGGGAACTCCTACCTTTAAAAGGTAGGGCAGGGGAACAGGACCTGGGAAATTATAGACCATTCACCCTAAGTTTGATTCCTGGAAAGATACTGGAACAAATTATTAAGTAATCAATTTGTAAGCACCTAAAGGATAAAAGGGTGACAAGTAATAGCCAACATGGATTTCTCAAAAATAAATCACACCAACTCAACCTAACTTCCTTTTTTGACAGGGTTAATGGCTTAGTGAAGGAGGGAAAGCTGTAGACATGTTGTATCTTGATTTTAGTAAGTCTTTTGACACAGTCCCATGTGACAGTCTCATAAGCAAACTAGGGAAATGTGGTCTAGATAAAATTATTAGAAGATGGGAGCAAAACTGGTTGAAAGACTGTACTCAAAGAATAGTTGTCAGAGGTTCGCTGTCAAGCTGGGGATATATCCCCAGCCTAAGTCACTGATGCACTTTTTTAAATTTTACCCTAAGTCCACAATCTAAGGCAGAACATGCTAGATTTCTAATTAAAAGTCATGGTGACAGAACATTCCTATTAACAGCAAAGAATATATTTTTATTGATAGTGTGTGTGCACGCCCATGCGCACATATCCACGGATTAGAAGTGCACTGTAATTATGTGATGTTAGTAGCCATCATAAATCTGTCTCTCCTGAGAAACAACTTAAAAGATGAGTTGGTTACTGGCTTTAGGCCAGCAACTTTATTTCAGGCTATGTTTTTTTGTAGTGAAAAGTTCACTCTTACACACAAAAGATCCATACTTTGCTCATTTGACTCACTAAACTCAACAGGCATGAATTAGGTGAGCAGGATTTGGCCTGAACTACTAATTAGCACAATTAGGAAGAGAACATTACATATGGTCAATACATATCTTCCCATTTTTTTCTGGGAGCATGTATTTGGTGGGATCCTGCAGGGGTCTGTCCTTGGTATGCTACTATTTAATATTTCCATGAATGACTTGGATAATGGAGTGAAGAGTATGCTTATAATATTTGTGGATGGCACCAAACTAGGAGGGGCTGCTAGCACTTTGGAGGGCAGGATTAGAATTCAAAATGACCTTGATAAATTGTAAAATTGGTCTGAAATAAACAAATGAATTTCAATAAAAGACAACTGCAAAGTATTAGACTTAAGAAGGAAAAATCAAATACACAACTACAAAATGGGCAATAACTGGCTAGGTGATAGTACTACTGAAAAGTAGCTGAGGGTTATAATGGATCACAAATTGAAAATGAGCCAACAATGTGGTGCAGTTGCAAAAAGGCTAATATCATTCTGGGGTGTATTAAACAGAAGTGTCATCTGTAAGACACAGGAGGTAATTTTTCTGCTGTACTTGGTGCCGGTGAGGCCCCAGCTAGAGTACAATTCAGGGAGCCACATTTTAAGAAGGCTGTGGACAAATCGAAGAGAGATCTGAGAACAGCAACAAAAATCACCAAAGTTTTAGAAAGGCTGACCTCTGAAGAAAGGTTAAAAAAATTGAGTATATTTAGTCTTGAGAAAAGAAGACTGAGGGGACCTAATAACCATTTTCAAATATGTTAAGGCTGTTACAAAAAGAGTGGTGACCAAGTTTTCTCCATGTCCACTGACGGTAGGACAAGAAGTAATCAGCTTAATCTGCAGCAAGGAAGATTTAGGTTAAATATTAGAAAAAACTTCCTCACTAGAAGAATAGTTAAGCATAGGAATAGGCTTCCAAGGGAGGTTGTGGACTCTCAGTCATTGTCTAACCTGTTTTTAAAAACTTCCAAACACCTGTCAGGGATGCTGTAGGTATACTTGGTCCTGCTTCAGCATGAGGAGCTGGACTAGGTGATCTCTCCAGGTCCCTTCTAGCCCTACATTTCTATGATTCTATACAGAGAACAGAATATATATTGTATATATATAATGCATTCCTAAATTTTAAATTATAAATTTCACTTTTGCTTTCAATTAAGTCAGATCCTTGGTATCTTCCAAAAGCTCAAATACAACTTTCACTTTAGCCAGATTCTTATACCTCATTTGCAAAATAAGCAAGCCTTTGCAGATATTTCATAATCTAACTTTATGAATTATCTTTTTTCCCAGTTAGTTAGTTAACATAATTAAGACTTAGGTATATTCTTTAAGAGTTCCTTAGGCAAAAAAGGAATATAACTGGGCAAAAAAGGAGCAGCATTTCCACTTCTAACAGTCAAGGTACATCCTTTCCCCATCTACTCTTGAATGTTTACTAAAAATTGATTTATAAAAATTGCTTTTTAGAAATATCAAGGTTGCAGGTAGTATAGTTTCAAATGTATCAATCTGTATCATATTAAAATCCTGGTGCTGGAATTGTCCTTAGATATTTTCTTTAATAGAGACTTTAGATTACATTTCAGTAAGTATGATACTAAAATGGAAATATAAGAAAAGGATTTGGAAGTTAAAGTCACAAAAATGTATTCACAGTCTGCTTAACAAACTACACATTTTGTTACATCTCTTGTATTATTTTGCTGTTATTTCCTATTTTGTCAGAATAACTTAAACCTTACCTACAATATTATTAAAAATGATTTTTCTCAAAATGATTCTTCGCCTTCTTGACACGTCTAATAGAGGATTATCAATACCATTTTGTGCTATGTGATGTAGAATTGTTAGTAGTTCTTAAGATACATGTTCTATAACATTCCGCATTAAATCCTTTCATTGAAATCACTACGAGCTTTGCATAGAAAGCAGAATATTGCCCTCTTTTTAGCCTCTTACTTAAAAAAAAATCTGTTTAAACATTTACACCACAGTCATCTGTACACTATCCAAATAATTATTAAAATCATCATCACCACAATTTAAAGGCCACATGTGATCCATATTCTTTCCTCCTTTCCCTGAGGCAGCTGGGGGATTTTCATTTTCAAGAGCTGATACAATGAAAGCATATATTATGGCATATATTAAGTCATATCAGCATTAGAGTATCTTGCTGGACCAGGCTGACTTTTTATTAAGGATCTGTGTAAAAGTGCCATTTGCATAGTACTAATTTAGAAATTGCATTGCTGCCCATTCAGATTAAGACTGCATAAAAGAGAATGGTTTTATTCACAGAGAAATGAATAGTGTTATGTGCATATCATCCATAGGAATACTATAAGATTCAGTATACGCCCTATAACATATAAAACATGCATACTAAGTTTTCACTGAGAATCAAATGGGAATATGTGGAAGGATACATCCTGTGCTAAAATGAGCTGGAATTTGTTTATCTCCATATAAGCATCTTATGTTAGATACTGCGTGGCCAACTACCTGGAGAGAGAGGCTCGTGGAGGATCATGCTATGGAATGAAAGCAATTGAGTTCAGTTTCACATTGAATGCTATTATTGCATTTTCCTTTTATAAAATTCTTGATTAACTACTTTGGAGTATTAAGCAGGGAAGTAAGCCACGGTACTTCACCAGCTGCTAAAACGTGATGCTTTATTTAATGTTTATTAAGGGAGAATCTCTAATTGGTCTGTCAGTGAACCTTACTATCCCTGAGGGGGTGTATATACATATATATAAAAAGAGCAGGCTTTCATACTATGTTTATTGTTGATTTAAGACAATACCACAGTGAAGGAATTGGCAAAAAAACAAGTCTGAACACATGTGGGAGGTAAAAGTGGAGTCCACATTAAATTCACTAAAAACCAAACATTGTAAATGCCAGCTTCACGCAGAAGTATCAGACAGGAGCATTCCCCTCCCTCATAAATTTTTCACAAAGCCAAATTTAAAAGCTGTTTCTGAATTATCCTAATTATGGATAAAACTGATTGCACTTTAGGGGTCCCAGAAGATTTGGTAAAGCACCAGCTACATAATACAAACAAACTTTCCATTACTGGAGAGCCAAATATGGATTTCATTTGCAATATCATATGTAAGAGAAGAATTTGGCTCTCAGGCTTCATTTACAAGTCTAGTCACCTAGAAAATTAAGGGGCAGAATATTATGATCTACTTCTTTTTAGTCGAGAACACAGCTAATTTTCCAATCACAGTCAAAAGAGAAATTGGACAGTTATGCTCTTTCACAGATTTATTCTCTTTGATCACATCTGTATTATACTTTGGCTGCTATTTAACTTCTAGGTGCAATTCAAAGTCTTGATTATGGTCTTCGAGTCCATGACTCAAGCTATCTCAGAGACTGTCTCTTCTCTTAAGACCCACACAGCAACTGTGATAGAGAAGAGAAATTCAGCTTTTAGTCTCTGGTATTGAATTTCTAGGGCTTGGTGTAGGGTGCTCCCAGCAGCACCTAACCACCTCTTGTCCTCCGTCCTTAAAACTCGCATTAGCTGTGACGACTACAAAAAATCTTGACAGTGGCTTGGCAGCTAGTATTCTCAGACCACTGCCTACCATATTGACCTACACCATCTCAACTGTTTTTCTCCTGGTGCTCCCCATCTCTGTATCTCCCTGTTGCTTTTTGTCTCATACTTAGACCATAAGTTCTTTGGGGCAGGAACTGTCTTTCTGTTATAAGTGTCTATGATGCTACAACAATGGGCTGCTGGTCCATGACTGGGATTTCTAGGCACTATGGTAATACAAATAATAAGAGTGACTTCAACTCTATATTGTGCTTTCAGCAGAATTCAGAACTATGATCTCACAGCTTTAGGGTATGAGGCAAGTTACCATAGACAATACAGGGGAAGGGATGCAGATCAGGATAAGTAAAGAACACGTCAGAGATCTTCTGACTAATTTGAATTAATTCAAGTCATCAGGGCATGTTACTATTCACCCCAGGTTGCCAAAGAAATTAGCTGAAGAAATCTCAGAGCCACTGACAATATTTGCAAACTCGTGGGTGACAGGAAAGGAAGACTGGAGAAGGGCTAACATAGTCCCCAACTTTTCAAAGGGGGGAAAAAGGAGGAGCGGGGGAACTATAAACCAGTCAGCCTGACCTTGATACTTGGGTGATGAAGAGGGTGATCAATATCAGCCAACATGGATTTACTAAGATTAAATCATGCCAAACCAGCTTGATTTCCTTCTTTGATAAGGTAACAGGTTTGGTGAATAGGGGGAATGTGGAGGACATAATATGAGACTGACAGTCTCATAAGTAAGCTGGAGAAATGCAGGCTTGGTAGAACTACCATTAAGTGGATACATAATTGGTTAAACAACTGCAAACAAAGAGTAACTATTAATGGAATGAAGTCAGATTGGAATGAGGTAGCTGTTCTGGGTCTGGTGTTATTTAACATCTTTATTAATGATCAAGATGTAGGAATGGAGAGCATACTGATCAAATATGCAGATGACACAAAGTTAGGGGGGACTGTAAACACTTTGAAGAATAGAACTAAAATTCAAAGGGGCCTTAATAAATTGGAGAACTGGACTATAGACAACACAATGAAATTCAACAAAGACAAATGTAAGGTGCTACACTTAGGGAAGAAGTACAGAATGGGGGATAACTGGTTTGGCAGCAGCACTATTGAAAATAATCTAGAAGCTGTGGTGGATCACAGCCTCAGCATGAGCCAACAATGTGATGCTGTTGCAAAAAAGCAAATAGAATTTTGGGTTGCATTAACAGAGGCGTATCATGCAAGTCACAGCAGGTGATAGTACCACTCTTCTCAGCACTGGTTACTCCTCAGCTGGAGTACTGTGTCTAATTTCAGTCACCACTGTATACAAAGGATGTAGAGAAACTGGAAAGTATCTAGAAGTGAGCAACAAAGATGATCAAAGGGATTGAATGGCAATATGGGAATGACATATGAGAAAAGGCTGAAGGAACAGGGTACGTTTAGTTTGGTAAAGAGGAGATTAAAGGACAGAGGGGACATGATATAAGTCTTCAAATACTTGCAACAAATACATTGTTTATATAAAAAAGATGGAGAAAAATTGTTCTCTTTTGCCACAGAGGGCAGGACAAGAGGCAATGGGTTCAAACTACAGTATAGCACAGGGGTGGCCAACATGTGGCTCTGGAGCCACATGCAGCTCTTCAGAAATTAATATGTGGCTCCATGTATAGGCAGCAACTCCAGGGCTGGAATTACAGGCACCAACTTTCCAATGTGCAGGGGGGTGCTCACTGCTCAGCCCCTGGCTCTGCCACAGGCCCTGCCTCCATTCCACCCCTTCCTGCCCCCTCCCCTAAGCCTGCTGTGCCCTTGCTCCTTCCCCTCCGATCCTTCTGCATGCCACGAAACAGCTGATCGGGAGGTGCGGGGAAAGAGGGGGAGGTGCTGATCAGCAGGGCTGCCAGTGGTCGGGAGGCACTGGGAGCCGGGGGGGGGGGGCGGGGGGACTGATGGGGGGGGCTGCTGACGTATTAGCTGTGGCTCTTTGGCAAATTCTTTGGTAAATTCTTGCTCCTTCTCAGGCTCAGGTTGGCCACCCCTAGTATAGCAGATTTAGATTAAATCTCAGGAAAAACTTCCTAACTGTAAGAACAATAGGACAATGGAACAAACTGCTTAGGGTAGTCATGGAAGCTCCTTCACTGGAGGTTTTCAAATAGAGGCTGGATAGCCATTTTTCTTGGATGATTTAGACACAACAAATCCTGCATCTTGGCAGGGGGCTAGACTAGGTGATCCTTGTGGTCCATTCTAACCCTATGGTTCTATGATTCAATGAAAACATCTGTTTAATCAGTCTCTCCGTGAGTTTTATATTACCCTTGTTACTAGCAAAACTACCAAATATGTTCTCTCCAATGAAACCAATATTCAAGGAGGAGAAGGAAGGAAGGAAGGAGAGCACTGTTAGGAAGTGTTGTGTATTCCTAACAAATTCAGCTAAAAGTGCTCACAGATGAGTGCTCTCAAAATGGATGTAATATTAGATGCAAATAATACATTATAGAGTATAAAACAACTATCACTACATATGTATAGAGATTATAAATAGGAAAATACAAATATTACATCATACACTAAAATGAGCAGGGATTTGTTTAGGGTGGGATGAAGGAGATGAAATTACCAAAGAAGTGATGAAAAGAAAATAACAGGGAAAATTAAAGATTGAATATAAGGAAAACTTCATGGCGGATCTTTTCTTCTCTAGAACAATCTTCCGAATAAAAAACAGTGGAAAAATCATCAACTATATTATTTAAAACAAGAATGAAAACAGCCTTAGATAATATACTGCAGAGTCTACCACTGGTGGGGGAAATAGTATAAACTCACTATATGAGTGAATAGGCTTTTTCCAGCTCCAAGATGAGTGATTCTAAGGAGATCATCTAACACCAGCATACAAAAGTACCATATAAAAAGACAAATATACACACATATTTCAACAGCCATATTAAATGTTGGCCTGAAAAGAGCAAAGCAGAGAAACTCTGAGTTACCATTCCTTCCTAAACTTACTGTACTATGTAGTCTATTGGCTGAAATCTCTGGTTTGCTAAGTCAGCTTTCCACTGCTCAGAAGACATGAACTGTCCAGTAATGGACAACAGAGACATCCCCCTGCAAGAGGGACTGGTGGAAAGTCAGCGGAGGTGGCATAGCAGCTTCTGTACCAGCCTCCTCCCAACTCCCAGTATAAAGAGAGGGACAGGACATTCCAGCAGTAAGACTGACTGGAGGCGGGGAAAGTGGGCCAAGTGGAGTTCTACTCTGCCCCACTCAGTCCTCCTCTGGCATAAGGTTACCAGGGCCAGGTGCTGCTATGACAGGCTCCCTGAAGAGGTCCCCCTCTCCACTGCCTCCAAGCAGATCTCAGATGAAGTGGAGAATCTTTTCCTCTAACTTTGTGAGCCATAATACTTGAGCCTGTATGGTGAGGATGGGCTCCACCTAAACCAAAAGAGAACCAGACTGCTAGCACACAACATTAAAAAGGCCATAGCGGAGTTTTTAAACTAAGGGTTGGGAGAAAGCCAACAGGTGCGGAGGAGCACATGGTTTGGAGGCAGACATCCCAAAGAGGAGGATCTATTAAAGGGGATACTCTATATTCTAGTAAAGAGGAGAGGATAGAACTTGCCTATGTACAGGTTGGAACTGAAGACAAAATGTCAAATGAAAAAGAGTCCCATTCAATTACATTACATGAAGACTGACAACTAAATACTGACAAATTTTATAAGGGTCTGTATACAAACGCTAGAAGTCCAAGATGGGTGAACTTGTGTGCCTAGTATTACATAAGGATACCAATATAATAGGCATCACAGAACCTTGGTGGATGAACTTGTGTGCCTAGTATTACATAAGGATACCAATATAATAGGCATCACAGAACCTTGGTGGAATGATGATAATCAGCGGGACACAGTAATGCCATGGTACAAAATATACAGGAATTACAGAGTAGGTCATACTGATGGGGGAGTGGCAATATATGTGAAAGAAAGCCAAATCAAATATAGTAAAATTCTTAAATGACTCAAACTATATCATAGTATCTCTGTAGAAAGAAATTCAACACTTGAACAATAAGAGTTCAGCAATAGGAATATACTACCAACCACCTAACCAGGATGGTGACAGTGACTATGGAGATTAGAGAGACTACATAAAGAAAATCCAATAATGGGGGATTTCAACTATCCCCCATATTGATGGGGTACATGACACCTCAGGACATGATACATAAATAACATTTCTTGACTGCTTCTTGGAGCAGTTGGTCTTGGAACCCACAAGGGGACAGGCAAATCTTGATTTAGTCCTAAATGGTGCACAGGTTCTGGTCCAAGAAGTGAATATAGTTGAACCACTCAGTAATAGCAACCACAATGTAATCAAACTTAACATCTTTGTAGGGAGGAAAATGCCAAAAAAACCCACTACAGTAGCATTCAACGTCAAAAAGGGGAACTACACAAAAATGAGTAAGCTAACTTAATGGAAATTATAAGGAACTGTCACAAGAGTGAAATGGAAGCTGCATGGAAACTCTTTTAAAAAACACCATAGAGGTTCAAACTAAAAGTACACCCCAAATCAAAAACACAATACAAGGACCAAAAAATGCCACCATGGCTAAATAATAAAGTAAAAGAAGCAGTCAGAGACAAAAAGACATTGTTTACAAATTGGAAGCTAAATCCTAAGGAAAATAGGAAAGAGCATAAACTCTGGCGAGTAAAGTGTAAAAGTATAATTAGGCAGGCCAAAAAAGAATTTGAAAAGCAACTAGCAAAAGACACAAAAACTAACAGCAACAATTCTTTTAAATACATCAAAAGCAGGAAGCCTGCCAAAGAATCAATGGAGCCATCCCTTGGGTACAGCAAATCAGGGTGACCACTCCAGGCCCCATGCTTTGGGGGGGTCCCACAAGCCAGTGCAATTGGCCGGCGCAGTCGGTTCCGGAAGTGACAGATTTGTCACTTCCACCCCAGGCCCCGCACCCCATATGGACAGCCTTGAGTAGAACCACTAGACTGTTGTAACACTGAAGGAGACAGGGCATTTGTGGAGGAGCTAAATGAATTACTTTCATTGGTCTTCATGGCTGAGGATGTGAGGGAGATTCCCACATCTAAGCCATTATTTTTAGATGACAAATATGAGGAAGTGTCCCACACTGAGGTGTTGATAGAGGAGGTTTTGGAACAAATTGTAAATTAAACAGTAATAAGTCAGCAAGACTGGATAGTATTCAGCCAAGAGTTTTGAAGGAACTTAAATATGAAAATGCAGAACTACTAAGTGTGTTATGTAACCTATCACTTAAGTCACCCTGAGTACCAGATGACTGGAGGATAGCTAATGTGATGCCAATTTTTTAAAAAAGCTCCAGAGACAACCCTGGCAATTACAGGCTGGTAAGCCTAATTTCAACACCATTCAAATTGGTAGAAACTACTGTAAAGAAGAGAATTATCAGACACATAAGATGAACACAATATGCTGGGGGAAAAGTCAACATGACTTTTGTAAAGGGAAATCATGCCTAACCATTAGAATTCTTTGAGGTTATCAACAAACAAGTAGACAAGGGTCATCCAGTTGATATACTGTCTTTGACTTTCAGAAAGCCTTTGTCAAAGTCCCTCACCAAAGGTTCTTAAGCAAAAGTAAGCAGTTATGGGATAAGAGGGAAGGTCCTTTCATAGATCAGTACCTGCTTAAAAGATAGGAAGCCAAGGCTAGGAATAAATGGTTAGATTTCACAATGGAGAGAGGTAAATAGCTGAGTCCCCCAAGGTTCTGTACTGGATCACGTGTTGTTCAACATATTCATAAATTATCTGTAAAAGGGTAAACAGTGAGGTGACAAAGTTTGCAGAAAATACAAAATTACTCAAAATAGTTAAATCCAAAGCAGACTGCAAAGACTTACACAGGGATCTCACAAAACTGGGTGACTGGGCAACAAAATGGAAGATGAAATTCAATGTTTATAAATGCAACTTAACACACATTGTAAAACATAATGCCAACTATACATACAAAATGTTGAGGTCTAAATTAGTTGTTACAACTCAAGAAAGAGATCTTGGAGCAATTAAGGATAGTTCTCTGCTCAATGTATAGCAGCAGTCAAAAAACTGAACAGAATGTTAGGAACCATTAGGAAAGGGACAGCTAATAAGAGAGAAAATATCATAAGGTGACAAAATAAATCTATGGTACACCCACACCTTGAATACTGCATGCAGTACTTGTCACCCCATCTCAAAAAACATATATTCGAACTGGAAAAAGTAGAGAGAAGAACATAAAAATGATTAAGGGTATAGAAAACCTTCCATATGAGGTGAGAGTTAAGAGACTGGGACTCTTCATCTTAAGAAAGAGAAAGTTGAAGGAGGGTATGACAGAGGTCTATAAAATCATGAATGGTACGGAGAAAGTGTATAAAGAAGTGTTATTTCTGCAGGGTGTAGCCCGAAGATACTATGTCAAGCACCCAGTGGTCCGAGGTCAGCTGCGACCAGGCTGACCGGAAGGGGGCACAGGCGGTTGAGGAAAGAACAAGGGGGTGGATCCTGGAAAGTGACTAAGGTGCTGTCCTTGGGCACATCCTCAAAATACCTGCTTCTCGCTTCCTTGGCCTCTGGAAGAACCAGGCTGGGCAGAGGAATGGGCAGACTAAGGGTGACGCTGTTTAAATCCTTTGTCTCTGTCTTTCCTGTAGGAGATGGACAGGGGGACACCCCAGGACCTTGATGGAGGCGGAGGGGATGGAATGGCTTTCTAGGACAGCTGAGGGGTGCATAGGCCCAAGGAATGGAGGGTGGCATGGGAGTCTTTAAGGCCATAGAGCTGCGCATTGGTCAACTCTGTTCCCTCAAACAGAAGGTCCAGAGAACTGTAACCAGGAGCTGCACCTCATCACCACCGCAGAGGCAACAACCCTGGCTGCCAAGTCCGTAGCATCCCAGGCTATCTGGAGAGCCTCTTGCCACCGCTTTGCCCTCTTCCACCAAGGCAGTGATCTCCTGGGCTCGGTCCTGTGGGAGGCCCTCCTTGAACTTGCTGATGGAGTCCCACAGGTTGAAGTTGTACCTGCCTAGCAGGGCCTGATGGTTAGACATCGGAACATGCAGGCTGGCTGTCGAATAATTTTCCTGCCAAACAAGTCCAGCCTCTTGGCATCTTTATGTTTTGGTGTGCCACTCACCTGACCCTTTCATTGACGGCAGACATGACCAGGGACCCTGCTGGAGGGTGGGTGTACAGGTACTCAAATCCCTTTGTGGGCACATAGTACTTCTTTTCCACCTTCTTGGAGGTAGGTGGAATGGACGAGTGGGTCTGCCACACAGACTTGGCAATTTTAAGGACTCCTGGGTGGATGGGCAATGCAACCCGGGCCAGGGTGGAAGGTATGACATTAAAGAGGTCGTCGGACTCCTCCGCTAACTCCTCAACCTCCAAGTTCAGGTTGGCAGCCATCCTTTTGAGCAGGGTCCACTGCTCCTTGAAGTTGTCAGAGAGGCTGCTTGTTTGCAAGAGGCCCCCGAACGCTTCATCCAGAGATGACAAAGATTACTGCACAGCAGAGGGAGGGGCGGCTTCCCCTGGCTTATCCAGGGCATCGGAGCCCGCTGTGTTGCCCCCGTGTCGGATTCGACACCGTGCTCCAACACGCAGGAGCTGGGCTGGTCTCACGGGCTGGTGGTGATTCGCCTTTTATAGGTGAGGGGCTGAACTCCCCTTCAGGCTTGGACCATGGCCCTTCCAGTGACATCACAGAGCTGTAGATGTCTGAGTCTGCCAACTGACACTCATCGGCAACCAGTGAGGAGAGGGCAAGAATCCATGCCAGCCTGAAGAGCAGTACCAGGGAGCCGGAGACCGGTGCTGTGACTGGGAACAATCCTGCACAGGGGGGACTGACGCCTGGAAGACCGCCTAGGTGATGGTGAGCTGCGCCATGATAAACTCTGGCGGGAGGCCCAATAGTACCAGGGGTACAGGGATCAGCATCGTGACTCAGGTGTGACTTGCAGGCAGAGACCTTGGCATCAGGGACCTGTGTCTTCTAACCAGGGACTGAGGCTGTGGTGCCAGGGTCCAAGGCCGCAGTGATGGGGACTGATGCCTGCAGTCCAGGGATTGGGGACACTCCCACTGCTTTAGGGGGTGGTCCCATAACCAGCTTGCCCACAGATGCCGGGACCTGGGCTAGGTCTGTCGTCTGGCTTGACGTCTGGTGCCGGTCAGCCTACTTGCTGTTTGGCTGCCAGGCCCACTTTGGGCACAGATGACCCTATTAGGGGCTGATACCCCCTTCTGCTCCCAGAAGTCAGAGGCAGGTCCCTGGCTGGACTAGGGGGGCTGACCCCAGAAGTACCCCCAAGCAGGTTTGGGGTGGGCACATGACCTGACACAGGTCCTTTGCCTGAAGCCCTCTTTTCCTGTGGTGCCGGCGGGCCCGTCGACTTTGACTGCTTCTTAGGCACCGGGGAGGGGGAACAGTGCCAGGTGGATTCCGGTGCTGGTGGTGTACTGTGTGCCAACACCAAGGTGTCGGGCATGGAGTCCAATCGAGAGGGCTTCGAGGTAAGATGAAGCAAAGCCTCCACGAGAAGGGCCCTTAAGCAGATATCCCACTCCTTCTGAGTTCGAGGGCAAAAAACTTATTTCAGATCCTGCACTTATCCTTTCTGTGGGACTCCCCCAATCACTTTAAACAGCTCTCATGGGGGTCAGTAACGGGCTTCAGCCAGCTGCACACTGAACATGGCTTAAGCATGGGGAATGGGGCATGCCGGGCTCCGAGACGAAGTCCCAGCTGGGTCTCTAATGCCTAAACTCTACTCTGACACTTAACTTAAAGGTCTAACTCAATACCTATCAACTAACAACAAAGGAGACAGAACAATGGATTGTAAGAATCGCTAATGCTTTTGTGATGCAAAACAAGGCGCTCTGACCAACCATCATAGGCGGTAAGGAGGAACAGAGAGGATGTAGGGTCAGCAGCACCTAATATACCAGCACATGAGCACGGCAAAAATCTCCAATGACTGTTTTTGTGGGCATGCACACATCTAGAATGGAATCGACATGAGCAAGCACTCGAAGAAGAATTATTGTTTGGCTGGTAATATTCAGAGTGCTATGAACTGTATATTACATTACATTATATTGAATTATATATGGAGAGTTTTAAACTTTGTAAAAGTGCTCAGATCATTAGGTAATTATTGTTTATATTACAGTAGTGCCTAGAGATCCCAAACAAGATCAGTTTCTCACTGTGCTTGGTGCTGTACATATACATAGAAGGAGACAATCCCCACCCCCAAAGAGTTTACAGTCCAAATATACAAGACAAAAGGCACAGAGGAAGTTATCTGTCCCAGATTATACAGCAAGTTATAGACAGATGAGAGAGTAGAAGTCCATTCTCATGAGTCACAGTGCAGTACCCTGCACCCCCGGAACATGCTCCTCTCTAAATACGGGCACTTCTTATTATACATAATTACACTCAGTACAGATACATGAGGAGCATCAACAATGAACATTTTCCCACACTGTTCTGCTAATGTACCTTAAGGAAAACTGGAGGTTCCAGAGTGGTTTAAATTCTACATTAATACAGTCTTATGATTTGTGGTGCAGTAGCACTGGAATTCAGGACCCATGCTAAGTGCTGCATAAAATGTGTAATAAAAAGCCCACTGTTTCTTCCACAAAAAACTTTCTGCTGAGGTGACAAACAGTGATGCAGAAACTGGACTGAGACCACCCAATTTTTTTTCATGTATCAAAATTAATAACAATCTGCTATTACCATCTTTCCAACACTCGTGACCTGGGAGATTAACCACTGACATTACTTAGCTTTTATGGATGGGATATTTGAAAAGCACCTAAGTGACTTAATAGCAAGTGTCCCACCGAAAGTCAGGGAGCTCCTTACTCACTGAGACACTTCTGCAATGTTCACACTTTATCTTATTAATAATAACTTGAACCATCATCTCTATCACCTTTGTGTTTTTCAGCAGTAGAACGACAAAACTCTTGCTGACTTTGCTCTGGCTTTGGATTTCCTATGAACACAGTACAATGTCAAAGAGCTCCTTATATTCCTTTCATAGACACTGTAATGGCTGAAAGGTCTCCCAAGATATTATGCTATAGATATTTAGTGAGACTATTATTTTTAATGTGCACCCAGTAGATACATTGTAATGTTTTGAAGGAAAAGTCCATTTCCATGCATAGGTCTAATTCTTGGACAGGAATGGCCTAGTGGATGTAATTGGACTTGTCTCACCAACCTCTGCTCACTTGGGAGACAATGAGATGGGCCAAGGACCAACAAGAAAAGAAAAGGGGCCTTCCCATAGTTTAAGTGCAAACATGAATAGATAATAAATAAAGAGCACTTATACACCCTTTTACATATTTAAACTGCTGAACACACATTAACAAGATAGGTTAGCATGAGCTTTATTTTCTGAATGCGGAAACTGAAGCTGAGAGAAGAAGCTACTTCCACACAGCAAGACAATACTGGAGAAAGCATTTGAACACTAGAGTGTCTGATCCCCAATCATGATGCAGCTTCACAGTGAATCTGCATCAGAAACCAGACAATTAATACATATTATGTATTATTTGTCTGATTTCTAAGGCTAATGTGTCTGTCCAGCAGTCTCCTTTGCTGGCAGTTTGTTTCCCAAATTATAGCCCTAAAAGAACTTTTAACTGTCAAAAACTGGAATTTATAGAGAATATATAGGCAGAATCCCTTGCTCAAACAGTGACATTCAGTGTATCACTACAGAAAACATACTGTTTGTACTCACTGGTATTTTATTGTATTTGACTCTATAGGAATAAAATGGTTGTTGAAGCAGCAAGTACCATATTAGAGCTATTTGCATTGTATTTGTGAAATGCACCAATATGAAACTATTCACTTCCATCATGGCTGCTAGCAACATGTAATGCCGTGCTGTGGGTGGTTCAAAGCATCTGCTATGAAAGGTGTAGGAGTTGGGAAGCAGTGACAATTTATACTCCCATTGATTTTATAGCAAGAAGAGAGAAGGAGAGAGGCAGAAACAAGCAACTTCACTCAAGATGGAAGCATGAAGAAAATTAGAATAAACATGTCTTGATGAAAGTTGTTGGGATATTCCATTAAGGAAAAATAACAAGTGATGGTCCAGCTAAATTATAACTATACACTGCTCAACCTTGGCAAAGCACACCACAATAGAAGTGCTATGGTATGTGAAAGCAACTTAGGACAGAAGTACCAAAGTGTGTAACTAGAGACAATATTCTTCCTCCAAGGCAAAGTGCAGCCTTTAAAACATGTGTAGTGACCAGCGATCACAGTACTTTCCTTAACAGCCCCTTACAAACTCAGGTCCCAACTCTTCTTCCCTTCATGGGTCCTCATTTTATTCCCAAATCTTGAATTCCAGCCTTCTGTGGGGGTAAGGGGACTCCTCTTTCCAACAACATATCCACAAACACAGTCACAGCAATTAACCAACACCACCCCTCCTGCATAAGGGAAAATAAATAATTTATTGGGATCTCAACACATTTCTGCCCAGACTTGTGATGACAGCTGGGCACTACTAAAGGCACGGCATTCTAAATGGGGGGGAAATCTGTTGCGTTAGCTATTGGTGTAATCACACTATTAATCACATTATTTTGAGAGGCTATTGGTCGTTCAAACTGCTTGTCATTTGAACAATGAGGACACAGTTATCTATAGCAACTTGTTCATGCAATCCACTAATTGATTCACATTTTTCTTTGGTAATTTTTACAGTTTTCAAATTGGATTTTTTTAAATGAGGAATTAAGGGTTCCTGAATTGTATATTGTTTCTCCAAATCAGTGTTTCATTTGTGGCTAGGTATTTGGATTCAATTGTCAGATATCCTGTCAGTTCACCATATTGTTTATAAATTAATCTGTTTTACATTTGATACATATATTCTGCTTTGTTGTGTGACAATCTACTGTACATCTAGATAAACACAAGATAATAAACACTCCAAAGCTGCATTTAGTCTAAGTGGGTCAGTTCTAATGAGCAAGCATGACATTTACATGTAACAAGCAGATTGATCGGAGTGTTGAAAAACGGAATATGGCATCAACTCAGGAAATATGCATATACATGGAGTTTAGGTTATCCAATTTTCTTACATCCAAAATGTCCCTCTCAAGCATTGATCTCCGGATCAATTTAGATTAAACAGTATCTGTGATTTAGATGTGGCAAATTTTTGCCAGCATTACCTTTTCACTTACAATACAAAAAATGCCCTCATTTCAATACATCTAGATAAAATCCAGCATGGACAGAACAGAAAGAGAACACAGTTGCAGTGATCATACACTCTGCTCCTTAGAGAAAAGGACGTTATGAACAGTATATTTCCTGAGCTACAACTTGATATACTGTACAAGCAAGAACAATCTAGGGGTGTATCTTTAAAAAACAGTAATACGCCCAGCAACAATCAGCTACATACAACTTTGTCCAGAGATTTTGAAATAGGAATACCATGACCATGCTGTGTATTTATTTTTTCTAACACAAACTGAACTGCACTGTGCAAAAACAAAAAGCTAACTGGATATATACACTGCAAAATTTACAACCAATCCCTTCATAGATACTATAGCAAGGCTGCTTCCACAGATACCTAAAGAAATGGGGGGGGGGGAGTGAAAGAAATATAGACACCTCCCAGATATATACAAAATATACTCCAGGTCTTTGTTCAGTCTGGACACCCATTGAAAGGTGTAAATAATGGTTACATTGTTAGATTTCTAACTCCAACTAGCTCCAAATATTGTGTGAGTGGCTCTCTCATAGTTCACAGTGGGCTCCCTTGACCCAGCTAGACAAGCGTGAAAACATGAAATAAATGAAGGTTAACAAAGGACTGGTCTGGGAAACAGTCCACATTAAAAGCTTGCAGTGTTACTACTATGCATATAAGACTGTGCATTTGAATTCCATAAGTCTTAAATATTCACAATCACAATATTAATTCCAGACATTACTTCAAGAAGCCAAATGGAAAAATCTTTCATATCTGCTACACCAGGATATTCACTAGCCTTAGAGGCATGCACCCAAAGCAAATAAGGAAACTGCAAAATAATACCATATTTGTAAACGGAAAACTATTTATCACAATACCTTTTTGTGTTTGTCCCTCTTCCATATTCTCTTCCATGGCTACCTTTCTTCACTACAAACTGCTACACAGAATTAATCAAAGGCTTCAATTAGATGTTGGAAAAAGTGTGGGGTGCTTTTTTCCTGGGAAGCTCCAACAGCAGAGGCTTAGGCAAGTCCTCAGAGCTTAGCTAAGGCTCTCTCACTCTCCTTGTTTGCTTGGAGACAGGCTGTCAAGTGTAATTTCATTCAAATTACTCTTCCGTGAAGATTATCAATTTTTCTTCTCAAAGCTGCCCATTGTATATCACTGTAAACAGGTATTCAAATGAACAGCCAGTGAATTTTAGGGGGAAATTTGGTGTCCGTCCCAGTAGCAGTGACACTGTAATTCATAAGCCTTGCTTTGCATATAAAATGGGGGAAAGAAATTGAGGTTTGTATTGAAATCTGCGTTTTAAATTGGAAACAGGCTGCACTGAGAACAGATGGAGGGGAGTCCTCCTAACATGAAGCAGACCACCAACCCATAATTCCCCCTATTTGCTACCAAAGTGGGAAAACCCAGATGCCTGTGGGTTCTTTATGCTGCAGTAGTTGTCTCACTCTCGGTCAGATACATTACTAATATTCTCCTTCATTTTCTCGCTCTCTCATATATTTATACTATTTGGGTATAATTAGTATTAGAAATACATACTATTATACTTATTCTATAATGTATTCTGACAGGCTGCAAAAGGGTTTGTTCAAAAGAAGGATACACCTTTGTAATTTAAGGTGGGTTTTTTTCAAGTATATATATAAAAAAGCAGAAAGTATGTAATAGAGAATATTACTGACTGCCCATCAAATCCTCTATTTAAGGTAAATTATCTCTCACAATGCCACAAATTGGCAGATGTGAATTTAAAGTAAGACAGTGAGATGTTTAAATAAATATTCTATCCATTTTTTTCCTGCAGTATAGCATGCAAAATTATCGGTAGGCTGTAGTACCTTATTAAAAGATGGAACCTTTTCAAGATGGTGAAGCTTAAAACAAAACAAAAACAAAACCCCACACATTACACAATCTTTGTCATGGATTGTTGGAGGAAAAACACAGGTTCAGTACATTGTGGGGGCACTTACTTGTTTGGGGAGCTGTGCAGTCTGATTTGAAATGCAAATTGGACACTGCAGTCTATCAATAAATTAGCATTTTTGTACCTTGGCCTGTTGAGTGGCATAGCATCATCTTAAGAGTTTGAATACTTCCTAGAAGTGCAACAAGAAAAACACACACAATGTGTGTTCTGGGGTTTTTTTCCCCATCCTCCTGGGAAAACATGACTAATTCTCACCATGAATCTAAAATGTCAAGACTTAAAATGGGTAAACACAGAAGCAAAACTATTTTTAATGTGATGTTATTAAAAGGGACCCCCTCACCAGCTCGCTCTAAGTTTAAAATTGTTTTCAAGTCTGCTAAATATTTTGTATACTATTTTGTTCGTAACAGTTCACATCAACAGAAATTTCGTGAATTTGTACATTCAGATAGATACCTACCTGACCATTCTGTTTTTAAAATACACCTATCTAGCACTTTCGTTGCATGTACACCTCTTATATGGAATAGATAAGGACCAATTTACAACAGATTCAGTCTTCCCAGACCCCCTAGATATTTTTCAAACCAAAATCTCCCAAAACCACCACTCAGCTGCTCATCTATCTAAGATGGCTTCAACATTGTAGTATGCAAGGATCTTGCATCCCCCAGAAAATCTGGGGAAACAAATGAGCTTGCAGCATGACCTAAAAATCCACAGATTTGGATTTTGTTGAATTGCATCATAAAATGCATGTCACAGCTGAACATTCCTTATTGAGAACACCCTCCTCTAGGCCCCCCATTATTAAACCAGGGGAGTGTTAGCTTAAGCACCTGAGAGGAACTGAACTACCATGGTATCATAAGGGGAGATGTGAGGTGAGAAGACCTATTAGAGCCCACTAGGGACAGTGTATCTCCTCCCCAAGGCAGCAGTACTATGGTTACTACCAGACCCCTCTGAGAACCTCACTACCAAAGGCAACATCAGCTGATTTGTGCATACCCTGCCAGTGGTGTCTCCAGAAGGTCTCAGCACATCACATGGCTACACAGCACAGCTAACCCATCGAGCCTCTTTGTGCTCCATCCAGGAGATGGCGATCTCTTGGAAAAAGTGAGCTTGAAGCTTCTCTGAGCAGGAAACACACACAATACCAGATGCTGGCTATTATCCAGTGGCAGAGGATGTATCCGGATTGCTTCTACTCTTTGTGGGGCCCTTTGCACAGCACAAACAAAAGAGACTTGTGTAAGAGTTTGGTTTCAGAAAGGTAGACCCTAAGAACAAACCAGACATACAGAGAATGGGACCGGACCTCAAGTCTTGCCTTACATTTGTGGCAGAAATTCAACAGTGAGACCTCCTAAATAAGGTGAATGGCTGAGACCAAATTGGGAGCAAGTCCACAGAACAAACCTTCTCTATGTGATGTTTCATTTTCCACAAGCCAGGGCTGTGAGTTCAGACTCTGGAATGGGTTAGTGACCACTAGAAAAATTGCTTTCCATAACAGGAGAGAGCATGGACTGGTGAAGTTAGGACCAAATAAGTCTGAACTGAGAGCAAGTGAGAACTATATTTAACTAAAAGGGATAGAGCCACACGAAACAAGAGTCCTAGAGAAAGAGACTGCCCTAAGGAGCCTAGCTACGGGAGAGGAGGTGTGAACCCCACTGGGAAGCTTCCTATGGACTTTAATAGAGCTGAGGGCAGAGGTCTGGACCCTAATGGAGATAGCACAGAGACTCTCTGAACCCCATTCTGGAAGAACTCCAGAAAGGACGGTGTGATAGGGTGTCCAACCCACACAAGGCTTAAAAGGGTTAAGGTGGCCAGGTATGCCAGTTTACTTCTCAGGCTGCACCAGGAGGAGCAACCAGGGATTGATTAAATAAAGCTCATCTTGACAGGAACAGGAGGTGCCTGTATAAAACCCAGAGACTCAGAGAAAGGGGCTGCAGGGAAGTAGGCTGCAGTCATTCCCTGAGCAGAGGGAGTTGGAAAGCTGACAAACCCAGAGAGGTGGGAAGCCAGGAAGATGGGAAAGCAGCAAGGTAGGACAGAGCAGGCCTTGGCTGCTGACTAGAGGGCCCCTGAGCTGGAACCTGGCATAGAGGACAGGCCCAGGTTCCCCTACCAGCTACTGGGGGCATGTCACAGGCCAGGCAAAGGACAGCGGACTGCCTGGGATGATTTATTCTAGAAAGACTTTGTTACATACCTCCTGTGGAAGGGGAAACCACATAGTGACCTGGCCTGAAGGCCAAGCCATGAAGAGGTGGCTGCAGTTCCTGAAGCCAGATGGGCTGCGGGGCAGGAAGGATGGGTAAAGATACCACCAGAGAAGGGTGCTACACCTGGCAGAGCTAATCCCCAGGACTGCCAAGAGGAGGCACCACCAGCAGCAAGTGAACCCTGTGACAGAGTGGATTGTAAATGTCTTGGCTAACATCCAATGGGATTAAAAAAAAAAAAAGACAGACCATGCCCTACAATAAGCAGAGTAAGTACACTTCTTTCATGAAGGTAGATTAACAACAAGGACATGGATGAACATTCCTGGATTTGAAAGGAAAGAGGGTTCATAAGATTTGTGGGGTGGGACTGATGTGTAGGACACCCTTTCTTTCTGCTAGGCAAAGACAGATCATAGGGTAGCTTGTGGGAGGGGCTGGGCACACCAGGCCCGTCTATATCATTGTGGGGCCATACAAAATCATAAGTCACTGATTTCTTTCTGCTTTCTTAGACACATAGGAAGTAGAGGAAGGAAGACCTAAGATACCTCCCTCACCTTTGAAATGGAGAAGGTACCCTGTTCCTATGCGTAAGGACCAAGGCATTTTCAATCATATCTGGGAACTAGGGAGCTGAAGCTTGATGTGAAGAAGTTGATCAAAGGAGGCCAGGTACCAGGTGTGACATTCCCCTCTGGTTTTATCCGGACCGGTGATCAGCTAGGTCACCCCAATCCTTGACTCTGGGAGCCAGCCTTACCCTGCTCTGCTGTGAGAACCCTCACTCCTGAGCTATTCACGCACAGCCTCTGGCATGTAAGCTGCTCCTTGAGTTGTGCAACCGAATGACACTAGCCAATATCTCCGGTCCCAGACACAACCCTAGGAACCTCCATCTTGCAGTGCCCAGTTATGCCCGCTGGACGCTGCAAGCTTATATGAGTTTGTCAGTTTAACAAGGAAATTGATATATAGCAGCCTTGTTATCCCAAAGGGAGCCTCTGACATGCTTCAAACCAAACGCACTGCTTCAGTTAGGATAAACAAATTTATTAACTATAAAGATAGATTTTAAGTGATTATAAGTCAAACCATAACAAGTCAGATTTGGTCAAATGAAATAAAAGCAAAACACATTCTAATCTGATCTTAACACTTTCAATGCCCTTACAAACTTAGATGCTTCTCACCACAGGCTGGCTGGTTACTCTTCAGCCAGGCTCTCCCCTTTGATCAGCGCTTCAGTCGCTTGGTGTAGTGTCTGTAGATGTTGGTGGAAGAGAGAGAGAGAGAGAGAGAGAGAGAGCATGGCAAAGTCTCTCCCTTTTATCATGTCCTTTCTTCCCTCTTGGCTTTGCCCCCCCCCCCCCCTTCAGTCAGGTGAGCATTACCTCATCGCAGTTCCAAACTGACCAAAGGAAGGAGGGGTGACTCCCTTGAGAGTATAACGGATTCTTTTGTTGGTGCCTAGGCCACCGGCCTTTGTTCCTGTGAGGCTGGGCTGGGTTTGTCCCATACCTGTCCTGATGAGGGTGAACTGCCTCTCTGCTCTTGGAGAGTTTTTGCCTGGGCTTATTTTAAGACATGAGGATACATTTTCAGCCTCATAAATACATACATGAAATTAAAACCTATAACATTACTGTAACAACAATGTTCAGTGCATCATGAGCCTTCTGAAGACACCCAACATGACAAACTTTGTATTGGATATCATACAATCATTTTACAAGGATTAACATAGAGGTGCTAGTTGTTCCCCTGAGGTACAGAGCATCACACCAGGTCACTTCTTGGCTGAAGACTTCCCACTAGAGATAGCATTCATCCAGATGGAGGCCTTTCTGGTTCAGCACAATGTCTGGGCACATGTAGGGCCTTGACAGACCCCAGGATTTTCTCTTCCTAGTGGAAGACATCATTAGAATCTGGAAGAGATTACTCCAAGTTCAGCCTTGATGATTCAGGTAGGCCATCATGGGGGCATTGTTGGACCTGGTTAGAATGTGGCTCTCAAGTCCCCCATAGCAATCTACTGGCCGCTCAAAACAATGGATGGTGAGGTCAGGCTTTTGTTCCTGAGGAGATGATGCCTCGACTGACTGAACTGTGACTGCTCCATCCATATTGATGCACTGAGAGTCCAGAAGTGAGGTTCGCTTTATAGTGTGAGACCCTGTCAGCTCCCAACTGAGATGTGATTTTTGTGGTTGAACAAAAGGAATTAGGTCCTCTGTGTTCTCCTCTATTGAGGAAAAGAAGAAAAGCAGATGTTGGAGAGGCAAAGAATGAATTCAAGCCTTGGACCAGATTCTAACAGAGCAATGTGGTGCTATGCACAAATAGATAGGCACTAAGCCACTAATGTGGACAAGTTCAAGTAGAGTCTCTAGTTTGAGGATTATGTCAGGGGTGGTAAAGACTGTCCACCATTACCTTTATTACAGAAGTGTCTGTGAGGGAGTAAGAGAACTCTTCTCCCAATTCACTACCAAGCTGAGCTGCCAGAATCTCAAATGTCGGGGACTGGGCCAGACTGGGAGTTATTCAGACCCCTTTCTTCCTGAAGAATGCTTCAACGACCACAATTATGTTCAAAACAGTCCTTGGGGCTGACCAATACTAAACGAAAGAACTTGGTGTTAAACTGGAAGTGCAGGTGTCCTGCAGAGAATCTGAGGAACCTCTGGTTGGTTTTTATTATAGGATATTACTGGTAAGCCTCCTTTAGAGCAATGGGTGCCAAACAGTCACACAGACCTATGACTGTTAGCAATAAGTGAAGAGACTCTATTCTGAAGGTTTGACACACTGATTCAGCACACTAAACATATCTTGCACCAGCTGAAGCTTCAGAAGTCTTGAGGTATAGCCCCATGTAGAACACATTGCACTGCAAAGTTATGGGTGTTGTGGCCAGGATGTAGGTGGCCTGGCCTAGTGGGCAGAGCAGATATCCAGATGGGGGGGAAAGCCAAGGGTCAGCACCAAAGTCAACTACTTAATTACCAGAGCCTTGGGTCAAACCAGGGTCAGGAATTGAAGCTGTGGGTCACAGCCGAGGTCAGATACCAAATGCCAGAGCCCAGGTCAATCCAGAGTCAGTGTTAGAAGTTGGAGGCCACAGTCGCAGACAGGACTGGTAACTGATGGTGGAAGTGAGGTAAAGGCAGGAACTAGACAAGAAGCAATGATCAAGCACAGAGCAGGAGCATACTGGGAACAGGAGCAAAGGCAGGGAGGAGGCAAGAACCGGAGCAGAGCAGGAATCAGGAACAAGTTTCAGTTCAAGAAGCAGGTACAAGCAGGGTCAAATGCAGCCACAACAGGAAATCACCTTGTTGCTCAGACAACTTCCTGTGCCTCATTCTGACTTATATAATGTGGTTGGACAAATTGGTGGAGCCCAGGTGATCCTCCAACCAAGGTTTCCCTGGGTGGTACCATGGCTGAGATTGTAGTCCTACTAGCTTTTCAGCCCACCATGCTTCAGCAAACATTGGATGAAGGCTAGTATGTGGCAGCTGGTCTGAGAGCTCCCAAACCTGGGTTCAAGACCTGGTATATTCACAATGGGTCACTGAGGAATGGCCCTCATTAGAGAGAGAAGATTGAAACCTTCTGGCCAAGTGTAAATGACAGAATGCTATGCAGGCATCTGAAAAAAGATGCAAGTCCCAAAGAACACCCAATTGACAAATTAGAGTAATTAAAAGGTGTGCAAATGCCCGGCTCAGTGAGAGGTGATATAAATTCAGACATTTCTTCTGACTTGGACTTTCCAGCATAATCTCAGTCTCTCTCTGAATTGAGTTACAGTCAGTTCACTCTCATTCAAACCCTGATCCCAGCCAGATATTCTATAAGTCAATCAACATTACTAGCAGATCTAATGAAAGAGTGACATACAGTTGAGAGTCATCTACCATACAAGTAAATCTTGCTTGCACATGCAAATTCAATTGCTGGGTAATACCTGAGAAAAATCACAGTTTTAATTTTTGAAGTGTTTTTGGGGTGGAGGGATATAAGGGTGACTATGATCCCTCTGTTTACGTTCTATGACTTGCTCCACCACCACCCTCAGAGGCTTTCCTTCACAGCAATCATCCATCCTCTTCAGAAGAGCAGGACACAGCTCCCTCTGGAATCTGTCAACACTATAATAATGATGAGCCAGGGAGCAAAGGACAATTCAAACTCCATTTCAGGCTCTCTCAAAGTTTTTAAGTGTTCTGCAGCCTGTGTTGGAGGATATATAATAAATGCAACATTATAATGAAACCAATTTACAGTCAATGCTCTCTCTTTTTGACCCAATTAATCCCCACCATCTCCCTATAGTGTCTCTCTCTACTCCTCCCACCCCCCTTCCCCACTACTAATGTACACAACAGATAGCAGTCTGAAGAATGTTGCAGGTTTAACATATTACCATATGAAGCTACCCTTAGTCTCTCATTTCCCCATATCTTTCAGATGGCACTGAAAATACACCAGCAGATCTGGCAGCTTCTCTCCCTGGATCTCAGCTGTCTACAGAATGTGTAATATTTTAAGAACACACTACAGTCTAGGACATATATGTTCAATCCAATAACAATTCATTAAAATGAACATATCCCCCAATACGTAAAGTGCCTGACCACTCCCCTCCCAACTGTCAATCCATTAACCCCTTCCCAGCTGTCAGTTATCAAACAGAAGCCTGATCTGCACCCCCTCTGACTGACCAACTAGTCCTAGTTTCCCACTCTCCTGGGATTTCTCCTAGCATCCACCAGTTCCAGTAAGGTGGGCCTCAGTAAGGCATTTTTGATGCATTCTGTTGTTCCTCAAAAAAAGGGGGGCATTTCTCTAAGGCACCAAGACTTTCTTAAAATATATGCTGTATAAAATTGTACTACTTTATTTGCAAATGTGAGCATTTAACTCACATCCCTTCACTGACTTAATCACCCTTATGCATATTACATTCTAGCTAATCATCCACACCTGTAAAAAGTACTAAACAGGTCTGCTCCTATCTACATTTCAGCTGTCCTCTCTTCCTGATCCTGCACTCTAAAGAATATCACTCCGCAGAATCTTCTGTCACCTTCCAACCCTTGAGTGTCTTTTTCATGATTTGTCCTAAACTTGGAATATCCTCCCTTTGCTCACAGGATTTAAGGCCACAAGGAGCCACTAGATCATCTAGTCTGACCTCCTGTATATCACAGGCCACCAACAAGACCCAGCACTCATACACTAAGCTCAGCAATTGAAATGAGACCAAAGTAAATGAGACACACAGGAGACTAGATTATTATGGGCCACAGGCAGAGACTAGGTGGGACCAAAGTGCACCAATCCTCAAGGCCCCCGTATAAGGCAAAAGTCTGGCCTGACACATGTAATTAACACATGGAGGGAGGCCTCATTTCTTGGAGGACAGGATTAGGGAGGTAAACAGTTTGTTAGGCTGAAAACAGAACTTTGTGCTAAATAAAATAAGTAAATAGGTCAGTAGGCTAAAAACACAGAACGTCTGAGCCAGCTAAGAGGGAGAACACAGAGAGAACCATCTACTAACAATGAACAAGACAAGTTAGGAATGTAGAGATGAGGTAAAGACCATAATGAATCTGGACAATGCACAGACAGAGCATGCTGCATAGGAGTTTTTTCCTGAAAAGTAACAAAGCCAATCCCAAAACATGTGATGCAATGTACAGAAATACAAGGTAATGTGTACATGTAGATAAAGGAAGAGGTATTATGTGTAACTTTAGATGTGTGGTACACCCTATACCCATCCTCCACGCTTGAGTCTGATCAACTGAGCATAGCACTGCTGAACACCAAATAAAAGAACCTGTGTGACGAAATCTGGAGTTAAAATCTGGAGGTTTTTTTGGATACCAGAGAACTGGATGAAGTGTTCTCCCAGAACTGAACAAGGTGTTCTGGATAAGCCAGTTGAATAGGTCTTGGCGGGAAGCCCAATACTGCAACGACAGGGAAATTATTAAATGCCCAGATAATTCTTGCAAGTGACCACACGCTGCAGACGAAGGCCAAAAAAATCCCCCAGGTCATTGTCAATCTGACCTGGGGGAGAATTGCTTTCCGACCCCACATATGGGGATCAGTTAGACCATGAGCCTGTGAGCAAGAACCAGCCAGCCAAGCACCTGAAAGAAAAAATGCTTGGTGCCACCTCAGAAGCCTGGTCCACCTTGCCCAGTGTCTCATCTTCAGTTGTGGCCAACCCTGATGCTTCAGAAGAAGGAGATAAAAACCTCACAGAATATGTTGGGGGTACAAAATCCCTTCCTGACCTCTGCAGGTGGCCAGCTGAAACCTGAAGCAGGGCAAACCAGAAGTGAGCCTAACGGCTGTTGTACCCTACCCAGCACCATCACAAGCAGCCCCATCATAAAACTGTGCTCATAAATTTATCCAGCTCTCTCTTTAAAACTAATTAAATTGCTTTCCCCCACAATTCCTATTGGGAAGCTGTTCCTGAATCTCACCCCTCTGATGGTTAGAAACTTTCTTCTAATTTCCAGCCTGAATTTGTTCCTGGTCAGTTTATATCCAATTGTTCTTGTTGCCAACATTGTCCTTTAGCTTAAACAGCTCTTCAGTCTCCCTGCTATTTACCCGATGGGACAGGGTATACCTACCCTGCACCAGTTCTGCAGGGGTTAACCACACTTTGTGGGCTGAAGAAGCCATGCCCACTCACCCATGCTGGGTATGCTCAGACTGGAAGCAGAGTACAAAAGGGAGTAGCTCAGCTCATTCTGGGCTGAGCACAGTGGAGACCAGACATGTGTTGCATGTTCCTACCAGGAAGCTGCCAGAGCCCCAGGCCGCAGAGGCCATCCATGCTGAGACCCCGGTGGACACGCAGCTGACCACTGTGGCTGACAGAGAAGATACCACTGAAGACACAAGATTGTCCTCACCGGAAGTCAGAGTAGGAAGCAACCCAAGGATTGGGACTGTAGCATTGACCACAAAAATACCAGTTCCTCAGGACCCTGGGCCAAGACCCAGGGGAGAAGGGTGGGCCCAGGTCCCTCTACCCCGACTTCAACTGCCACCAGCTGCAGTCAACCTCCACCCCCTTGAAGGGGCAGAATTTACAGCCAAAAGATAGTTTTTGGCTGCGCTGCCCTGAGCAGAAAGGCAGCTTGATTGACCATGGCCATTGGGCCACGCTACCCTGGAGAGAAGGATGGCCACATAGACTCCAGCCACTGAGCTGCGCTGTGCAGCCCTGAAGAGAAGGGCAGCCACAGACACCGGCCATTATTAGGCCACACTGCCCTCTATTGACACAAAATACTAGACCACTTGAGCCATCAAATCCCCACTTTGTCTCCCTTCCCCCCCTTAACCAGACGCATCGTGATGGGGTGTACCTACCCTGCAACACCCTCCTAATGTATTTATAGAAAGCAATCACATCCCTTCTCAGCCTTTTTGCAAGACTAAACTAGTCAAGGTCTTCCAATCTCCTCTCATAAGGTAGGCCCTTTAGTCCCCGATCGTCCTAGTAGCTTTTCTCTGCACCAGTTATAGTTTCAATTCATCTTTCTTGAACATGAATGTCCAGAATTGTGCCCAGTATTCCAAATGACATCTTACCAATCCCTTGTACAATTGCATTAATACTTCTCAGTCTCTACTGGAAATGCCTTTCCTAATACATCCTAGAATCGCATTTGCCTTATTCACAGTCACACCACACTGGTGACTCATAATTTTCTGTGATCAACCTACACTCCCAGATCTCTCTCCTCCTCTGTCTCTTCCACCTTGTAGCAGACATTATTCTTCTTAGACCCTAATGACCTTGCATTTTGTACTACTGAATTGCATCCCATTTCGGTCACTCCAGTCTTCAAGGTCATTCAGATCTACAATATTCTGGTCCTCCTCTGTATTGAGGATGCTTCCAACTTTGTATCATCAGCAAATTTCATAAGCACACTCCTACTTTTTGTGTCAAGATCATTAGTAAAAATATTGAATAAGATTGTTCCAAAGACTGATCCTTCAGAAACTCTGCTAGTAACCGCTTTCCAGTCCGATAAATCAACTTTCAGCACAACCCACTATTTTCTTCCCTTTAGTTAATGCTCCATCCATTTTAAAATGCTTGTACTGTTCCCCAAATTCCCTAATTAAACTAATAATTTCCCATGCAGTACTGTGTCAAATGCTCTGCTGAAATCCAAACATATTAGATCCACTGCATTTCCCTTATCAAAAAAAAAATCAATTGTTTTCTCAAAGAAGGAAATCAAGTTAGTTTTTCATGATCTACCTTATAATCTCCATACAATGAAGTGAGAGTGAGGAGTGAGAGAATCTTATGCCAGACCCTTCACTCCTACTGTATTTTCTGTTGCTCTAGAAGAAATCTGCTTTCTCTGAAGTCCATAAAAGAATCATTCCAGCAGTGTGCTAAGGCCTGTCCAATATCAAAATAGGGATTGGGACTAACAATAAATTACAATACAGTACAAGTGGCGAGAAGAAGCCATTCGGTTTAAGAAGACTGGATAAGATAAAAAGATAAAGTCAGATGGCCTTTATAGTGCACGTGAACATAATATAATGATATTACTTGTAAAGAATGAAACAAGACAAAACATCCAACTCTGGTATCAGGACCCGGTAAATAGTTCAGTAACCAATCAACTGGAAGCTGATGAGATCAACAGACCATCTGCCAGCAGTTAGGATATTATAAAACAGTGGTACGCAAGCTCGGGGGCATGAGAGTTTCTCTGGAGGAAAAGGAGCATGAAGAAACTTCGACCTTTTGTTCTTTTAAAAAACAACTATACAAATATCACTTTTCACAGCAGACTTACTAGTAGAGCCCTTCAGCAGGACTGGGATCCTATGGATGCTGCAGGACCCACAGACATAACAACAGAAATGGGATAAAAATTCAACAAAAAAGGGGTGGGAGTGGGAACAGGTATTGTGGGGCAGGATGGGATCAGATTAAAAAAACAAAACAAAACAAAGAGTCCTCCCACGCCACATACAACATGAATGGCCTGGACAGCAGCTGATGCTCTCCAGCCACCCAGCTCTGAAGGCAGTGCCACCACCAGCACAAGTGCAGAAGTAAGGGGCAGTGGGGCATGGCTGGACGGGGGGCACAACAAAGTCTATGGGTATATCTACACTATGAAATTAGGTCGAATTTATAGTAGTCGGTTTTGTAGAAAGCCTTTTTATACAGTCGATTGTGTGTGTCCCCACACAAATGCTTTAAGTGCACGTAGTCGGTGGAGTGTGTCCACAGTACCGAGGCAACCGTCAACTTCCGGAGCATTGCATTGTGGGTAGTTATCCCACAGTTCCCACAGTCTCCGCCGCCCATTTGAATTCTGGGTAGAAATCTTAGTGTCTGATGGGGCTAAAACATTGTCGTGGGTGGTTCTGGGTACATATCATCAGGGCCCCCCCTTCCCCCCCTCCGTGAAAGCAAGAGAAGACAATCGTTTTGCGCCTTTTTTCTTGAGTTACCTGAGCAGACACCATACTACGGCAAGCATGAAGCCTGCTCAGCTACCGTCACTGTATGTCTCCTGGGTGCTGGCAGACGCAGCACTGCATTGCTACACAGCAGCAGTTTATTGCCTTTTGGCAGCAGACAGTGCAGTATGACTGGTAGCCATCTTCGATGTAGTCCTGGGTGCTCTTTTAACCGACATCAGTGGAGGTCGGGGCACCTGGGCAAACATGCGAGTGACTCAGCCAGGTCATTTCCCATTTCCCTTGTCATTTCATGGCAATTCAGTCCTACCGGCAGTGCACTGTCTTTTAATCCACAGCCAGCAGAAGACAATGGCCAGCAGTCATACTGCACCTTCTTCTGCCGAGCACCCAGGAGATGACAATGGCTAGCAGTCGTACTGCACAGTCTGCTGCCAGCAAGATTTATAAAGATAGATGAAGTGGATCAAAACAAGAAATAGACCAGATTTGTTTTGTATTCATTTTCTCCTCCCTCCCTCCGTGAAATCAACAGCCTGCTAAACTCAGTTTTGAGTTCTATCCTTGAGGGGGCCATTCTATTTCTTGCAAAGCCACCCCCTTTGCTGATTTTAATTCCCTGTAAGCCAACCCTGTAAGACATGTCGTCAGTCGCCCCTCCCTCCATCAGAGCAACGGTAGACAATCGTTCCACACCTTTTTTCTGTGCAGACGCCATACCACAGCAATCATGGAGCCCAACAGATCACTTTGTCAATTAGGAGCACATTAAACACAACACGCATTATCCAGCAGTATATGCAGCACCAGAACCTGGCAAAGCGAAACCGGGCAAGTAGGCAACATCAGCGTGGTGACGAGAGTGATGAGAACATGGACACAGACTTCTCTCAAAGTACGGGCCCTGGCAATGTGGGCATCATGGTGCTAATGGGACAGGTTCATGCGGTGGAACGCTGATTCTGGGATTGGGAAACAAGCACAGACTGTTGCAGGTCTGGGACGATTCCCAGTGGCTGTGAAACTTTTGCATGCGTAAGGGCACTTTCATGGAACTTTGTGACTTGCTTTCCCCTGCCCTGAGGCACAAGAATACCAATAAGAGCAGCTCTCAGAGTTGAGAAGCCAGTGGCAATAGCCCTGTGGAAGCTTGAAATGCCAGACAATTACCGGTCAGTCGGGAATCAATTTGGAGTGGGCAAATCTACTGTGAGGGCTGCTGTGATGCAAGTAGCCAACGCAATCAAAGATCTGCTGATATCAAGGGTAGTGACCCTGGGAAATGTGCAGGTCATAGTGGATGGCTTTGCTGCAATGGGATTCCCTAACTGTGGTGGGGCCAGAGATAGAACCCATATCCCTATCTTGGCACCGGAGCACCAAGCTGGTGAGTACATAAACCACAAGGGGTACTTTTCAATAGTGCTGCAAGCACTGGTGGATCACAAGGGACGTTTCACCAACATCAATGTGGGATGGCCGGGAAAGGTACTTGATGCTCACATCTTCAGGAACTCTGGTTTGTTTCAAAAGCTCCAGAAAGGGATTTTATTCCCAGACCAGAAAATAACCGTTGGCAATGTTGAAATGCCTATAGTTATCCTTGGGGACCCAGCCTACCCCTTAAAGCCATGGCTCATGAAGCCATACACAGGCAGCCTGGACACTAGTCAGGAGCTGTTCAACTACAGGCTGAGCAAGTGCAGAATGGTGGTAGAACGTGCATTTGGATCTTTAAAAGCGCGCTGACGCAGTTTACTGACTCGGTTAGACTTCAGCGAAACCAATATTCCCACTGTTATTACTGCTTGCTGTGCGCTCCACAATATCTGTGAGAATAAGGGGGAGACATTTATGGTGGGGTGGGAAGTTGAGGCAAATTGCCTGGCTGCTGGTTACACACTGCCAGACACCAGGGCGGTTAGAAGAACACAGGGTGCAGTGCACATCAGAGCAGCTTTGAAAAACAGTTTCATGACTGGCCAGGCTACGGTGTGAAAGTTTTGTTTGTTTCTCCTTGATGAAACCCCCCGCCCCTTGGTTCACTCTACTTCCCTGTAAGCTAACCACCCTCCCCTCCTCCCTTCGATCACCGCTTGCAGAAGCAATAAAGTCATTGTTGCTTCACATTCATGCATTCTTTATTAATTCATCACACAAATAGGGGGATAACTACCAAGGTAGCCCAGGAGGGGTGGTGGAGGAGAGAAGCACCAGGAGGGGTTGTGGAGGAGGGAAGGACAAGGATACACAGCATTTTAAAAGTTTAAAACTTTAAAACTTATTGAACGTCAGCCTTCTGTTGCTTGGGCAATCCTCTGGGGTGGAGTGGCTGGGTGGCTGGAGGCCCCCCCCCACCGCATTCTTGGGCGTCTGGGTGAGGAAGCTATGGAACTTGGGGAGGAGGGCGGTTGGTTACACAGGGGCTGTAGCGGCGGTCTGTGCTCCAGCTGCCTTTCCTGCAGCTCAACCATATGCTGGAGCATACTAGTTTAATCCTCCAGCAGCCTTAGCATTGAATCTTGCCTCCTCTCATCACGCTGCTGCCACCTTTCAGCTTCAGCCCTCTCTTCAGCCCAACACCTCTCCTCCCGGTCATTTTCTGCTTTCCTGCACTGTGACATTGTCTGCCTCCACGTATTTGTCTGTGTTCTGTCAGTGTGGGAGGACAGCATAAGCTCAGAGAACATTTCATCACGAGTGCATTTTTTTCGCCTTCTGATTTTCGCTAGCCTCTGGAAAGGAGGAGATCCTGTGATCCTTGAAACACATGCAGCTGGTGGAGAAAAAAAGGGACAGTGGTATTTAAAAAGACACATTTTATAGAACAATGGGTATGCTCTTTCACAGTAAACCATGCTGTTAACATTACATACATAGCACATGTGCTTTCGTTACAAGGTCACATTTTGCCTCCCCCCACCACGTGGCGAGCCCCTCATCCCTCCCCCTTCCCCGTGGCTAACAGCGCGGAACATTTTTGTTCAGCTACAGGCAAACAGCCCAGCAAGAACGGGCACCTCTGAATGTCCCCTGAAGAAAAACACTCTATTTCAACCAGGTGACCATGAATGATATCACTCTCCTGAGGATAACACAGAGAGATATAGAATGGATGTTGTTTGAACGCCAGCAAACATACACTGCAGTGCTTTGTTCTACAATGATTCCCGCGTACGTGCTACTGGCCTGGAGTGGTAAAGTGTCCTACCATGGTGGACGGAATAAGGCTGCCCTCCCCAGAAACCTTTTGCAAAGGCTTTGGGAGTACATCCAGGAGAGCCGTGAATGCCAGGGCAAATTAATCATTTTAAACATGCTTGCTTTTAGACCATGTATAGTATTTTAAAAGGTACACTCACCAGAGGTCCCTTCTCCACCTGGCGGGTCCAGGAGGAAGCCTTGGGTGGGTTCCGGGGGTACTGGCTCCAGGACCAGGGTAAGAAACAGTTCCTGGCTGTCGGGAAAACTGGTTTCTCCACTTGCTTGCTGTGAGCTATCTACAACCCCATCATCATCATCATCTTCTTTGTCCCCGAAACCTGCTTCTGTGTTGCCTCCATCTCCATTGAAGGAGTCAAACAACATGGGTTGGGTAGTGGTGGCTGAACCCCCTAAAATGGCATGCAGCTCATCATAGAAGCGGCATGTTTGGGCTCCGAGTTGGAGCGGCCGTTTGCCTCTCTGGTTTTCTGGAAGGCTCGCCTCAGCTCCTTAAGTTTCATGCGGCTCTGCTTCGGGTCCCTGTTATGGCCTCTGTCCTTCATGCCCTGGAAGATTTTGACAAATGTTTTGGCATTTTGAAAACTGGAACGTAGTTCTGATATCACGGATTCCTCTCCCCATACAGCGATCAGATCCCGTACCTCCCATTCAGTCTATGCTGGAGCTCTTTTGCGATTCTGGGACTCCATCATGGTCACCTCTGCTGATGAGCTCTGCACGGTCACCTCTGCTGACGAGCTCTGCACTCACCTGCAGCTTGCCACGCTAGCCAAACAGGAAATTGAAATTCAAAAGTTTGCAGGCCTTTTCCTGTCTACCTGGCCAGTGCATCCGAATTGAGAGTGCTATCCAGAGCGGTCACAATGAAGCACTCTGGGATAGCTCCCGGAGGCCAATATCGTCTAATTGTGTCCACAGTACCCCAAATTTGACCCGGCAAGGCCGATTTCAGCACTAATCCCCTTGCTGGGGGTGGAGTAAGGAAATCGATTTTAAGAGCCCTTTAAGTCAAAAAAAAGGGCTTCATCGTGTGGACGGGTGCAGGGTTAAATCGATTTAACACTGCTAAATTCGACCTCAACTCCTAGTGTAGACAAAGGCTATGAATGGTAAGAGGAATGTGACTGGAAAAGTTTGTGCACCACTGCTTTAAAGTGTGGTGAAGCAGGTAGAACCATGGAGTAGATGACAAGGCACTTGAGTTCTATCCCCAGTTCTACTACTGGCCTTGGGCAAGTCACTTCAATACTCTGTGCCTCACTCTGTCCAACTACACAATGAGGATAATTATATTTGCCTTCATTTGGAAAGCACTATGTTGATCTACACATGAAAAGCAGCATGAGAGGTTGTGAGAGGATCCCCGGGGTACAACCTGGAATTGTGGTACTGCTGTGCCCCCTTAACTCTCCAGCTATGTCAGTGACAAACACTCATCTCCTCCGGGCACTGTGATCTATCAGCCATCAGCATGTGGGGCCCCACACCCAGCTAAACTGCATGAAGGTTCAATAAGCCACTCATGAATAAGGCTAAGATTTTGTCATGGACATTTTTAGTAAAAGTCACTGGCAGGTCATGGGCAATAATGAAAAATTTACAGAAGCCATGACATGTCCTTGACTTTTACTAAAAATATACATGACAAAATGGGGAGCCTGGGCATCTGCCAGTGGGTTGGGAGCTCCAGGGGCCCCCACCACCCGTGGGGCTTGGAGCCACAGGGTCCACCTCTGCTGGCATCTTCCAGCTGCGGGGTTCCCACTGCCACTGAGGTGGCAGGGAGCGGGTGAGGGTCCCCCTTGCTGCCAGAGGTGGCAGGGAGTGGGCGGTGGTGGCCCCTGCTACTTGCAGCTGCCGGGAGCTGCAGGGAGGCCGCAGGCAGCAGGGGACCCTGCAGCTCCCAACCAGCACTGGCCAAAGTCACGGAGGTCTTTGTAAGTCATGGATTCTGTGACTTCCAGGATCTCTGTGACTAAATTGCAGCTTTATTCATGAATCGTACAGAGAGGGGCACCAGCCAATCACCCCAGTCTTGCACCACAGAAATATACCGTCTTACAGTTGCTCAAGACTCCCTGGGAGAGTGAAAGCTCATTATTTAGTTTGCCACTTTGGCAAAAGAAAGTGGACATGCACCAGCCTTTGTAATCTGAGCTGAGATTTCCCAAGCACTTCAAACAAAAACCCACTGATGTAGATAATATACAAAACACATTTATTAACTACAGAATGGTAGATTTTTAGGTGATTATAAGTAGCAGGCATAGAGATCAAAGTTGGTTACATAGGAAACAAAAATAAATTTGCAGTCTAAATTCTACAGAATAAGCAAGATTTGAATCAAGCAGCTCTAATGGATGTTATAGGTAGCTCACAGTTCTCGATACACAGACTGGATTCCCTTCCCAGTCTGGGACCAATCTCCCCAGTTCAAAGTCTTTGTCTTCCAGATGATCTTCCAGGTGTTGAGATGGGGGAGGAGAGAGGCCAAGTGATGATGTCATTTCCCTTCTTTTATACTTTCTTTCAGCTGCTAGAAAGATCCTCGCTGTGACATGGGGGTTAAGCAGCCCTCAATGTGTACATGCCCACTCTGAGAAGTCTCTAGGATGGCCATTGGGAAAGATTTCCCTTAATGGGCCATCAATACATATATGGCTGGTCTTGGTGAAAATCTGTCTTACTAAGTGCTCCTTTGTTGTCACTGAAAGGCTAGCTGTGGGCGTTTCCCAACTTCACAACATATTTCAGTAACACACACATAGTAATACTTCATAACGTCATATACAATCACAGCACATACAATTCAATAGGACATTAATGTTCAACAGTTCAAGACTTTTAAAATGATACCTCACAAGACATACTTTATACAAAACATATCGTAATCATATCACAGTGCAAATATGAGGGTCTAGTCTAGGGTGCTACTTCAAGCTACAGAGTGTCACAGAGAGCTAAGTATTATTTTTACCTCGACTAAAACAACCAAGAAAGGAATGAGTAGCCCACAACAGAGCTGCCAGGTACACTATAGTATGTAGTAACTATCTTGGAAAAGTTAAACAACAAGGTCACTTAGGTTCAAGAAGACTGTAAAATACTACACAAACTAAAATGGTAAAAACACGAGTTAATGAATTTCACAGTAAAATTTTGCATAATAATGTCTTGTTCTTCATGATAAACATTATTTATATCAGATCTTCATAAAAAAAAACACTTCATGTATTTAAAGTTTGGCACAATAACACCAGAAATACTACCATTTAGTGATGGAATGAAGAGATTTCACCCCTGGAATTCCCTATGGGACAATGCTGGAGGCAGCAGCTTTCAGTGCTGTTTATTTAAAATTTCTAAAATATGCCTAAATACACACTCCAGGGCATGTGCACATTAAATAATATGACAAGGGTGGAGGAAACAAGCCTCAAGATGAAGAACTAAAATCCCACCAAAACCCACAATTTCCGTTATGTTACACAATCAGGCAAATGTCTGGGAACAGATGTGTTTCAAGTCATGAAAAGGTAACTAACAAAAGTTAGCTCTGAGGAAAGGAGGAACACTGAAACGGTGAGGAAAGGAATTGAAGGGAAGACCTAACTGGGGTAACTATGTGTTATCAGTACCTCAAGAAATAAGCTATGACGGGATCAAGGACTTGGGTCCTGGATTTCCAAAACAGCGACTAGGAAGGAGGTAAAACAGTGGGGGTAACAAGGCTATAGGGCAGTGGTTGTCAAGACTTTCCAGACTACTGTACCCCTTTCAGGAGTCTGATGTGTCTTGCATACCCCAAGTTTCACCTCACTTAAAAACTACTTGCTTACAAAATCAGAAATAAACATACAGGAGTGTCACAGCATGCTATTACTGAAAAATTGCTTACTTTCTCATTTTGTCTGTATGATATTTTAGTTTGTACTGACTTCGCTAGTGCTTTTTATATAGCCTGTTGTAAAACTAGGCAAATATCTAGATACATTGATGCAAAGGCGCCGACTCCATGGGTGCTCTGGGGCTCAAGTATCCACGGAAAAAAAATAAGGGGTGCTCTGCACCCACTGGCCACAGCTCTTCGGTGGGGTCCATCAATCAGCTGTTTGACAGCTGGTGGGAGGCGCTCAGGGGAGGGCGCAGAGCAGCAAGCAGGAGGGAGGCGTTGTGGGAGGGGGCAAAGCAGGAGCGGGAAGAGGCGGAGTGAGGGCAGGGCCTTTGGGGGGAGGGACAGAGCAGGGGCAGTACCTCGGGGCACAGAGGGGGTGGAACACCCACGAAGAAAAATAAAAGTCAGTGCCTGTGAGTTGATGTATCCCCGGAAGACCTCTCGTACTCCCAGAGGTACATGTACCCCTTTTCCAGAACTACTGCTAATCAAGAGAAATATCCCCAGAGGTAAAACCGATCATAAAGCTCATGCTTAAGAGAATGGTAGGATGTCCATATTATATAGAGACATGATCAGCTGTTGTAAATCAACGTAATACCACTGAAATCAATGGAACTACACCAATTTACAAAAGCTCAAAATCTAGCCCATAATATTGTGAGAGTGTGGACAAAGAGAAGAGGAAGTGTGCCCCATAATTGGTACAAGTGTGTATAAAGGGAGAAAGGAAGGGCTTTTCTTATTGTTTAGGTAGTGTTAAGTTCAGGTTTACATTTTACTTTTAATGAGAGTTCAGTGTCCTCCTGTATGCATATGGATATGGTCTTCCTTGTTCCCTTATTGCTTTCCTACCTTTGCCTTTATTTTTGTCTCTTACAATTCTCTTCCTGAATTTGAAAATGTATTTATCATTTGTTTTTCCCTATCCTGGTAACCTAGTACTTTACTTTCAGCAATGAAGGATTATATTTAGTAAAGAAAGATACAGTAGTCTAATTTACATGTGGCTCTGTATTACCACATTATATTTATATTACTAATTATAAAAGGGATAAAGGACAGCCTTGCTCTGAATAACCAACCCATTTAGAAATTTTCACTTTGTTGCAGATGCCTTCTGCTACCTATGACACCGGGTATTGCAATATATAATCTTAAAATTTGAGATTTTAAAAAACACTCTCCTTTCAGGACACAAATATAATACTACCCAAGAGCTATACTCACTAAGGGAATTATTATAGTAATACCTTAGATTTATATGGTGCCTTTGATATAAAATACCAGCCTTAACATATTTCCAGACTATTACCACAACTTAAAACCTTGAATTTTGACCAGATGTGTTTCCAGATTACCACCAATTAAGGTTTACATTTTTACAATTGGATCATAAAAAGTATAGCCACATCAGTTGATAAATTAAATTAAGTCCATGTGTGTCAAATCCTAACCCATTACACTCCAGAGTGCACATCCAAATTGGTACCATGTCATATACCTCATAAGTTTCCCAAAGCAAAAGACTCTTTGATATGTTTTATTATTATTGGGCCAGATCCTCAGGTGGTATAAACTGGCATAGGTCCATATGACTTCAATAAAGCTACCATATGGAGATCTGGTTCTCTTGGTTTTTCCCCCCCTTGGGTTCATTTTGTTGAAAGTTTTAATGTCGAGGTTAAGCACAATATTGTAAGCTAAAAAAGTTCTTACAGTTAATAATGTAAAAGTTAATGCTGTCTCTTCCAAAAAAATTAAGTGCTTGACTAACTTTGGTAGGCAGAGTGCAAGAAAACAATACCTGTTTTAATACAGCAAATGTAAGTCATGCATCTAGGAACAAAGAATCTAAGCCATACTTACAGGATGAGGGACTCTATCCTGAGAAACAGTGACTTTAAAAAGGACTTTGGGGTCATGCTGGATGATCTGCTGAACACGAGCCCCTACTGCAACACTGTGGCCAAAAGGGCTTACGTCATAGGCGCCGACTCCATGGGTGCTCTGGGGCTGGAGCACCCACAGGAAAAAAAATAGTGGGTGCTGAGCACCTACCAGCATCTCCCCTAGCAGAACCTCCCCCTAGCTTCTCCTGCCAGCTGGTGGGCCCCACCAATAAGCGCCTCCCACTCCCTCCCAGTGACCGTCTGCTGCAGATCAGCTGTTTCACGGCGTCAGGAGGTACTGGGGGGGAGGAGCGAGGGCGCAGTGTGTTTGGGGGAGGGGGTGGAACTAGGTGGGGAAGAGTGGGGGCAGGAAGAGGGGGGGCAGGGAGGAGCAGGGGTGGAAAGAAACAGGGCAGTGGTGGGACACTGGGGCAAGGGGTGGAGTGAGGGCGGGTCCTGGGTGGAACCAGGGGGGGAGCACCCCCCCCCCAGCAGATTAGAAACTCGGCGCCTATGGTTTACGTGATCTTGGATGTACGAACAGGAAGGAACAGAGAAGTTATATTAACTCTGTGCTTCACACTGGTGCAACCACTCCTGGAATACTGTATCCAATTCTGGAATCCACAATTCAAGAAGAAGTTGATAAATTGGAGAGGGTTCAGAGACAAACCAGGACAAATAAAAGGTCCCTTATAGTGAAAGACAAGGAGCTCAATCCATTTAACAAAGATAAGGTTAAGGGATTACTTGGTCACAATTTACAAGTACCTACAGCACAGGCACTGACTTTCCGAAGTGCTGGGGAGTACTCGCCCCCGGCTCTGTTCCAGGCCCCACCCCCGCTCCAGCCTTCCCCCAAGCTCCCACCTCGCCTTTTCCCACCCCCACTCCACCCTGCCCTGCCTCTTCCCGCCCAGTTCCGCCCCTCCCCCGAGCCCCCCACCTCCTCGTTCCTCCCCTCAGCCTCCTGCACACCACGAAACAGCTGATCACAGCGGGGATGTGTGGCCTGCCAGCAGGCGGGAAGTACTGGGGAGGTGGGGGACAGCTGATGGGGGGCTGACCTGGTGGATGCTCAGCACCCACCATTTTTCCCCTGGGGGTGCTCCAGCCCCGGAGCACCCCCAGAGTCAGCACCTATGCCTCCTCGGCAAACAGAAATTTGATAATAGAGGGCTCTCTTCTGTCTAGCAAACATGGGTATAACAAAATCCAATGGCTGGAAGTTGAAGCTAGACAAATGTGCTCTAGAAATAACACACAAAATTTTAACAATGAGGGTAATTAACCATTGGAACAATTTATCAAGGATTGTGATGGATTATTCATCACTGACTTTTTTTAAATTAAGATTGGATATTTTTCTAAAAGATGTGTTCTAATACAACTAGGGATTAATTCAGTGAAACCCCTGGTCCTGTGTTATAGAATCACAGAATATCAGGGTTGGAAGGGACCTCAGGAGGTCATCTAGTCCAACCCCCTGCTCAAAGCAGAACTAATCCCCAACTAAATCATCCCAGCCAGGGCTTTCTCAAGCCTGACCTTAAAAACCTCTAAGGAAGGAGATTCCACCACCTCCCTAGGTAACCCATTCCAGTGCTTCACCACCCTCCTACTGAAAAAGTTTTTCCTAATATCCAATCTAAACCTCACCCACTGCAACTTGAGACCATTACTCCTTGTTCTGTCATCAGCTACCACTGAGAACAGTCTAGAGCCATCCTCTTTGGAACGCCCTTTCAGGTAGTTGAAAGCAGCTATCAAATCCCCCCTCATTCTTCTCTACTGCAGACTAAACAATCCCACTTCCCTCAGCCTCTCCTCATAAGTCATGTGTTCCAGACCCCTAATCATTTTGTTGCCCTCCGCTAGACGCTTTCCAATTTTTCCACATCCTTCTTGTAGTGTGGGGCCCAAAACTGGACACAGTACTCCAGATGAGGCCTCACCAATGTTGAATAGAGGGGAACGATCACGTCCCTTGATCTGCTGGCAATGCCCCTACTTATACAGCCCAAAATGCTGTTAGCCTTCTTGGCAACAAGGGCACACTGTTGACTCATATCCAGCTTCTCATCCACTGTAACCCCTAGGTCCTTTTCTGCAGAACTGCTGCCTAGCCATTCTGTCCCTAGTCTGTAGCTGTGCATGGGATTCTTCTGTCCTAAGTGCAGGACTCTGCATTTGTCTTTGTTGAACCTCATCAGATTTCTTTTGGCCCAGTCCTTTTATGCAGGGGGTCAGATTAGATTATCACAATGTTCCCCTCACTTCAGGCTTTATGACTTATGAATCAATCACAATTAATTAAAATTGTATTTTAATTTCCTGAGAGCTTTCAAATCTTGAAAGAACGTTCACGTTCCCTTGATTTCCTCTGTGGTCAATATGCACCAAAGTGCATATTCATAGGGTTTCATAATGCAGAGTTATTTAATTTTTTTCTCTTTCATTGGAGACATCTTCCTGACACACTGATGTAAGGGATATAATATTATGCCATACGTACCATAGTGGTCAGTGTGTGTTATGTATCCCCCCTCCCCCCCGCCGCATGGCTGTTAAAGCTTTCAGCTTTTTCTCTAGCTCTTTGTGCTGAATGCTTTAGAGCCTGGTGTTTTTAGCTCTGGAGGTCCTTTCTTCAATCCGCAGTGTTGCAACCAAGATGGTAGTCATGACATAAGTGGAGGCAGTAACAGACTTGTGTATTGGCCCTGAGCGGGGACAGGTAACACACACTGACCAATGGGTTATACATACTCTGCAAGAAATCATATATTTTCATTAGGAATGACTCAGTTCAGATTAAGGAAAACGATAACAAGAAGGAAAAAAAGAGAAGGAAAGAAGTGTGTTTCTCCTTTGAGAACAAGGTATCTTGTCTCTGCCAACAGGCAGAGTTCTCAGAAATGTAAAGGTACGCTACATTGAAAGCAAGAGCACCACAATATCATAAGTATTTACAAAGGGAAAAAAATAAATTATAGGAGGAACATTGTATATAATTTATTTTAGTTACTTTTCTGCTTCTCTGTTCCATGCCTATATTTTTACATTAGTCATTTCCTCCCCATCCCTTATTTCTATACATCTCTTCTTTCCCCCTGATCATTTAAACCTTCCCTTATCTCTACGCTTTTTTGTCCCTGCCCTCATTTCTGTTCCCTTTCCAGTGCAACACAAGGAGAGAGAAAGATTTCTTGAAGAAATTGTTCTTCTAAATGTAATGATGCTGTAGATTGTGTTGCCCCTACGGTTGTCAAGAAAGACCATCTATCAGGGCCTTGCAGGTCAGCTTACTGTTGGCAAGAGAAATCAATCAAGTGGAGTCTGGGTATTCTCAGTACCACTTTGCTTAAACAATATATACCAATGCTGGGACAGAGGCGATCACAAACGGCATACAGGCAATGCTTCTTTCAGAAATCTCTGCTTGGAGTACCAATGTCCAATTACCTCTGCACCAAGAACTCGCTCTAGTTTGTGAGATTAAGTGAGAGGGCAAACTCCCTGATGCTTGCCACAGCTCCCCAAAAAAGAAACTGAATCACAATACTAACATGACAACATTTCTGCAAAGACCAAACAGAGCTCGCATTCTAAGAAAAAGAAAAAAAATCTAGTAAAACTATATCACTATAGTCAAGGCACCACAAAAACGTTTCTAACAATATATTGGATCAGATTTTCCGCTGGTTTAAATCAGTGTGGGTCTATTGAAGTCAATGGAGCTATCGGATTGATGCCAACTGAGTATCTGGCCCATCAAGTTTAGTTTTTAATAGAATCCCTACATTATACCGTTGACATTCTAACATGGTCAAGTAATGAAGCTGTTACCTAAAAATGATGCTGTAGATACTGTTGCCCCTACTGTTGTTGAAAAAGATAATCTATCAGGGCCTTGCAGGTCATCTTACTGTTGGGCACTCTTCACTGTCCTAGAGCTGATTGCATATTGGTGGGAAAACACTGACAAATAAGTTATTCTGCAGTAGTGAGTTATATATCTGAATGAATAGTATTCCAGCATCTATTTTACTGCAAATAATTATTCTTCACACAACAGAAAAAAATCTTGGCCTGATGTTTAGTGATGCTGTGCATCTGCAATTCCCAGTGACTTCAACAGGATTTGCATGAGCTAAGTACCCATGATCAGGCCATCACTTGAAGAAACTATTTGCAAATACCTTCAAATCCTACCTCAAGATCCATTTTTACAGTGATACTATGCCTAGAAGAATCAGCCGCTAACATAGGCTAAGTTGAGTGATAATTGGGGGGTTGCTGATATTAACTATTAATCACAGAAGTCCAAAAGGTATAGAACCATTAAGTTGTGAATATAATTAACATATGTAACTAAGATTTACTGTTGCTAACTTTAACTGCCCACTCCTTTTGCCTATTACACTCACCTGTTTCTTTTTGGTTTTAGTTAGGTTCTGCTCCTACACCATTGGAGTCAATGGGGTTCTGGGAGGCCACTGTAGTCTGTCCACATGGATCACAATGCAGAATCAGGGCTTTAGACTAAGCTTTTTGGATGATAGACTACATCTTTCTGTGTGTGTGTTTGTACAGCCATTTTTTTAAATGCTGCTCTTTTGTTTTGAAATATTTATATTTAGATGTATGTTTAGCAGTATTATAATACAATCTTCTGCTGACCCTTTAAATAAGTTATATTCAGGCTTTTGCCAATTTTAATATCTTGTGAGAAATCTGCAGTACATTATGGTTTCCTTAGTTAACCACATGGCAACATCAATGGGAATTATGTATCTAAGAAAGTCCACACATCAGACTCAGGATCATACACTGCCATCAACCAGAACTGTGCATGGGAAACAAAGACAGCATGAGGATTGGTGGCGGTTGTGGGGTTTTTTTGCTCTTTTTAATTTTTGCTTTAGAAAATTCCTGTCAACCAAGATGGGATGATTATGGGAGCTCTACAACTGTTTTAAGGAATGTAAGATGAACTTGAGCTAATGAGTTGGGCAAAGAAAATGATTATAGGGAGCTAAAAATATGCTGGCAGTGGCAGGAAGTTTTGAGCTCCAAACAGGTTCAGCTGCCCCATTAAGGGCTCTTCTCTTTTAGGCTTGGACAAATAATCATCTACATAGATTCTCTGTGAAAATGCCAGCTACACCCATACTTTAGCACCCCTTTACTTCTGTTGACCCATCTTACTAAATGCCATCCATCCCATTTTCCCACTAGGAGACAAAGAAGAGTTGAAAAATGAACTGAAGAAGGGGACAAAAAGCAACGGAACAAAGAGAACTAGACAAAAGCCTGCTTGCTGAGCCCTCCCACGAGCACATATAGCTGGAGGACTAAAAAGAATTGTAAAGCCAACACATTCATAAATATTTAACAGTGTTTTAAGGTCAGCGTTAGATGAGTGTGTATGTTATAAAACTGGGCAAGATAACAAATCTTGAATTTGTAGTGAACTTCTAAAAGTTAAACTGTGCTCACAGATTTTTACCAGCAGCCTTTTTACACCTTACTATATCCCTAAAAGAGCAGTCTGCCTCTGACTCTGAACTGGTTTTCAAATTACAGATGTAAGAAGTCTAGAAATGGTATACTGACTCCATTCTCTCAACTGTAAACTAATCAACATGATAAACTATGCTAGGCATGAGATTCTCCTGTGCCACTTAAAAGTATTCAGCACTGTTTTCTTCAACTCTGTTCAATATATTGGAATCTGCAATTAGCAAAATCTTGCTTACCATTTCACATTTCTACTGAAAGGACATTATTCAGTGGTCTTTCATTTCTTCTTCTGCAAACACTCCTCTGCCCAGTTATAATATATATCCACATTCTACTCAAGTACAGAGGACTGGGTTAGTGAAGGACTTAATTTTTCATTAAAAGAAAATACAGCAAATGAGACTTTTGTACAATCCAGATGTTCATCAGCAAATGAAATTTTATTTAAATTATGTCCTGGAAGAACATAAAAGTAAGTAAGCCTATAACTACCCCTTAACCCTCTTCACATCCCCAAAAGATCAGAGAAAGGTTTAAAAAACATAATTTAAATTGACTACACAACAGACTATAAAAGAACAGTTTATAGATACCTCCAGGAGTACTGATTTAATGCTGTTGGTTCAGCATACCCTCTGGATCCTGTAATCCTTTTTAAATCTTTGTAATTTACTTAGTGCCTTTGAAAGAATCAACGGGGTGTAGAATATCCTTGTTACCCAGCTATGTTATCCACAGCACTAGTTTTCTTTGGTGGGGAGGAAGAAAGCCCAGAAACAACACAATAATAATAATAATAATAATGGTGCACATTTTGGGAGATATTCAAACTAAATTCCCTTTGCAAACTAATTAGAATCTCTTAATACAACATGTTCAGAGGATCCTCTTAATCCAGAAAACTAAATCACATAAATTGATTTCAGATCAGCTTTCAGATGGCAAAAAATTGTCCCCCAGAGAAAGAAGTTGGTTAAATATCACTGCAAGGCAAGCCAAAGTACATACACTGTCAACTTTAGCCTACCATCGATTACATGCTAAACATTAGCATTTTTAGTATTAGACTGTATCATATCTTCTCCTCCTTTTCAGCCAGCAAAATTCAATGTTTCAAGACTTTGCTGTCTATCCTGTAGAATTTCAGCCAAACATAGCATAAAAATATGACTCTCCAAATCCTTGGCTAAATCAGTAATTTTAAAAACCTACATTTATTCAGATTTGTTTCTAACATAGAATTCTTACTGATACTAAGCAGTTACAGGGAAGCTTTATTAGCCAGTCTCACAATCCATAGTACCTTTGTCTAATAATAAAAATACAAAATTTTGGCTAGAGAATCAGAGATCCTTGGAAGGATTTGTGGTAGTGACCCCTGTTTCACAGGCACAGGAACATGGGATTTGCCATTCCAGATCAGCCCATTGACCCATCATGGCAACAAGCTGGGGTTCAGAGTAAAGTGAATCTCCCCTTTCCTCAAATAACCACCCAGTAAATTGTTCAATTTAGCATACAAGGCAGAAAATCATACCTGCCTTGTGTGGTTATCAGCTGACTCTGTAGGACATAATATTATTTTAAAAATCATTTCTAACCCTTTTCTATTTATGCATGTATCAGAATGTAATTAACAGAACGTAAGCGACCTGATATATTCGCGTTGTCAACCTTCCAATTGAAACCCAAACCAAACAACCCCTTCTCTTAAGGGACAAGTTTAAAATACTCCCCAGATTTCTGGTACATTTTGTTGGACCTTTAAAGATCGACTGCTACTAGCAACAGCTTTTTGCTGACATCTTGTGAGATCGTTTAAGACAGGTTTCACTGTAAAGGGAATCAGAACAGTGTACATGTCTGTGACTATGCAGCTGCCCCAATGTAGTGTGTCAGTGTAGACACTACCTACAACAACAGGAGGGGTTCTACCATTGCTGTAGTTAATCCATCTCCCCAAGAGACAGTATCTAAGTCAACTGAAGATTTTGTCCATCGACCTAGCTCTGTTTATGCTGGGGGTTATGTTGGCTTCACTTTGTCACTTAAGGATGTGGCTTTTTCCCATAATTTTTCTATTCCATGCATGTTCCCTCTACATTGTCCCCATTGTTGACTCTATTCCCTTCACTACTGCATCAACTGTAAACTTCTTGCTCTCACATTCACAGCTCAAGTGCCTGTACTCGGAATTCACTTTATATGCAAATATTAATTACAAAGAAATAAAATGATGTTTTGAAAACTCAGCATAATGCAATGATTAACTCAGATAATGCCACCCTGATACTTTAAAACTATAAGCAATGTAAGCTGTGACAGAGTCCAGGAAGCTAGCACTCCAATTACTTAGGTATCAATCAGCTCCCCTGGAGAAGGCTGATTGGGGATGTGAAAGCTAATTGGCTGATCTGGCTGGGAAGCTGGATGAGCCAATTAGCCCATCAGCAGAAGGGTACAAGGACACAGGAAGGAAGTACCAGGGGGAGAGAGGGGTAACCAGGGCTAGCTAAGCTCATTGTGTGCAGAACTCTTAAGAAAGGGATACCTCTGTTCCTCCCCAGCCCTGTGGTAAAGGGCTAAAGGTAGAGAAGACCAGGGCTTAAATTCACCCAGGGGAGTGCTCTGGGAAATAAATGTGTGTGGGGTGTGGGTGGGCGTGTGTGTGTGTAAATAAATTACATGAAATTACCACTCAGTGGAGAGAGTCTGAGAGGTTTCTGGGTCACCAGCAGATGGGGCAGAGCATGCCCAACTCTCTTCTTTCTTCTAAGTTAATACAGCACCTAGTTCATGGGGGTCCTGGGTCCATGAGTAGCTTTCTTAAACACTACAGTACTGCAACTAATAAAATAATAAATAATTACATGGAAGCTTGTTGTCAGACTCTTTATTCTTTTCTATAGCTTCTCTGGCGTTGAAGCATATTGATGGCAATAATCAAGCCAAACTAGTCTATAGCCAAGTTGGTCCCGGTTTTGTTTGTTTTCTAACAATATTCTTTAACATTTCCATTTCCATGAGCATTTTTCCATGGTCCAGTGAAAAAATCTCACTTTTACTAAGAACTATCATTTCATAAGTTCAAAGATGATTTGAGCCTTTTACTTTTAATGCCTTTTAGAGGCAAAACTATCAAATGTTTCCGAATTCTGATATTGGGCTAATTCAGTATTTGAAATTAATTTAAAGTTACCATATGCCTAAACATACCTGTTCAATAAAGTGTTATAAATTAAAATTTCTGTAGCTTTAGATTATGATTAGAGCTGGTCAGTAAAATTCTGACATAACACTTCATTTCATTTTTTTTTTCAAAATGAAATTTTGTTGAAATCAACACATTCCCAGCTTTTTCCAATAGAAAAACTTTCAGTCAAAAAAATTTCAATCTCCTTTTCTCAATACTACTATATTAATGTCACCTCTGATTTCATATTTTAATAGCTTTTCTAGTTGATGCCCTAAAATGTAATTCCAAATAGGGTACAGATCGTCCTGAGTACTATTATTAATAACGCTTATTTCAGTAGTATCTAAGGACCAGCCAAGAATGGGGGCCCATTGTGCTAGCCACTGTACAAGTACAGAGTCCCTGCCCCAAAGAGCTTGCTTTTTAAAAAGACAAGATAGACATGATGAAGAAAGGAATATAAGACACACGAAGTGTGAACAACTGATGGCAGCAAATGTCAGGTTAGTTCCACAATATGTGTGTGTGTGTGTGTGTGTGTGTGTGTTGTGGGGGGGGGTTAGGTAGGAGGGGATAAGTTGGAGGGAAGGAAAAAGAGGTGAGGGGGACTGGGCAGTGGAGAAGAGGGAAAGACGGTCAGGTGTGGAGAAAATCTGATGTAAGAGACTGCAGGGAAAGGGGAAAGAAAGAGTTGAAGCAAAACAGACAATCAGCACAGGGAAGAGAAAGTCCTGTCAAAAGTGTAAAAAGTTATCTGAATTGTCAAAGGACCCTGCTTTGACGGCTTCTCCCCTACAGGCTGGAGTCATTGGCAGGAAACTAGAAACAAGTATTTATAGCCAGGAGACAAGAAACAAATCTACACAAGTTCCAGATGACTTGGGGAAGCAGGGCTGCCACTTTTTGTAATTTTTAATCATGAGTCTTGTAACATTTAGGGGCTTTAATAAAAACAACTCCTAGAATCACAAGATTGTATGAGAATCTCAGCTTTTGGGGAAAAACGAATGTTCCTAGCCTGGTGAATCAAGTGTATCCTAATGGCTCAGAAACTAGAAGGCAAATAAAAAGAATCCAAAATTAATTATTTTTTAAAAACTCCATGATTTTTAAGCCAGTTTCATGATTTTTGAATGTTTGTGCTTGGCAATACTGTGCAAATCACTCAGAAAAAGGCGGGGAAAGAAGCAGGGTCATAGACCTGCCTCACACCAGTCTACAGTACAGCGCTGGAATACCAAGAACAGTAATCTGCATGATTCTAATGGCACAGACTACACACCCCACCATGCGGTCTTCTAAGGGACATTCTTTCTCAGTGCTCCCACAGGGCAGTGCAGAGCTTCACGCTACACGAGTATACACCATTACACAGCTGTGGGCAGGTATAGCCCAGTAAATAAAGAGCGGAGAAGAATGGAACAAAAAAGTGATATTTACCTAGAGCAAACTAGCAAGCTTTTAAGGGTGATTATGGGGACTGACAAGCCCAGTAAAAGCCATTAAACAGTCAACAACTGCCAATTATTACAGCCATACAGTTAGCACATGTATCTCCTATTCTAAATCAGAAAAAAAATTGTACTTCCAGACACCACAGGCATTGTGACACAGAAATAATCTTGGACTGTATGGAGGTCACAGTGGTATATCTAAAACAGTGGTGGGCAACCTGTGGCCCATCAGGATAATCCTGCTGGCGGGCCCCCAGACAGTTTGTTTACATTTGCACAGCTGCCTGCCTCTCCCAGTGACCGCGGTTCATCGTTCCCGGCCAATGGGAGCTGCAGCAAGCAGCAGGGACCTCCCACAGCTCCCATTGGCCGGGAACAGCAAACTGTAGACATTGGGAGCTGCGGGCGACCGTGCAAATGTAAACAAACTGTCTGGCAGCCCCCATGAACGGATTATCCTGATGCACCGCATCCGCAGGTTGCCCACCACTGATCTAAAACCTCAGTTTATTGCTAAAGGTTTACATGCCTGATGCTGATGGGCCAGGTGCCCGCACATGCCAGAGTCTCAGACCAATTCACTTGTATGTGAATATCAAAGAAATGTTAAGTGTTAGTAGGCATTCAAACTAATTCACTCGTATGCGAATAGGAATCAAAGGAACTGTTGATTGTATTATTTTCATCTGTCTATAGCCTGTAGTTTGCTATTACATTAATTCTACATTATGTATACCCTGTAATTAAAAAGATCTAGATCAAAGGTGCGTTAATGCAAGATTGTAGTCAGGTGTTAAAACTTTATGAAAACTAATGAAGGATTGTAATAGCAAAGAATAATCCTTCATTAGTTTACACACACACACACACACACAAACTAAAAGAGTTGTTCTCTGGCATGTTGCGGGAAATTGGGGGTGCCGGTAAGTCAAAAATTCTGGTTAACTAAGAGGGAGGGAGTTTGGTTGCAGGAGGGGCCTAAAGACTGGGGCACGGGAGTGGGCGCAGGACGCAGGCTCTGGGAGGGAGTTTGGGTGCGGGCGAGGGTTCGGGGAGGTGGTTGGGGCACAGGAGAGGTTTTTGGGTGCCAGATCCAGGCGGCACTCAGCTTGGGCAGCTCCCTGGAAGCAGCCAATGGGAGCTCTGGAGCCGGTGCTCAGGGCGGTGGCAACGCATGGAGTCCCTGTGGCCGATCCTCCGCCTAGGAGCCAAGAGACATGTCGCCACTTCCGGGGAGCCAGGTAGGAAGCCTGCCAGCCCCACACCAACCGGACTTTTAATGGGAGCCGCCAGGGTCCCTTTTCAACCAGGTGTTTAAAAAAATATACGTTTTCTAATGATAAATAATTGGGAGTATTTACATCAAATTGCTTCTAAATAACTTGGCCCAAATTCTTCCTGAGTGGATGTAAGCAATGCAAGCACCCCCCAGCTGTCACTGAAAGTAATGGGACCTGTATTGGGGGCAGAAGCTGGCCCTAGATTAGTACAGTTTCTGATCTTCAGAAGGTGCTGACATACAAAAAACTGTTGTGTAAAGTTAAAACGATATGAGTTGGTTTGGTCATCCTTGTAACCATAATTATTGTATAAGTTTTCTACATGAACTGAGTGAGTGAAATACCAGAGAATATCTCGCTCAATTGAATGTAAAAAGGTTAGCTTTGCAGTGTTTTGCATCAGCTTACATTTTTCAGGCTACTTTAACAGGGAAAAAGGATAGACACTTTCAGTTTATTAAGTAAATAAGCCAAGATTCTTCTTTACATTCCTTGGTCCTCCAAATTAGGAAAGACCCATAGCAAAATGCTTATGGGGCCACAAAGCCAGTGCTAATCAGGGAGCAGAGAGGTGTATCAGCAATGGAGAGACACTAACCTAATAATTAGAGTTGTGTGGAGAAAAGCAATTCCATTTTGCAGATGATTTTACTATTTAAAAATTTGGTTTAGTTCTAATTCAAAACAAGAGCATTGAGCTTGTCACTAAGTAATGAGCTTTTAATGGTGGCTCTGTACATAAACAATAGACATTATAAAGACGTTTAGTTAACTACGCATATTATTCAGTTAGAATATTCGTCTACATCTTTTTCTGCAGAAGAAAAAAAAAGCTGTATCCATATGCAGTGGCTCTCTCTTGGTCGTGACCACTGAAGCTGATGGGGGAGAACTGATATGAAAACACATTACAATATTCATATTTGGGGTTGTTGTTTTTTTTTAACGTTAAAGATTTGTTAAACTCCAGCTTGCTTTATGATAACAATGCTACCAGTAAGAGATTTCCTGTTAGTGTATTGATGCACCTTTGCCTGATAGTTCTTTTGGGCTCATCCAAATTGCTCACAAAAAAATAGTCTAATAGAAAATGAGAGGCTGTCCAATGCCCATAGTAATTATACAAATAAGCTCACGTGTTGACAATCTGACTGAAGAAGCATCAACTATCTAATACTTCAGCTATTTCATAAAGGAGAATTTTTAAAAAGGGATGATTCACCAAGTATAATCTTCATTATAACTCACCACAGTCCCACAGCTATGGCAGCTTGGATTCTCTGCAGTGCAAATTTATACATTCAAAAGGTGCTGTTTCTTTTCTAATTAAGCTTTGTATGATTGGAGAACGTTTCAGCCAGCATTAAAACGAACCTCAAACATATGAATTTTTTTCAGACAGAGATTATTTACATTTTTATCTAATGATTTGTGTTGTAACTGACACGCAGCACACTGCAGTATGAGGTGTAGTATAGAGAACTCCCTTGTGATTCTCTCCCCCACCTCCCTACAGTGATTTTTCTTTATATCAGGACTTGTGCACCTAAGGAAACGGGAAAGGATTTGATCCCCTTTGCTTATTATTTGTCTGCAGCTACTAGCTCTTCTGAATTTTACTGCAACTACATTTCAGTAGTACTACTGCAATACAGAATTGGGGCAATAGAGTCAAAAGAGCATAAAAGAGCAAAAATAAATATGGTGCAGTAGTGGAAAGACAGAGATTCTTGAAATTGGAAGCAACGGTCCACTTTTTTTCTGAAACCTGACTGCTTTTGAGACATCTCCCTCCTTCCTTTGACAGAGGTGAGAGTCCAAAGGACACCACTATGCATCTGTGATCACTGTGCAGTTAGAGGCCATGTCTACATTGCTATTTATGTTGACAAAACTATGTCACTCAGAAATGTGAAAAAACAACCCGCTGAGCGACACAAGTTTCGCTAGCATGTGTGCTTGTGTACACAGCGCTACGTTAGCAGGAGAGCTTCTCCCCCCAACGTAGCTACCGCCACTTGTTTAGGTGGTTTTATTATGTCGTCAGGCGAGCTCTCTCCTGTCAGCATAGAGTGACTACACAAGCGCTCTTACATCAGCACAGCTGTATCGGTACAGCTGTGCCACTGTACGTTTGCTAGAGTAGACATGGCCAGAGACCCAAGTCATATTGTCCAGATAACAAAAGTTCATTCCAATTCTGAATACGTGCAATGAAATGGAAATACATTACCTGTCCACATGACACTGACTCACTTTTAATAATGCTGTGCAGAGCCATAAAACCCTGCAATTTATTTTAACATAACATGTTTACTAAAGTAAAGATGTCTTGACAGTTGGGTTTTGTTTCAACATAAAAACCTTCCTCAAGAGAAGTAAACTTCTTTTCTTTAATGAATAATCTACAGTAAGCATTCAAAAAATGTACAAATTTCCTACCCTCCATCCGTAATTTAACCTTGTGCAGTTTACATCAATATGAAAAAGTGAATGCTAGTCATATTTGTTTTTACTTGTCCAGGGAAGTTTTAATTCTACTTCTTTTCATTCTTCCTTAAAACCATGCCCTCTTTTTCTACAACCTGAGGCTAAGCACTGCTGTCAGACTAAGTATACTCTTGGCATCTTCAGATCTGCTAACATCATGAAATCCTAATGGGCATAGAAAAAAAAACAAAGGGAAGATAAAGGAAGGATTTCTGTTCTCCTTGAAGTGCAAGGATGCCTGTCCAAAATCAGCTTCCAATGAGAGAAAGCCTATAAAAAGCAAAGCACAGCAGATAAACCTACTTGAAAATCTCCATTTCCATGACAACAGAAAGCACATCATTGAGACACTATATTTTTCCAAAGCTTGTTTGACATAACACAAAAATCTACTCATTACAAACATTTTCACATAAACAAGGAATTTCATTTAATAGAGCCTCTTTTCCCCCTCAAATTATATAAATGAATAAGACAAATGGTTTGCTTTTCGTAAGAAGATAATGCATACAAAACCACAACATGCAATATGTATGGGGAAGAAACACAGCTACTGTGAACTAATACATCCTTTCTTGAGTTATAAAATTCTATATCTACAGAAAAAACTCCTGTCCTCCTTCCACGGGTGGTTATCCAATTTATTTTAAAAACAAATGGTACATAAGCTGCAATTATTTCTACTACACTGTACATACATGAACTCACACATTTTATATATATATATTGTATACAGAGAGAGTGTGCGTATTAGGGTTTATCTACGTGGGGAAATTTACTGACAGCACTATGCTGGTATAATTAAATCAGTATAACTCCCCATATAGATACTGTCATTTAGAATGACAGTAGCCTTTTTCAAACAATTATGCTTTCCTATGGCATCCTCCTCCTTACTAGCCTCCCTGATTTCCACTTCACTCATCTCCATTCTATCCAGAATGCGGTAGCTAAAAATCACCTTACTGGCTGGTTGGATGGGCCATTGAATCCTTGCACTGGTTTTCCCTTGCCATCGATCTCAAGTTCAAGCTTCTCCTTCTTAAATTCAAGATCCTGAACAACTTATTCATTGCCTAGATCTCTAATCTGATTTCTTCCTATTCTCCTTCTTACTGTATTTGCTCAGCTCAAATATCCCAACTCATTGCTAACTTTGTATCTTTTTCAGGTGCTCATCTTCATGCTTTCTTACATGTTGACCAACAAACCTGGAGCTCCCTTTATTCCCTCTTGTGCAAGGCAGCCACCCTTCCTTCTGTCTTCAAGACCCTACTTAGAATCTATTTCTCCTTTCAATATGGCCACTGTTATAACACATAGGCCAACATTTTCAAAAATGGGTGTCTAAAATTAGGCTTCATTTTCAAAAGTGCCTAGCACCTAGCAGTGATCGAAGTTATTGAAAGTTACTGGGTGTTCTGATCATACATTCAGGTATTTGCATATGGATTTGGAAACTCTTGGCACTTAGTTTTGTAATATTTTGGACCCAAGTTCAATGTCCTATACTTTTTTTAATTAAGCCTGCAGCACCCTAAAATGACTCCGGATGATCAGAGTGAGGATGCCTGTAACTATTGTTTTGTCACTACTTACAGTGCAAGATCTGTGATGCAGGGACTGTTTCTTCCTCTATTTCCCTCTCTCTCTGCCAGAGGGGAGAAAGGATTTGAATAGGGGCTTCCCACACCTCTCAGGTGAGTGCTCTAATAAATGGATTATGGGATATTGTGATATGGGGCTCCCACAATCTCTCCTGCTGAAGCTGCTCCACTGTGGATAAATACCTAAAGAGTCAATGGCACACAGAAAGAGGGAGAGAGAGAAAATGAGAGTGACTCTACAGCCAGGCGCTTAGGGCACCCATATGGAAGGTAAAAGACCCAGGGTCCAGTCCCCCTGCTCCAATGACTCTTTATCTACCATAGAACAGTGAGAGATTGAGAGAGACCCACCTAAGAATATCCCATAGCCCAGGGATTCGAGCACTCGTCTCAGAGATGTGGGAGTCCCCTGTTCAAATCCTTTCTCCCCTCCAACAGAGAGAAGGAAATGAATCTGAGTCTCCGACATCACAGGTGAGTGCTCTAACCACAGGGCTAACACTTATAAGATGGGCACCACCTCCTTCTCCTCTTCTAGACATTGTGTATGGAGCAAGGCAGGTGCTAACTCATTCTCACAAGAAATTACTTAGGAGCCTCAGCTACCTGCCTCTAGGAGAGGGGCTATGTGGTTGTGGATTGTTAACAAAGATAGATGGTTCCCTGCAGCCCAGACTTAGGTGTCTACCTCTGTGACAGGGGAGGGGCTCTCACATCCTCTCCTCAGCATTTCACATTGGCTAGCTTAGGCAGCTCCCCACCTAGCATGCTAGCTTTTGTGGATCCTGTGACGTTGCACTCCATATGATTTTATGAAAATATGCTAATAAGTGTGATTATAATGTAACTGGAATATGCTTCATGAAAATATAACTTTGAGGTCCTATTATAATTATGCAAAGTGTGGGCCATTAATGGTGGTTTAGAATCTTGATGGCTCCCATCAACTAGGGCAATTGACTGTAGATGACTCTGTTTACTTGCAAGCCTTCCTGAGAGTCAGTCTGGGAAGAATGATGGCTTGGGGTCTCACAGCACATGTGACCATGTCACCTAGTCACTTGTCACTTGAATCCATCTTGAATCCACGGTATGCATCCGATGAAGAGAGCTGTAGCTCATGAAAGCTCATGCTCAAATAAATTGGTTAGTCTCTAAGGTGCCACAAGTACTCCTTTTCTTTTTGCGAATACAGACTAACACGGCTGTTACTCTGAAACCTGTCATCTTTAACCTGGTGCTTTTCCATTTAGGAGGAGGGGTGGGGACCCAGAGAGAAAAAAAAGATTCCCCCCTTGTGCCAAAGTCATATAAGGGGGTGGAACAGAACAAAGGAGGCTGCAGTCATGAGAAATCCCCTAGCTATCACCTGAGCTGGAACAAGGGCTGTACCAGAGGAAAGGATTGGGCCCAGACTAGGAAGAAATCTAGTCTGTGAAAGAAGGTTATTGGAACATCTCTGAGGGTGAGATTTACCTGCATTTAGTTTCCTACTGTATTAGGCTTAGACTTGCGTGTTTTTGTTCTATTTTGCTTGGTAACTTACTTTGTTCTGTCTGTTATTACTTGGAATCACTTAAATCCTACATTTTATATTTAATAAAATCACTTTTTGCTTATTACTGAACCCACAATTAGTGACTAATACCTGGGGGAGCAAACAGCTGTGCATATCTCTCTATCAGTGTTATAGAGGGCAGACAATTTATGAGTTTACCCTGTATAAGCTTTATAAATAGTAAAATGGATTTATTTGGTGTTTGGACCCCATTGGGAACTGGGTATCTGGGTGCTAGAGACACGAGCACTTCTTAAGCTGTTTTCAGTTAAGTCTGCAGCTTTTGGGGGACGTGGTTCAGACCTGGGTCTGTGTTGGAGCAGACTGGCGTGTCTGGCTCAACAAGGCAGGGTTCTGAAGGCCCAAGCTGCCAGAGAAAATGGGCTCAAAGGTGTCTCAGCACATCAGGTGGCAGTCCTCTGGGGGTCACTGTGACCCACCCCATCACAGTGGCGTAGTTGAGCAGGATCTGTGCACAGCTGATTGCTTTGAGATGCTGGTAGTGATTTTAAGTGAGTTTTAAGTGTGCTGGCTGGAGAACAGACAAAGTGGTTACTTGTTTGATATTTTCCTTTGCTTATTTCGGGTAACCCAACCTGCCACAGATCCAATTCTTAGGCACTTCTTTCTCCCCATCTATATACGGACCCTATGCACCTAAGTCAGGTTTTGTGGATTCTGTGGTCATTCCTGTGATTTTCTAGGCACCTAGAAGTTAGGCATTGCAATGCTTAGTGCTGAACACTGCAACACCTAAGTTTCTTTGTGGATCCAGGTCTTGGACAGAAGAGGGAAACTGAGATTCAGCTATACTTGGGTAGAGAAACTAGTATTGAACCTTATTTTGCTATTTTTGTTCAAGTTTCTCCTAAAGCAGTGGTCACCAGCCCATCGATCGATCCTGGAGCCTCTGCCAGTCTATCACAATCTCCAGGCCACTAAAAGTCCAGTAGCGCAGTGGGGCTCACACCCCCTCACCCTCTCCTGCATCTCAACGCTCTGCCCCAGCCCAGAGCTCTCTCCTGCACCCAAACGCCCTCCCAGAACTTGCACCCCTCACTCCTGCACCCCAACCCCTGCCCAGGCTCAGCCAATGCACACCCCACAGTTGAGAATGTTACACTGATTCGTGACAATCCCTGAAGGATTTTGGATCTATAAACCACAAATGACACTAATAAAAAGTAAAATTCATGAAATGTCCAGTGGATTCTATGAGATTAGGCACAGTGTGACCATATGACCTCTGCACCCAAACTCTCTCCCAGAGCTTGCTCCTTCACCAGGTTCCCCCTGGAGCCCCCTCCCACACTCCGAAACCCCTTCACCCCAGCCCAGAGCTTGCATCCCCTCCTGCAACCCAACCCACTGCCCCAGACTGGTGAAAGTGAGTGAGGGTGGGAGAGCAAGCAACTGTGGGAAGGGGAATGGAGTGATCAGGATGCGGCCTTGGGGAAGGGGTGGGGCAGATCCTGGGTTGATCTTCAATTCAGAAAGTGATCTTGTGCGTAAAAAGGTTGGAGACCACTGTCCTAAAGCAAAGCCAAAAGAAGAGACTAGGTTTTACTACAGGTATATGCAATTTGTGTCTATTCAGAGCAAGATGGGAATTTCACCTGCTTACATGTGCATAGATTCAGTGACTTTGGACATTATCTAGGTAAGATGATACTCATCCCCAAAATCCATAAATGCACACTTGTTCTTTAATGTATTAAGGGATCCAAGTTCTGTATAGAAAATTAGTCAATACCAAATTAGACTGGATCCTACAAGACCCTGATTGACTTCACTCAGAACAATACTTGCACAACTTCTTGAACAGTCAGACCCTTAATTAGAATCTGAAGAACCACCAGTATATGGTATTAAGTAGCATTTTGCAAAGGAACTTCGATGTCTTTTGATGAACATACAGAGGATATAAATATTATGTGGTTAAATAAGTTAGCAAAAATAATATGATGAAATCTGGCATTTAGTAGGCAGGTAATTATTCTCACTACCCTGCTAGTTTATATTCTAAAAATGGACTTGAATGTCAAATAATCTTGCTTTGTAGGATTTCCATTAATTTTGGTCCTGTAAGATACAGAATAATGTCTCTCCAGGACAGTGAAAATGTGTGTGAAGCACTTTGCAAAAGTAGCAGAAGCATAAGGCCCCCTTGGCTAATTGTTGCTCAGCAATACATCACTTATATGGGTAGTACAAAAACACAAATCACAGAGAACTGAGTTTTTACCCACAATGGAAAAAGGCATCAATCACCAAACAGAAGCAGCAGCAACAGCAAGAAATTTCAAACCCTTGGTTTGAAGCCTGTTTCCCATTCCCCCTACCTTTAAATAAAATAGGCACCTGACCTCTGCTTATCAAATAGGGTAAGGGAAAAAGGAGTCTATCTCACTACATTAATTAGCCTGAAAAAGCAGAATGGCACAGTTCTTTACCTCTTAATCCTCTTTCACTTCAACTCATCCAGTGCATTACAGTATTTGGCATTTATACAAGAAATTACTAGTAAGGATATTTTAGATACACTATGAAAAGGTAGGCACTTTGACAATAAATTATAGCTTCCTTCTAATATGATCATAGCAATAGTGAAAGAATCCTTGCATATTTTAACTTTTTCAGGAAAATGTTGTAAGTGTGATCTTGTTACACGTTTCAAATAAATATACACAAGACAGTAAAAATTAAAACGGGACTATTTTATTTGCTCCCTCCCCAACTCTAAAAGGGTGAGGAGAACATACAAAAGACTACTAAGACGCCAGTTCAATATAAAAAAACAAAATCCCAGAAAAGATTAAATTCTAGAATACATCTTGACTGACCTGTAAAATTCTAGCCTCTCATGTGCGACCTTAGAATGTGTTTCTTTTTGAAAGCATAAGCAAGTTAAATTCTACCTTGAAGGAATGTGTGAAGTGATCTTAGAGCTCAAAGGCACAAGACAGCTGTCTTGCTTGAAAGGGCTGAGAAGATCTGCACGTTCTCTTATGCCTGCAATTCATAAAAGTAGGAAACCTCTTGGCTCTACTAACAGCTCATCAACACAATTACGATGCTAGCTATCTACCGAGCACAAATGAGTTTTACCCTCAAACACCTGTAAGGTACAGAAATATCATTAGCTTCATTTTACAGACAGGAAACTAAGGCAGAGAGAGATTATGGCAAAGATTATCAAAAGTTATTTCGGGTACCTCAGATTCAGGGTGTTCAATTTGAGACACCTTTTCAGAAGGTAGATATGCTCACAACTTTCTGAAAATCATGCCCTTTCAATATGTCTTAAGTTGGGCACCAAAAAAAATGGAAGCACCCGATATCAGCAGCCACTTACTTTTTAATGAATTGAACCCTCTGAGCCCCAGTCCAGAGCCTTAACCACAAGATCTTCCTTTTTTCACCTTTAGCTTCTAAGAGAGATGTGAAATAATGAAAACAGAATTTTATAAAATCACTACCATTAACCGTAACTTTGTTTCCTCTAAATTAAATTAAAATATAGATTATATCATTATAAATATATATTAAACTAAATCATACACCTTTCAGTTAATCTTCAAATAATAAAGGAGCAAAAGTCCAGTATTTTTCATTTTTCTTCCATTCTGAGGCCTGTGCCTGGTACCTAAAGCAACCTTGAGAAATTAAAAAATACCAGTAAAAAAGAAAATGCATTATAGCATGTGGCAGTGTAAAGGTTTCATGGTAACTTATTTGGAATGATCTATAGTATGGAACATTTGAGTGACTGTAAGAGCTATTGTGCAGTTCTTCTCAGACCTTTGAAGCAAGGCTTGCTGGGTCAATTGAAGCATTTTATTTTTATTTAAATAGTTTTTTTATCCTAATAAGCATAAATTTCTAAAGACATGCTATTTTGAACTATAAAACCAGAATTTTTCAGTAAATAATTGTCAAAATGGGAAGTTTCAACAATTTTGAAACTTTTTTCAACCTTTTTTTGAGTCAAGAAATTTGCTGAAACAGACCTTTTCCCACAAAAAAATTCAGCTTCAATTAAAAGGCATTTTTTTTTTCTGAAAATCATTTGGTCAAATAATTCCCATCCTGCTGTAGAATCTATTTTTATGAAGTGATTGTGTACACTTACAAATACAGATATATTTCAAAGTCAGTACAGCGAGTTGGTGATTTTTGTTGATCAGCGGGCTCTGAATGATTTGATAAAAAGCTTGAAATGGTGAAAATAGTTAAAATAGCTAAATTTGTAACAAAGAAACATGATAGGATATCAACTGTATTCAATCGTGTTTACTGTACATTTCTGTCAGGTATATCACTAAGTAGTGCCAAATTATTCCTATTTCTGGGGCCAGCAAGTTTTTGTCAGTTAACTCAAGAAAGAGATCCCCTTCATAAAGGTTTACTTTTACTTGGAGCCACACAGTTTTAGTCTAGATTAACAATACAGTCCTCTCTCACCTTGTTTATTTAAGGTGATCAAGGTGTTTATTCTAATGCATGTTTAAATGTCCTCAGGGCATTTTTTTGTTTCACCTGTATGAGGACAGATCAAGATCCATCTCCTTTTCCCTCTACCACCCTCTTGATTTCCCGAACTGGCACAATGCCTACAGCTATCTTTCCTAAACAATTGTTAAAACAGGATCTAGTGACTCTGAAAGCCTATTTCAAAAATAGCGTTTTGTACAATATTTGCATAGGTCTAATAGTTTTAGTGCCACACCACTTGCTGGCCTGCCTTTCCCTTTGAATATCACTGCTCAATTAAGTGGCCCTTTTCCCATTAATTAAATAGCCGTGATTCCTGTGGCCAGTTCCCACCTAGAGCACATTATGACCTAGCATCAAGTGCCTGAGAGATTATTTCCAACGCTTTTTTGTCCCATTTTGAGACAGCTCTAGAATCACCAATTTTAAGTGAACATAACACAAGTGACTGGTTGGGTTTTTGCACTCTTGAGAGCTCTACAACTCTGCATTACCTTCACTGAATACTTCATCAGTAAATAACACTTCCTTCTGCCCTTCCTTTTCTACTCCCACCACCCTTTTTAAGGATCAAAATAGAAAAAAGGGAGAAGGTCAAGAATAGGATTAAAACGAAAAAAAGGGATAAAAAAACCCACAAAGCCAAACATTTTCAAAACTAAAATTTTCATTAGAAATCTTCATTAAAAATATTTTCACAAAAAGATTTAATTAAAAATTTCTTTTTTAAAAATCTTCCAGAATTAACATTATTTCAATAAAAAAGAGCTGAAACACCATTTTTGAGCAGCTCGACTAGTTAAGAAACTGAAGCTGTATCTTTGTCTACATATTCTAGAAAAGGCAACCATATGTCTACTCCTTTTGTTCCTCTATGGATAGCAATTTCCCCATTACTACTATGTCCCTAATCATGATCACCCACGTCAAAGTATCAGGACTTATTTTCCAGTGGCCTGCCACCAGGACATGGGAACTCAATTTCCCCCTTTAATGCTATATATCTGTTTGAATGACAGCCTGAGAATAAAGGCAGAAGGCTCCCAAAGGAAGCCTACTGAAGTTATCATCAACATTTAAGAAGAAACATGGATCCTAAGGAACTGAATTTGGGAGCATCATTGCCAGAAATGGACAAAATGGACCTGCTTTGCCTCTATTCCAGCAGTTCTCAAACTGTGGGTCGGGACCCCAAAGTGGGTCATGACCCCATTTTAATGGGGGTCCCCAGGGCTGGTGGTAGACTTGCTGAGGCCTGCGGTCAAAACCTGAGCCACACCACCTGGGTTCAAAGCTGAAGCCTGAGGGCTTCAGACCTTGGTGGCGGGGCTGAGATTACAGGCCCCCTGCCTGGGGCTGAAGCCCCAGGCTTTGCCCCTCCTCCCCCAGCCTGGGACAGCAGAGCTAAGGCTTTGGCTTACACACACACACACCCCGCCAAGGACAGTGGGGGCTCAGGCTTTGCGCCCCCCCCCTCCTGGGGTCATGTAGGAATTTTTGTTGTCAGAAGGGGGTCATGGTGCAATAAAGTTTGAGAACCCCTGGTCTATTCCACCAACACCCATCAGTAACCACAACTAGACTTTGACAGAGCTCAGATACCATTTGGTAAAGAATTAAATAAATAGTGATTGATGTCCCTTGATTCTCGTAGAGTGACAGCTATCCAAACCCTTCACCATACTAATTGTCATTACCCAGGTGTTAATTGCTTTTCTCATTCCTTGTCTCACACTAACATGTATTTGTGAATCTCAGCTGTAATTCTTCCATTAATTGGACATCTACATATTCGTGATATGAGGCCTTTTGAACTGTTTTGGGTTGCTAATGAAGTCTCAAATAAAAATAAGTTCCGGGACTGTCAAGGTTCCTCCCCCACTGAACTCTAGGGTACAGATGTGGGGACCTCCATGAAAAACCTCCTAAGCTTATCTTTACCAGCTTAGGTCAAAACTTCCCCAAGGTACAAAATATTCCACCCGTTGTCCTTGGACTGGCCGCTACCACCACCAAACTAATACTGGTTACTGGGGAAGAGCTGTTTGGACGCGTCCTTCCCCCCAAAATACTTCCCAAAACCTTGCACCCCACTTCCTGGACAAGGTTTGGTAAAAAGCCTCACCAATTTGCCTAGGTGACTACAGACCCAGACCCTTGGATCTGAGAACAATGAAAAAGCATTCAGTTTTCTTACAAGAAGACTTTTAATAAAAATACAAGTAAATAGAAATAAAGAAATCCCCCCTGTAAAATCAGGATGGTAGATATCTTACAGGGTAATTAGATTCAAAAACATAGAGAACCCTTCTAGGCAAAACCTTAAGTTACAAAAAAGATACACAGACAGAAATAGTTATTCTATTCAGCACAATTCTTTTCTCAGCCATTTAAAGAAATCATAATCTAACACATACCTAGCTAGATTACTTACTAAAAGTTCTAAGACTCCATTCCTGGTCTATCCCCGACAAAGACAGACTATAGACAGACACACAGACCCTTTGTTTCTCTCCCTCCTCCCAGCTTTTGAAAGTATCTTGTCTCCTCATTGGTCATTTTGGTCAGGTGCCAGTGAGGTTACCTTTAGCTTCTTAACCCTTTACAGGTGAGAGGAGCTTTCCCCTGGCCAGGAGGGATTTCAAAGGGGTTTACCCTTCCCTTTATATTTATGACAGGGACTCTATTGATGTCCTCCTTTTTTTGTTCAATGACAAAATGTACTACTTACTTATATTGGTTGCATGGGGCTTTATGGTTTTGTGTTCTTATTTTAATGACATTTTAATTATTAAATAAATGGTGCTAGCATGTTATGTCAACCTTCAAGTTAAATTTGTTTATCTGCTTATTGGAAGCCCAAAGTTTTGATTACATACATTAAAACAAAAAGTTATTTAGGCTGCAAAGTGAAGCATTTGAATGTGGCTCACTACAGATTCTGTTACTCTCTTTTATAAAAACTTATCACCATCAGAATATAGACGTGAGATTAAGGGAGTTGCTCCCAAAAACAGACTCTACAGTTCCTTCCTGTGAAGAACTGCATTGTCACCTGATACACTCTGGATAAATGAGAGTTGAACTTTCAACATGCCATCTAGTTCAGAGGTTCTCAACCTTTTCTTTTCTGAGCCCCCCCCCCCCCCGCCAACATGCTATAAAAACTCCACAGCCCACCTGTGCCACAACAGCAGCTTTTCTGCATATAAAAAACAGGGCCGGCGTTAGGGGGTAGGAAGCAGGGCAATTGCCAGGGCCTCCCACAAAGCTACATTGCTCAGGCTTCAGCTTCAGCCCCAGGTGGCACGGCTCAGGGGCCTGGGCTTCAGCCTCATGCGGTGGGACTTTTTGCTTTCTGCCCTGGGCCGCAGAGAGTCTAATGCTGTCCCTGATCTAGTTAACTCTCACTCTGTACTATAGGAGTTTCCTAAAGCAGAGAGGAAAGCTTTATCCTCTTAGGTTAAACAACCCTCCTCTCCCCCAGAAAAACCCAAAAGGGCTCAAATCCTTCCTTCTATGACTGAAGGAAAGTGTGATCAAGAAGGTTCTCCCTTGAAGGGCATGCAGTGAGGGATCCCATCATTCCTTACACCTTCCCTAAGGACGTACTGAAATGACTTCACTGGGGGGGTCTGTCAAGAAATTGTGGTCACTGGATGGGGGAGGAAAGGGCAGCTGAATAGAAGAAGGTGAAGACAGGGAACATCCACATTCTGAGGCATTGTCCCTTGAGGGAAACACCATAAATTCCTGAGAGTCCCTTCCTCAGTTTCTAGTGAGCATCTGCAGAGGAACACACCCAATGGTAGCATGGTTCCTGCTGGCACTGAGGAGCCATTGAAGAGAAGGGCCACACACATACACGGGAAGGCAGGATAGCTTATCTTATCTGGAGGTGTCCTTGGGTGTCTCCCATTAGAAATGTGATGTCCTGAAAACTCCACAAGCTTCACCTCATGGAATCGTCAGTCCCCTTTGACTCCTTCCACACTGAAGGGGATCATCTGGCCCAGGGTCTTGAGCTGCACTTTCCTTTATTTTTTATATGATCCACCTAAAGAACCTACAAACTCTCAGCTTGTGCTTTTAGCATGCATATCTTAATACCCATTGCAAGATCCCTATACCCGTATATAGTTTCCATATAGGGACTCAGAATTTCTTCACTATTAGAAGCTTGATGTGTGGTGTAATACTTGTGCTCTGATCATATCTTACTAAGTGTGTTGTTTTCCACAAAAATGTGGGATGGGGAAAAAATGCGGGATGGGGAAAAAATGCAATAGTTGAAAAAAACTATATCCCCATTTGTTTTCTGCAGTTTGCTTTCCGCTAGCCTCAGTTACACGTTTATCTGGGATACAGATCTCCCATAAATTTGTTTTTCTGTGATTGAATCCATTGGAGGATACAGCTAACCTGATTTTAATGCAAGTTTAAAAAAATAACTGGTTTCTGTGAAAGGACTCAGATGAATAAAAAGCACTTACGGGTAACAACAGTATACCTACTGTCCTTTAATATTGCCACAAATCAACTAATTGCTGCTGGCTGCTACACCACAGTTCCTTCGAAACAATGTTGCTGAATTCACCCATTGCCAATGGCAGTCAGATTTTCTTCACACTGAATATCATTAAGTACAGACAGCCTGACTGGCTTCTAATGTGTCGAAGCTATGCATTTATGTGACAGCATTTTATATGCAGAGAACATTGTTTCTTCATTAATGTTTGTGTGGTGCTTTAAAACACAGTGTGCTGTGCAAAAAAGTGTTATCATGACTTCTGTAAATGTGGATGTAGGTAAATGGGCCTGATCTTCCTCTCACTTACCTTCATAAATTGGAAGTAACTCAATTTAAACCCATGAAGTTAACTGGTGTGACAGGACAGCCAGGGCCATAGGGTCCAATTTCAACTTCAAATATGCTGATATAAATCAGCAGGAACTGTACTAATGTAAATAGAGTCATCCTGCAGTAAAACTGATCAGAATCAGCCCCACCGACTTTAAAATCAGTTTAAAAATGCTTTTGTCAGTCTTCCCCCTTTTTATAACACACATCCATTTTTATAATAGCCAAGGGCTCTCATGGCTGTGCAAGGAGGTGCTTAAATCACTTGTCTTGGGTAACTGAAGTCACAAAACCAAAGCCTGTGCAATCATAGCACAGCACTGTATTTCCCATCTCTCTCCTCTTCCCCACAAGCAGGAAAAAGTAGCCCTCAAGAGAACATGTAAAACAAAAATTAAATGTAAATAAATTCTGACATATGCAATATGATGTTGCCTGTGGAATTAGCAGAAAGTATGTTTTCATGGTAAAAGTAAACATACAACATATGGAGCAATCACATGACCGAAACCAAATTTATGTTTTTTCTCTACATTCCTATTTACTATGGCTAGGGATATGATTTAGGCATGGGTATTTTTAGTAAGAGTCATGGACAGGTCACAGACAATACACAAAAATTCATGGCCCGTGACCTATCCATGACTTTTACTAAAAATACCCCTGACTAAATCTTAAGCAGGATGCTTTGGGGGGTGCCAGGGCAGCTGCTGGTTGGAGGGCGTCTGGAGGGGCTGCTGCTGGGGGAGAAGCCGAGGGAGCTTCTGCTGGGGGAGAGGGGTAAGCCAAGAGAGCTGCTGTTGCGGGGGGGCGCTCACTAGTGAAGACATAGCATTAGGCTAAGTGTTTGTTCCTTTGTATAACATTTTAAATACAGATACATAGTCAATATTCATAACTTCAGATACAAAAATGATACCGGCATACAAATAGGATAACCATATTCAGCTAATCATAACCTTTTAAATGACATCTCACATGACTTATCTTGCATAAAACACATTATAATTATGCCATAATCATATCATAATAATATCACTGTGAAGAATATGGGGTGCAGTGTCACATCCACCACATCCCAACAGAGATGTCTAGGACTCTCCTCTTCCCTTTCTGAAGCCTCTGATAACATAGAAGAGTATAAGAAAGGGAGAATGTTGATATGTAGGAGAGAGGGGAGGCTTTGAAAAGGGAGTGAGCATCTGAAAGCTTCAAGCAAGAGAAGACATGGTAACAAAGAGGGAAACACAAGGCCCTTACAAAATTCCCTATAAAGGTCAGAGTTCTGACACATTATATCACCACGGTTACTAGAGAAATACTACTACATTTTCAATGTTCGAGCATGTATTCAGTGACAGGTGTGTCATCAAAACAAAACAAAAAACGAAAACAAAACAAAAAAGTGATGAGCATTGACTCTTACTATCGTGTGCTTCCATTTGTGCAGATTGTGTTTTACAAAAATGGCCCATCTTGATTATCACTACAAAAGGTTTTTTTTCTCTCCTGCTGGTAATAGCTTACCTTAACTGATCACTCTCATTATAGTGTGTATGGTAACACCCATTGTTTCATGTTCTCTGTGTATATAAAATCATCCTACTGTATTTTCCACTGCATGCATCCGATGAAAGCCCACGAAAGCTTATGCTCAAATAAATTTGTTAGTCTCTAAGGTGCCACAAGTACTCCTGTTCTTTTTTCTAAAGATTGAGTTCTTTGCAAATACAAATACTGTGGAAGTTCTGTCTCTTTAAGAGTTGCAGCTGTACATTTTTTTTTTAAGTGGAATCCATGCCTTAGTTGTGCAATGCTTTGCTGAACTGAAGCCTTACTTAAGCTAATAATTCAAGAACACTATTTCAGGAACAAAGGAGTTAATTTGGACACAATTCTATTAATTTATGCAAAAAATAAAAGGTGCCAAGAAGGTTAATGCAAATGCTGCAATAAATGAAAGTGCAGACAGATGGTGTAACCTTCCTGTGAAAATGAAGGCTCCAAAATTTACACTCTTGTGAAACTATAATGTGAGCAGTAACTTGACCACTAACTAGTAATACTCATTAATCCCACTTTCAATATACATAATATTTGCAACTGTCTATAATCAACATTGATGTAGACAAAATATTAAAATATATATTATGATCCTCCAAGTCCTTACACAGTGTGTAGGAAGATGCACAAGGTTGTTAAACTCCAATTCAAGCATGCATAGCAGCTACACATAATTAGGAGTTAAGTACTATTATTTATTATTTGTATTGAGGTAGCATCTAAGAGCCCTTGTCAGGGACAAGAGCCCCCTGCTGCTAGCAGACACTGTACAAACTACAGGACAGAAAGATGGTCCTGGTCACAAAGAGTTTACAATTTAAGTACTGTGCCCAATCTTCTACAGTTAGGGGATGGCTACAATTAGGAGACTATATCAGAACAGCTATGACAACATAGTCCTGTAGAGTTAGAAGCAGCCTGCACCAACATAAGGGGGTTTTCTGACAGTTTAGGAACACACACCCCTCCAAAGGATGGTAGATACCACAACAGAAGTGCTCCTCCATTAACATAACACCCAGCGTAGATGCAGCTCTGTTGGCATAGCTGTAAAATTGGTCAGGGGTGTGGTGCTTTACTGCCTTGACTAAGGCCCTGTCTACACTGCCAAGTTTCTGTGCAGTAAAGCAGCTTTCTGCACTGTAAGTCCCAAGGTGCACACACTGCCAAGTCACTTAGTGCGCAGAAACTGCACAGTTGCAGCGCTATAAAAGAACCCACCCCAACCAGAGGCGTCCAGCTTTCTTCACGGGGGGTACACCGCTGCGGTGCCAGTGTAGACATTGTGATTGATTACAGCGCTGCGATTGGCCTCCGGGAGGTGTCCCACAATCCCTGTTCTTGCCTCTCTGGTCATCCATTTGAACTCTACTGCTCTGCCCTCAGGTGACCAACCGTCATCCCCACCCCTTAAATTCCTTGGGAATTTGGAAAGTCCCCTTCCTGTTTGCTCGGTGATCCGTGCAGTGGTCTCAGCGCATCTTTCCAGGTGACCATGCCTGCTCCATGCACCAAGTGTGGAGCAATGCCGAGCTGCTGGACCTCATCAGCATTTGGGGAGAGGAGACTGTCCAGTCCCAGCTGCGCTCCAGCCGTAGGAATTATGATACCTACGGACAGATTTCACGATGCTCGACAGAAAGGGGCCATGACCGGGACACACTGCAGTGCAGGGTCAAAGTGAAGGAGCTGCAGAACGCCTACCACAAGGTGCAGGAGGCAAACCTCCGCTCCAGTGCTGCACCCACAAGCAGCTGGTTCGACAAAGAGCTGGATGCAATATCCACCTCCACTGCAAAGGCCACTGTGCATACTTCGGTGGCTCACGTGCCAATCGAAAGTGGACCGAGCCAGGAGGATGGGGGGGGGGGGAACCCAGGGGCAGAGGATGACTCGGAGGTCAGAGATGCATGCCCGGAACTCTTCTCTATCCTGGAGCAGGCTAGCCAGTCACAGCTGTTGGCGCGCAAACAGGAGAGGAAGCCCCTGGTAAGTGGACTTGATTTGGGGAATCGCTGAATCAAATTGTTGGTAGCAGGAGGGTTGTAGAAAGCGGACTCATCTCCCACCACATGCCTAGTCTGAGCGGCGGAATAGGCTGTTGATTGAATCCCTCACTTCACGGGAATCTGCCTCAGAGATCTCAAGGAAACTCTCATGGAGATACTGGGCAATCCGCTGCCACAGGTTCTTTGGCAGAACTGCTTTGTTTCTTACCCCATTAACGGTAACTTTCCCATGCCACTCTGTGTTATGGGGGGCGGGGGGAAGGACCACTGCTGCATGCAGGCGAATTGCATAGGGGCCAGGGTGGAAGCTGCAGTCTTGGAGAAGACCCTCCCTTGATTCCCTGCTCACTCTCAGCAGCAAGATATCTTCCATAATGATCACCTCCTGTGGAAAGTGTGGGGACAGGAATGATTATCAGACCCTGCCTACAGTGCTGGATCTCCCCAAGAGCCACGTGCCCAGCATACAATATGATCCTGGAACACTAATTTCCCCTGCCCCTGTGGCTACTCACCATTTTGGGGGTCTTGTGGCTCATGTGTGCTTGCCTGTGGTCAGCCAGTTAGTGACAGGTATGTGAATAGTGGCTGTGTTTTAAATCACTGAATCAGTGTTTTCTGTGTTGCAAACAATAGTGCTTCTGTAAAATATTGCATTTAAACTTCACAGAGATGACCTTGGGAGCCCAGCCTCCCTCTTTGTTATTGGTGGCTGAACAGCTGCACAGAATTAGAAAGCAGCCAAGAGGAACTAAGGAGGACGTTCTGCATGATGTCATGATGCACTCCGCGGCCAAGAAACAGGAATTAAAGGAGTGGTGGGACAGCAAGAAAGGGAGCAAAAGGAGAATGCAGCGTGCCAGAATGAAGCCATGGAGTGGCTCTTAAACTTTATGGAGCGCCAAGCAGACACCCTCCAGGCAATACTGGCGCTGCAAACTGAGCAGTTCCTCACCTGCCCTCCCCTGCAGCCACTGTCGCAAAACTCTTTCCCATGCACCCCCCCAGAAACCGCCAACATATTCCTATCAACCTCCTGGCTCCAGTCTGTACCTGCTGCATTCCACTCCTCCGCACTCACAGTCCAGCCCAGCGGACTCCCACTATCCACTGCACTCAACATCCATCCCCTCTGCAGTTTGACCCTGCTGAAGCACAGTAGCTGTTGAATTGTATTCCAAAGGAGAAGGTTGGATATGATCCCTGAACATACACAAATCTTTAACTGTCCTGGGACCCCACCTCCTCCTGGGACCTTCCCTTCCCCCACCCCCCTCACTGCTGATGTTTTTTTTTTCTGTTTGACTCTCTCCTGCAGTTGTTGTTTTTTAATAAAAGAATTGTTGATTTGAAAGCAATCTTTATTCTTTTAATTGAAAGCAAAGAGCCCTGCAAAGCAACAGACAATTATGTTAAACCTTCATATTGCATCATCTGCACCAATCACCTCCTAGCATTACAAGCACTGCACTCCCAAGCATAGCAACAAATATTAGTGGCTTTCAGCTTCAAATTGCTGCCTCAAGGCATCCCTGATCCTTATGGCCCCACACTGCACCCCTCTAACAGCCCTGGTCCCTGCTGTTCAAACTCAGCCTCCAGGCACTGAGCCTGTGCAGTCCAGCCCTGAGTGAAGCTTTCACTCTTCCCTTCACAAATATTATGGAGAGTACAGCACGCGGCAATAAGCATAGGAATATTGTCATCAGCCAGGTCCAGCTTCCCACAGAGGCAGCACCAGCAGGCTTTTAAATGTCCAAAAGCACACTCTACAGTCATTCTGCACTTGCTCAGCCTGTTGTTGAACCACTCCTTACTGCTATCAAGGTTCCCCATGTATAGCTTCATAAGCCACGGCATTAAGGGGTAGGCAGGGTCTCCCAGGATCACAATGGACATTTTGACTCCCCTGACAGTGATCTTCTGGTCTGGGAAGAAAGTCCCTGCTTGCAGTTTCCTGAACAGACCAGTGTTCCAAAAGATGCATGCGTCATGCACCTTTCTGGAGCAGCCTGCATTAATGTCTGTGAAACGCCCACGGTGATCCACAAGCACCTGGAGAACCATTGAGAACTACCCCCTTGCAATTAATGTACTCGGTGGCTAGCTAGTCTGGTGTCAGAATTGGAATATGCATGCCATCTATCACCCCTCTGCAGTTAGGGAAGCCCATTAGGGCAAATTCCAGAGTAGCAGCCGTGCTAGTCTGTATCCGCAAAAAGAACAGGAATACTTGTGGCACCTTAGAGACTAACAAACTTATTAGAGCATATGCATATATATATACATACATACACACACACACACACACACACACACACAAGATGGAAGTTACCATACAAACTGTGAGAGGCTAATTAGTTAAGATGAGCTATCATCAACAGAAAAAAAAAACTTTTGTAGTGATAATCAAGATGGCCCATTTAGACAGTTGACAAGAAGGTGTGAGGATACTTAACATGTGGAAATGGACTCAATATGTGCAATGACCCAGCCACTCCCAGTCTCTACTCAAACCCAAGTTAATGGTATCTAGTTTGCATATTAATTCAAGCTCAGCAGTTTCTCGTTGAAGTCACGCACATTACCCAGAGTCATGGTCATTCGGAGCAGGATGTGATTAATGGCCCTGCAGACGTCCGTAAACACAAGTCCAACGGTCAACTTGCCCACTCTGAACTGGTTAGCTCCAATTGGTAGCAGTCTGGAGTAGCCAGCTTCCACAGTGCAATCGCCACGTGCTTCTCCAGGGACAGGACAGCTCTCATTCTCATTTCCTTGTGCCGCAAGGCTGGGGCGAGCTCATCACACAGTCCCATGAATGTGGCTTTCCACATCCAAAAATTCTGCAGCCACTGCTTGTCATCCCAGATATGCATCACGATGTGACCACTACTCAGTGCTTGTTTCCCAAGCCCAAAAGCGGCTTTCCACTGTGGTCAACACCTCCATGAATGCCACAAGCAACCTCGTATTGTAGCTACTATGCATGGCCAAATCAATGTCGCACTCTTCTTGCCTTTGTAGTTTAAAGAATAACTCCACTGCCACTCGTGACATGTTACTGAGAGCGAGCAGCATACTGGTCGACAGTGCGGGAGCCATTCCTGCAGACTGAAGAGGCAGAGCACGCAGTACACAAACCACTGAAACTTGACGCCAAATGCGGACGGAAGCACAGGGATTGCTGGTATGCAAAGCAATGCATCACAGGGCATTGGAACAGGACCCAGGATGCCCCGCAACCTCCTCCATCTTCCCACAACTCTTAGTGGCAGAAGAGGAAGAAATGCTCTGTGAGAGAGCTCCCCAGAGTGCAACGCTCTGAATACCACTGCAAGTGTCGCAAGTGTGAACGTGCTACTGCACGGACAGCTGACAGTGTGAACACACAACAGCAGTTTTCCCTTCAGCGATCTCTGAGTGGCGCTATAACTCTGCCAGTGTAGACATGCCCTAATATAGCTATACCAATATGCATTTCAAATATAGACAAAGCCTAAGCAACAGCAAATTTCAAGCCACCTGCGTACCCACTGAATTACTCCTAAGCTTACAGAGGTTTTTGTTTGTTTGTTTTTTAAAGGGGGGGAGGGGAGGCAGAGAATTGGGGAGACAGGAGTTTAGGCTTGATCTTTATCATGCTGATGAGGTGCTAAGCTACTTGCTCAGCTCCTAGGCCTTATTCCTGCTACTGGCCATTACTGACAAATTGGCCATGTAGCAGCAAACTCAGGGCAGGATCAAATATCCGCAATCTCTCCCTGACACTGTCCCACTCACTTTTTACCTCACGACAATCTGCAGCTGTATTCTGACTGGGGGCACATCCCACAGTTCTTAACACTGCACTAAGCCAGGTCCCTCTGTGAATTCTTCCCCAGTGAACTGTGGCAGGATTTGTCTGTCCTTGTTTGAGTATGCTGGTGCGAATTGGAGGACTAGTGATGCTCTTGTGGTGTGGACGCAGACTAGCACTTGAACATGGCTGTGATCAGTTAAACTTCCACAATGCACATTTAAAGCGTATTTCACAATCTAAATAGATTGTCATGTAAAAACAGAAAGCAAGTATCAACAATCTACCATTTTTAATACTGTTCTTCTACAAATTATATTTATTCTACATACACTTGCACAGGCTTCTGTAATTTCTTGAGCAATACAAGTACTGTTAAAAGTCCTGAGGAGAGTAGGTTGGAAAGTTAAAGAAGTCGAAAAATAGTGTTTGTTGAAATCAATGCAATTCATATGCTGCATTGGATACAGCCTGCAGTAGTTTGGTCAAAGTAAGCTGAATGAATCACAATTAATTTTGGGAACTGGGCTCACATAAAGATCTTTGTTTTCTAAAGAGACCAGGATGCTTACAGAAGGAACTTCCAACTATGAAAAATAAATATTCGAATTGGACATTTAAAGGCTATGCAAAAAAAAAAATGCAATTCACATACATCTGCAATCCAGGATGAAAGGCCCTCAGTTTAGACCATGGAATTCTTTGTCACAAAAAGTCTCTGAGGCCAAGAAATGAACAACATTCAGTAAGGTACTGGACATTTGTACAAATATCAGGAATATCCAAAGTTATAACTGATGACAACAAAAGTTTTGGAAGGAATATTAAACTTTGTCTTAAACCCTGAAGCATAATCTCTAACTACTACAGACAAGGAGAAGCAACGTGAGGGGTAGATTATCCCACATCTGTCTACTGTGGGGTTCTGCACCTTTATCCAAAGCACATGGTATCATTATTGTCAGGAGGATACTGGACTAGACAGATTTTAGGTCTGATCCAGTATGGCAATTCTTATGTTCCTCATAAAAGGACATTCTGAGTCTGCCTAAGGTGAATGAGAGGGAGGCTCAATTAGGCAATCAAGAAGGTTAACTAAAATCCAAGTCCCTAAGCATGATGCCTTAGGCGAATCACAGAGGTGTATGGGCTTAATGATTCCCCTAAGTCTGCTCTGATGCGCAAAACGTAGAGGACAGACAGCAGTGGAATATTGGTCTTCAGGTGGTTTGCAGGGGCACACAAATGGGGATTTTTACCTGAAGTATTAGCTATCGATATTCCTGCAAAATCTGACCTAGAGAGAGACGATGAAGGAACGTTTCTATTATCAGGCAATGAATATATAAGACAAGTATGTCTGCAACCTAAGCTGTAAGCTTTTGTGCTCTTGATAGTTCATGCCTTCCTTTCTTCCTAAAGAGTGCCTAAGTGCAAAATGCTCTCAAAAGAAGTAAAAGTTATATCATACAATGGATAAAAATATTACTTCTTCAGTAACTAATATGGATTCTGGGTGTTTCAGTTGTTTGGCTGGTCTGTGTTTTTTGTTTTGTTGTGTTTAAATGGTAGGGAACATTCTTTGAGGAAGTAATTCAGTGCAGAGTATGTTAAGGCCCAGCTGCTTTTCCATCTCTGAAGAGAGAAAATATCTATATAAAAAGAAATGCATTACCAATGTCTTTGAACTTATTGGCACGCTATCTAGAGTGGCTTACCACTGTGAGTGACCATCTCAGAGCAAACTGTCAGAAAATAAGGACAGATACCCCAAACTGTGGTGTGTTCTATAATTGCATTTCACCAAGTCAGTAACAAATGTTAACTCCTGTATCTCTGTACCAGTCTTACCATGGAGTCACAGACAGTCCCCTTAGCCTCTCCAGTCTATCTGGTCACCCAGACAAGCTGAACTTTGTGATAAAAGGTTATTAAAACTAAAAATCACACCGCATCAGGTTTCTCCCAGTCCCAAGAGATCAGTCGCTTACCTCAAATCAATTGATACTCCAGATTTTACACCAAAGACAGCCAATTCTAAAGTAAACTAACTGTAGGTTTATTAGCTCAAAAAAAAAAAGAGAGTTATTGAGATGTTAAAGCAGGTAAAATACAATAACAGGTGAGTCAAAGTTTGTAAATCCAAAATGAGAGCAGAGATGTAGTAATCAGCCAGTTTCCCAAAAGTCTTTTCGGGGCTACCCAAAGTAACTATGGGGATCTCAGTCTTCTTGTTCAGTTATTCTACCTGTTAGAATCCAAACAATCCAGAGATACAGGATCTCTCTTTGAATCAGTACTTATAGCTTCTTTTCACAGACAACAATCTGATAAGTGTCTGTACCCATGCAATAGCCAATTGTTTTGAATTTAGTACTCTTATTCATTTTCATTTGATGAGTTATTTAGTCACAGGGATATACATAATGCAAATGCCTGCCATTACATTATAATAGGAACAAATAAGTGAGAACAATACAAGTTTTCATGAAGTTCTAACAACTGAATATATTCTAACATTAACACAAACTTTGATCTAGTGTTATTTAATTACTGGGCATGCATAATATAAATGTAATGTAATAGTAAACAACAGTCTACAGATAGGCAAAAACAATAATCAATATCTCCTTTGATCTCTATTAACACACAAGTGAATTGTCCTATGGCTCTGGCCTGAGCTCGTCTGTCAGCATCACACCTATAAAACTCTAGTATACTAAACATGGCCAGTTCCGTAGTATGGCTGTCCCAGGGATGAACGAATGGGAGAGTCATCTTCTACTGTTCGACTGACCAGTAGGAGCCAGTCTGAAGTGAGTGAGAAAAATCACACAGTTAATGCTATAACGTACTGTCTCATATTCACTTTAATTTCCTCTTTGCTTCTAACACTTCTAGAAAGTATACTCCAGAGGACAAGAGCATTAACTTTTAAGTTATTTTGCAAAGTTTTTACTTTCTTATGGAAGGATATTGATGACAATGTACCATTGTGACTAAAAATCACTGGCCTGTGGTTAAAACACTGGACTGAGACTCAGGCAACCAGTTTCTGCTCTGCCATAGACTTCCTGTGGGACCTGGGCCAAGTCACTTTATTTCTGTGGCCTAATTCCCATCTGTAAAATGGGGATCATAGTAATCCTACAAGCTAATGTGTGTAGGAGGATACTGCATCTATGCATATACATTTGCAGGATTGTGGCTTTTATTACTATTTTACATGTCAGCATACCATGGGAAAAAGCCCTAACTTACATATTAAGATTCTACAATGGAAGACATCACCTCTTTTGGAATAAAAAGCTGCTTAAAATGCTAGTGTAGCTGTAGGCAGGGTGAGTTTCAGTGCTTTACAATGTTTAAATGGGGAAAATACAAGAAGGATGGGTTCCTATTATCATATTTTCTCTCATGGTAATGTAAGATTGCCTTCCATAGTTTTGCATAAGATTGTAGGTTCTCTTTTTTCAGGACGGGAAGTGTAAGTATTTTCATTCTCAACAAGTCACTCTGCTATCCCAGTTTTATTGTGGCAAAATTAGTTTAATTTCTTAAATTACATTTGATACACTGAATAAAAACAACCAACAAAAACAAAAGTGCCATATAAATCCCAAATTAATCAAGGTACTAAAACAGACTGAAACTGTAAGTCAATGGCTTTGGGATCTGTTAATAAATAACCACAAAGGGTCTAGTATTTTTAGCCTTAGTGATACAATAATAAAAGTCATATAATAAATCAAAATGCCAACCCTCATAAAATGGCTACATTAACTATAACTGTCAAATTCTCTCAGACGAGCAGGGAAGTTAATTTAAAACTTACTCAATAACAAAATAAAATAAGCTGATTTTTAAACAAACATATGGAATTTAAAAAATTGTTTTCCTTGGGGTTTGGAGATGTTTTGTTTGTTTATTTTCGTGGGGACTTAAATCCCCAAAATGGGAGTAAAAGAGAATTTAAGTACATGCTGTTGTACTTCACAGGTTTCAGTTCAACTCCCAACAGCTGGAGAAAGAACAGAAAGGAACAAGTTGTTAGACCTTCACATATTAGGAAAAACAAGTTGACTGCCCAAGATGGATTCCCCTGGAGATAAGACAGAAGACTATCTCTACACAGAATATTTTATAACAATGATTCTGAACTGGTAGTAATTAAGTCTCTCTCTGATAACAACGGGAGGATTTGGAAACTGGAATTTGGGCTTCATATGTTTACACCACAGGGTTGAGAAGGGCTCAACAGCTGAGAGAGTGAAGCTATTTCTGAGAACTGATGGTGGGTTTGTCAGCTGGAAGATGGAAATGGGTCCGGTAATGTTTATTTTTATGAGAGAAGCTGGCATAGGGATTGTTCCAGATACCATGTTGGACGGCTAGGGAAAATCTCTTATCAGTATTATTACAAATTCATCTTTAAATTGTATTAGGTGTTTGGGTTAGCTGGACAAATGGAGAAGGGCTTATTCAGGGCACTTGTTGAGCTATTATGGGTTAGCTGCTTCAGCGACCAGGAGATGGGGTGGGGGGAAAGCAAGGAGGCTGCAGCCAGATTCAGCAACTTGGAGGGCTTGTCTGTGTCTCTTCTTGCATGGAAGGGTTGCAGACAGGTTAGTCAGATAAGAAGCTCTGCCTTAAATGGGTCAACAACTGGAAGCAGGGAAGTGTCAGGGAAATGCAACACCCATGAATTTTGACACCATAAATGCATACAGTTTTACTTTTTGCACCACAATACAGGTAGGGTCTTATTGATCAGACAATTCCATAGAGCAAATCAAACTGACAAACCGGCTATCATTTCAGTTCTTTATATATTCATTCTGACCTATAAAAGTAATCACTTAAAAGACATTAATTTATCTGTGTTTTCTGATTTATTTTAAGTAGGAAAGTTTAGCTTTCATAAGTACACTCTAGAATGCTTTCAAGTGAGAGGTGCACTTATAGTTCTTATTCTGACATTAAACTGCTGAAGCCGATTTTCCCCAGACTCTTTATATCTTCCCAAACTACATGCAACTCTTCTAAGAAACCCCCAACAAGCAATGTTATGAGGAAAGACTATTATGTTTTAGAGGAACTAAGGCAACCTATCTTTACATGAATGAGAGTGGAAGAGAAATCATAGAATCATAGAATATCAGGGTTGGAAGGGACCCCTGAAGGTCATCTAGTCCAACCCCCTGCTCGAAGCAGGACCAATTCCCAGTTAAATCATCCCAGCCAGGGCTTTGTCAAGCCTGACCTTAAAAACCTCTAAGGAAGGAGATTCTACCACCTCCCTAGGTAACGCATTCCAGTGTTTCACCACCCTCTTAGTGAAAAAGTTTTTAAAATCTAACAGTATCTCATATAATGGGTATTCTTAATTTCTCTGGTAGAGAAACAGCTAGTGTAGACTGGTATTTTAATGCAGTCTTTGCTTTAAAAAAACCCCAATCATTTGGCACACAAGAAGAGCACTAATTCAGGTAGAACCTACTCCTAGTAATGAAGACAGCAGAATGGTTCCAATAGCAGTAAACATCTTCAAGAGCCATTAAGTCATCTTTCTCATTCCACTTAACATCAAATTCAGTACGCGAATCAGTGGCCACAGCTGGATGCAGGAAACATTTAGATGCATGAAATTATGGCACTGAATCCTGTTGCTAATAGGTCAAGGAAAAATTTGAAAAGGCATATCTAGGATAAGCAATTATAAGACAGCTACCACCTTTCTGCCTTCCTGCATACCAATTTATGCCACAGCAGCACACATTTTAGAGTCTTGTTCATATTAATACATTGAATGAAAATTACATCGATTCACAACATGAGAAATTTAGCCCTAAACTAACCAGTAGTAGAATTAATTCCTAGACTGCAGGTCCAGTGACCCTTATGGTATGATATGTTGCAAACTATCTGGGCTAGAAACAAATATCATACACCACTGAAAAGCTAGTATTCCAGTCTTTCCAAAGATGTAGAGCATTTGTTTCTATATCTGGCACATCACAAGAAATCAGATTTTATAATCGCAGCATTGCAATTACTGTTACCTTTCTTCCATGCTTCAATTCGGATGTGAATTTAGCAGCTTTGTTATCTCATGTGCTGCTGAACTAGACAGCTATGATGGATGCCACCTGAAAGCTTCAAACTGTAGCTTTTGCAGTAATATCTAACTCTAACAGTGAGATATTCATTGCTAAAGTTGTCAGAAATAAAGTAAAAAAATGGCAAATAGAAATTCTAAGAAGTAGGAATGCTAAGTCCTTTGAAAACTGGCCTGTCCTTAGATAGCTGGACATGTGGTCAGTCAATAGCTAATTTCCAGGAACCTAGGGAGCACTATGGGTGACATGGCTAAGGGAAGCTCTGTGATCACTGGAAGACAGTATCAGAACAGGACTTCTGCCTGTAATGACTATCTTGTGGTTAAGGCACCAGATTGGCACTGAGGGAGATCTGCATTCAGTTCTTTGCGCTGAAGGATTCTTTCCATCACTTCATCTCTCCATGCTTCAGTGTCCCCACCTGTAAGATAGGGATACTGATACAGATCTACCTCACAGAGGTGCTGCAAGGGAAGAAAAGGCCATATAAGTCCCTAGGTAGGTTGTAAGTCCCAATTTGCCTATCATCTCCTCTACTGTGGCCAGTGGTTGAGCCCTTCAATCTGCTGCCAGGAAGGAGTTGGAATATTCACTGCTAAAACTGTCAGAAATAAAATTTTTAAAAATGGAAATTTGGGGAAGGAGTTGGAGTATTGGCAGGGAGGGGGCGGAGTTGGGGCAGAGACTTTGGGGAAGTGGTGGGAAGAGGCAGGGCAGGGTGGGGCCTCATGGAAGGGGTGGAGTGGGGACAGGGCCAGGGGCAGAGCGGTGGGTCGAGCACCCACATGAAAGAGGGGAAGTCGGCACCTATGCTGCTGCATTCTACATGAGCTACAATATCCAAATGGATTTAATGTAAACCTAAGTAGCATCAATCGAGTCCTGAAGTGACAAGAATATGTATCATAGTAATGAGGACCAGACAAGAGAGAGAAAAGATTACACCCTCCCCTCCTAAATGAATACAAACAAAAAGCCTACACAGACTACTGCTGAAACTGATCATCCAGCAATAACTGAGGATCTAACCAGCACCTCCGGTTGAGAACATAATTTATACCAGACCTTCCAACTGCTTTCCTCAAACTACCAATACCACTGTTCTGTCAGGATTCAACCTCAACCAGCTCACTCCTCCACACACTCAATCGGAACCAGAGGCTAGAAAAGACACTCAGCTCCACAGTTAGCTTAGAGGCCTGCACTGAAGTTAGCTTAACACCAAAGAAAAAAAATTCAAGTCACTAATAGCTGTCCAAGACTGAGATACTTTAAGATCAGAAGTTAAAGCATCTAAATTAACAACTGAAAACTGTGTGAAAGAGAAAAGGCATCTGAATCACGCCCTGGAGAAAGACTTAACCACAAGATTCCACTTACACAGAGCAAGAAAGGTTTTGTGCTTCAGTAAACCAACCCTTCCAAGGTTGACCCTGAGAGCTGGTAATACCCACTTACAAACCTACTTTTAGAGGAGAAACACACGGATACTGAAACTGATGCAGATCTTGCTGGTACCTAATGAATCCCAGCAGAGAAGCAGCAACAATCCAGCCAGAGCAGATCATCTTGTGCTCACCTCAGGAGAAGCAGCTGATGAAAGAAAGGAGTAGAATGCCTCTCTTCATTACAGATTGGAACTGCTGCTGCTTCTTGCAAAGACAAGCTGCCCATGCACACCTAAAGAATTTGATGACAACAGATCATCAAGGGAGGAAGAGAACCAGAGATTGCCTTTTGGATTGTCATGGGGGAAAGGAGATAAGGTGGCCAAAATATTCTGATAAACATCCAAATTTCAGTGTGCCTATTCCAACAGACCCAAAGCCTTTTCAGGATCACCCATCATTAGTCTACACCATCATGCTTACAGAGTTATTTTCGTCATCATTTAATACCGACACTTGCACTAAGCAATAACTTTTAAAAAGTCCATAGAAAAGGAAAAAGTATTTGAGAATAAAATCAGGCTGGTGTAGAATGCCTCTGAAACTCCTAATTTAATTATCTTTTTTAAATGAAAATTTAAACCAGTTTCTGTTACCAAAGGGCCAGATTCATTTAGCCCTGTCTCACACAGGGAGTAAGGCCCTTCCCTTACTCCACCAGTTGTCTGAGCTATGGCTGCTCAGTGTATGGCTCAAGCCACAGGGTAGGGAGTACAGGATACATGCCCATTATTCCCCAGTGACCAAGTGGGCAGGCAGGGAGTAAAAAGGGGTGAGTAGTGGAAGAAAACCTGGCTCCACCCCCTCCTCACTCAGATAAGTTGACTAGGTGCATAAAGAGAGGCGGGGGAGATGCTGCTCACCCAAAAGGTGGTGAAGTAACTTATTCTATCCTTCCCCATTAGAGCAAGTTGCACCTGCCCACCACCCCTGACTTTGTGCTGGCTCAGTCTTCAACTGCCTTCCTGGATGGAAGATTCACTAAAGGAAGATGGAAACAGTGTTGAGATGGGGAAAGCAGGCAGGGAGGGGGGAAGTCAGAAAAACAAAGCAAGAGAAAGACCAACAGGGGAGAAAGATAAAAAGAGCAGAACAGTTGGCCTGGGAGGGAACATGAAGAAATATTGCTCTTATAAAGGAAGACCACCAACACTGTAGCCGCAAAGAAGTCAATGTCTTTGTTTGAACCTGTATCACTGGCTTATTCTATAAACTGTTTCTATCCAGTTCATAAAATATCTACATTTCAACCCTATGTGCTGGGATTTCATGAACCCTCCAAGCTATGAAAGATCTTTTCTGCATCTAGGTACATGCTGGCTTGGTATCTCCTCTAGTAACTATCTGTTAGGTATATTAGAGTATGTATTATCTGCTGAAAATCTACTTGGAAATTATATTTGAAAAGGGTGAATAAGTTGAATAAGGAGTACCCTAAATTTAAAATTTTAATTATTCAACTGCAATATTTGCTAAGATTGTGTACTTTGTGTCAAATAATGAAATGGGACTGTATGACATGCATTTTTCTTTTTGTCAAGAAATGGCATTGGAAAGGGCTTGACATGTCTGCCAGCTTCTCTGGTCTCCAGGTTCAACTGTATAAATGGAAGACAATAACGAAGACCCAAAAGAGTGGAGGGAGGCAGGAGATGAAGCAAGGATATTTAAGACACTCAAGTCGAAGCAGCAGGCAATTTTCTTTCTTAAGTTTAGAAACTTGATTCAATATGTAATTATTCTAACAGCTTTAACCATATCAGTGTACTTAGTTCTTTTGTTCATTCAGATTGAGAGAGTACATTTTTACCTTTTGTAATTTCTCTCAGATTTTGGAGTTTTATTTCAGTGTAAAGCTATAGGGCTAATTGAGAGATTAAAATATAATTGAAAGCTACACCAGGAAAAGAGCTGAAAGTCCCACAGAGGCTGGGATCACAGTCCAGAGAAGGCAAACGAACTGTATTAATCAATGCAAAGAGCAACAATTAACAGGTTCTGAAAAGACTTCTCTCCAACCCTACTCAACAAAATTAATTTTTTTTATTTTAATTATTGTATTGTAGCAATCATAGAATCATAGAACTGGAAGAAACCTTGAAAAGTCCTCTAGTCCAGTCCTGAGCACCCAAGGCAGGACTAAGTCTTATCTAGATCATCGCTGACAGGTGTTTGTCCAACCTGGTCTTAAAAATCCACAATGATGGAGATTCCACGACCTCCCTAGGCAATTTATTCCAGTGCTTAACCACTCTGACAGTTAGGAAGTTTTTTCTAATGTCCAACCTATACCACCCTTGCTGCAATTTAAGCCCACTGCTTCTTGTCCTATCCTCAGAGGTTAAGAACAACAATTTTTCTCATTCCTCCTTATAACAACCTTTTATGGATTTGAAAACTGTTATGTCCCCTCTCAGTCTTCTCTTCTCCAGACTAAATAAACCCAATTTTTTCAATCTTCCCTCATAGCTCATGTTTTCTAGACCCTTAATCATTTTTGTTGCTCTTCTCTGGACTCTATCCAATTCATCCACATGCTTCCCGAAATTTGGTGCCCAGAACTGGGCACAATACACCTGTTGAGACCTAACCAGTGCAGAATAGAGCGGAAGAATTACTTCTCATGTCTTGATTACAATACTCCTGGTAATACAGCCCAGAATGATGGTTTGCTTTTTTTGCAACAGCGTTACACTGTTGGCTCATATTTAGCTTGTGATCCACTATGACCCCAGATCCCTTTCCACAGTACTCCTTCCTAGGCAGTCATTTCCCATTTTGTATGTGTGCAACTGACTGATCCTTCCTAAGCGGAGTACTTTGCATTTGTCCTTATTGAATTTTATCCTATTTACTTCAGACCATTTCTCCAGTTTGTCCAGATCATTTTGAATTTTAATCCTATCCTCCAAAGCACTTGCAACCCCTCCCAGCTTGGTATCGTCCACAAACTTTATAAGTGTACTCTCTATGCCATTATCTAAATCATTGATGAAGATATTGAACAGAACCATACCCAGAACCGATCCCAGCAGGACCCCACTTGTTATGCCCTTCCAGCATGACTGTGAACCACTGATGACTACTCTCTGGGAACGATTTTCCAACCAGTTATGCACCCACCCTATAGTAGCTCCATCTAGGTTGTATTTCCCTAGTTTGTTTATGAGAAGGTCATGCGAGACAGTATCAAAAGCCTTACTAAAGTCAAGATATACCACATCTACCATTTTCCCCCATGCACAAGGCCTGTTACCCTGTCAAAGAAAGCTATCAGGTTGGTTAGACACAATCTGTTCTTGACAAATCCATGCTGACTGTTATTTATCACCTTATCTTCTTCTAGGTGTTTGCAAATTGATTGCTTAATTATTTGCTCCATTATCTTTCTGGGTACAGAAGTTAAGCTGTAATTTCCTGGGTTGTCCTTATTTCCCTTTTTATAGGTGGGCACTATATTTGCCCTTTTCCAGTCTTCTGGCATGTCTCCCATCTTCCATGACTTTTCAAAGATAATTGCTAATGGCTCAGATATCTCCTCAGTCAGCTCCTTGAGTATTCTAGGTCCTGATGATTTGAAGACATCTAACTTGTCTAAGTAATTTTTGACTTGTTATTTCCCTATTTTAGACTCTGATCCTACCACTGACATTCACTATGTTAGATGTCCGATCGCCACCAACCTTCTTGGTGCTATACAATCCAGTGCTATATATTGTAACAACATTTCCAGACTGCAAAAAGTCATGAAAGCCAATTCCTAATTTGGACCTACAGTGCCTGGCTAGTCGGGTTTGTTTTCGTGTTTTTGTCCCTCCTTCCCTCTCCTCCGGAGCATATGACGTTCCTCTAAGTACCAATTACTTTTGACCACATTCTTGAATGCAGTTTCAAAATTTTTGTTTTTAGCAGTCCATACTACATAAAAATGTTGTTTGCAAACAAAAGTGTACCATGAACTTTTTTAGTGCCAAGTAATTTCTTAACTTCAACATTTGCACTCTTTTTTTAGCCTGTTACATTCACAGTTCTCTACACCTACCAGTACCTGCTCTTTAACCCTTTGAATTTTATTCACCTCCATTTTGTCTCCTTTTTCTCTTATACAAAAACACACATACACGAGTGTCTTTGTTCCTAGGCATCATCCTGGTGATGGCAATTAGGTCAGCAATGCTCTAACAGGCCTCAGTTCTGAACACCAAAGACCTGGAGGTTCGCATAGGGCCCTCACCTCTGAAGTCCGTATCCCATTAAATGCAACCAAGGCCAGGATTTTTTAACTTTCAGGGCACACAACAAGACCTATGTATTTAACTTAGGCTTCTGCTAGTGGCTAGGTTGAAGGAACTTTTACTCATGGAAATAGGTAATGGCATGGGCAAGTCTCTGTTATATGGGACTTTATATAAATTGTATGTATGTCCAGAGATGCACTGGTATCTTTACAATATATTGAAAAATAAATAGGATGATGTGTTATTAATTTCTCTAGGTGCTGCTGTAAGTGACATGCTCCCTGAACAGCAGCCATTCAGCTTCCCTCAGCACTGAAATAGTTTACATATTCAGTATGTACTGCTTGAAAATAGCTAAAAAGTATCAGAAAGAGCCCATATGGCATATTGGAATTGTTGTCCAGATGGCATCATAAAGATTCTTGTGTAGCCTTAGAGAGCCATCAGAAGGCACTGAACATCAATTTCTTTCTCTCAGTTGAATATCCACGTTAAATCACTTTAAAAATCTCACATTGCCATTTGCTCAGTCTGGACAACCAAAAATGGAAACTAGTCAGTTTCACTTGTGCTTTTATTTTAAAAATTTCATTTCAGGTTCTCAACTGCCAACATTATGCTGCAATATTTTAAATTGTGAATGTTACTGAAGCATTGCTATGTGTTTAAAGACAAAAAAAAAATCTTTCCACTGAATCCTGGCAGATAGCCCCCGGAGTTTCCAGGGTCTGTGGCTCTGGGATACCTGGCTGCCAACCGCAGAACCAGAAGCCTGCAAGTCCTAGAGTCGCTCATGGTTTCCAGGCTCTAGGTCTATTGAAAGGAGCTTGTGGGGTTTCCAAGGTCACGGTCTCACAGCCTCCTGGGACAGGCTTCTAGGGTCCACAGCTGTTAATTTTTTTTTTAAATGAAAAATGCAGATTCAGCTCAGCTGAAACGTTCCACAAAACCTTATTTTTTCCAGCCTTTTTTTTTAAAACTGAAACAGAGGAAAAATATGTAAATGTCCAAAACATTCATTTCAGCATGAAACCTGTCAATTTTTCAGGCAGATTTACAAGGCGACTTTGGCATCATTCACAAGAAGGTGGTGGTAGTCCCTTGATGCCCAGTGTTAGGGAACCCTATTCTGGAGCAGGGACTTGAAACCAGGTCTCCCATATCCCAGGTGGGTGCCCTACACACAGGTTATTGGCTATTCTGAGGTCAGTCTCTCAGACTCTCCTGTTGAAGCTATTCCACTGCATATAAATAATTAAATATTCACCGGATCAGGGGACTGGAACCCATCTGTCCCATCTCCCAGATGAGTACCCTAACCACTGGGCTATAGTATCATTCTCACTCTGGCCCCCAGTGGTAACAAGCCATGAAACTGGCAAGAATTACATTAATTTCAGTCAGCAGCTACTGGTTCCAGGTCATATATTTCATTTTGGAAATGCCATGTGTGTTTCTGGTATCAGAATTTCCAGTTCCCTGGACATTTTTAAAATTGGAACAAAACCCAAATTTTGAAATGTTGAAGTTTCCTGCAACCTGTAAATTCTGAGATTTGGCCAGCTCTGGTCAGGAGGATGATACACCTTGGATTCAATATTGTTTCTAACTCACTGAAAATCTTTTATCAACATGATCCTAAATTTGGTGATGCTGCTAATGACACAAATAGATGATCACGTGTGAATGAATTTTTTAGCTAAATTAGATTTTAAGACTATGTTAACTGAAGTATAATACTTCATCATGATCCAACCTAGCTTATACCTTTCTGTGTAGAAGGGTGCAATTTCATTATCAGAATACTGCTAATTGAAACATTTTTAGAGGAGAATAGCAGCATGCTTCTAACCTTAAAGTCAGAGTCTATGCTTGCACAGGACACGAGTAGGCTTGAATCAGAGGATTCACCTATTTACAGTATCCAGCCAGTAATTAAAAAGAGCTTTTGCAACAGATTCAGAACTCAAAACTGGGATTATATTGTATACATTTGGAATAGTTTGGCTAGAGATTAAGCCATTTTAAACTCTAATTCAAAGCCGTTCAGGCTAGTATGACTTAAACATACTTTGTCTTGCCATCATGGATCAGGCACAAGAGTTTACAAACAACTTGTTCTCAATGGAAAAAACACTTTGTCACAGTTTTGCCTGCTCCAGTCTGATTGTCAAACTGTATTTAAATCATTACAATCTGAACAATTCTAAATCCCTGTTTACAACTCATTCATCTTATACTGTTTAACTCCTAATGAGGATCAGGTCTCAAGCGTTCAGGCTAGTTGCAGTGTGCTGGAATCAAGGTATGCATAAATTCCTCTATGGAGTTTCTTCCCCCCACCCCACACACTCCCCTTCAGCAGACTATGCACTAGACACAAGCAGAATGACAAAGTGGATCTGTAAAATTCAAACAATGTATTTGTTAATGGTTTGGGGTGTTTGTTTGTTTGTTTGGGGCGGGGGGGAGAGACCTGATGCTACAGTAGACAGTTTGCCGACATGAGTTATGTGGTGGATGAATGGAATGGGATTGCACATAGTTGTTGGTTTTAGATGGTATGCATTCTCTTAAGTCTGTAACTTTCAGGAAGAGAGAAGATACCTTTTAAATGACAGTTTGTTCCATAGTCTGTTCTGAACTGGTCTGTGCACACGCATTTTTGGTTTTGGACTTTCTAGAATGTAGTGACACCAGCAGCTCCACAGGAGATTCACTTGGAGAGAGAGGTTTGCTTTGAAGACTGCAGATAGTTTATTAGTACGTTGAGAATTTCTATTTTAAATTTTGAGATAAACATAGCTGACTGTGACCTATTAAAATTAACATTTCCTCCTCACTCCTGCTTATTCTTCTGCGCAAAGTATGTTCTGAAATAGTGTTTCAATTATACACAATTCTAATTCAACACATTGAATTTCATTGGAAAAGGTTATCTATGAAATCCTTTCATTCAGGGACCAAATAGTTAAAATTATTAAAACATACTAATCTTGGATATCAAAACAATATATTCTTTGATAGATATGCTTTTTCCCCTTTACACAGGCATTGGGGTGAAAAATAATTTCCTTTGCAGAAGAAAAGGTTTCATGCTGAATATGTAGCATGGCATAGACTGCACAAAAAGAATAATTCCACGCAGTCAAAGGCAGCCCTTGTATTCACTGACATTTGGCAGTGGGACTACTCTATATCTACAGTACTGTAGAAGTGACAAGAATACTAAGTTTCAAAATCTTCTGTTCATAGAATAAAGCACTTGTCAAGACTCAAAGCTTTGCTGGGATCTTTCATTTTTTAAACTTTAAAAACTACAGGAAACCTCCATCAAAACACTAAAATTGTATCTGGAATTGATTGTTGCAATTTCCTTCCTGATGTCTTTCAGGAACAAAATGTTTAGTAAAAAAAAAAAAAAATCACTAAAACATCTCCTATTAAAAGAAACTCAGATCCTTATTCCTATAAACATTTTAAGAGTATTTTTGTACACCTTTTAGTATTTTAAGTTCACATTGAAAGGATATTGAAAAAATTTAAAACACAAGATGGTAAGAAATTTCTAAAGAGCTGAAGCCATTAACACACAGTTCTACATGGAAAACAAGATGGCTCATTGATAGGGCCCTACCAAATTCAAGGTCCATTTTGGTCAGTTTCAATGGCAGGGGGTTTTCAAATTGGTCAATTTCATGATTTCAGATGTTTACATCTGAAATATCAGGGTGTTGTAACGGTGGGGCTCCTAACCCCAAAGGGGATCATGGGGCAGTTGCAAAGCTGTTGTGGGGAAAGAGGAGGGAGTGTCACAGGATTGCCACCCTCATTTCTGTGCTACCTTCAGATTTGAGCCATGGAGCTTCTCTACCTGCTGCTGGGAGCACCCCAGCTGGGGTTCCTAGCTGCTAGTCCTGGCCAGCTGGGGAGGGACAGGACTTCCTCTTCTCCTGCACAGCTCCTCTCAAGGGGAGGTCTGACCCACCCCCGGTGCCTCCCCTGGTTACAGGAAACTCCATGGCTGGGCAGTAGCTCCGGAGCTTCCTGCAGCTGGAGGAAGTCCCCAGAGTGCTGGTGGGTCTGATCTCCACTATGCTACGGGGAGTGCCTCAGGTGGGGGCTCCTAGCTGCTAGTCCCAGCCAGTGTCAGATTAATACATGGGCCCACATGGCCAGGGCCCCTCAGAAAAATGGACACGCAAGCCCCAGCAGAAGCTGCGGGAGGTGGGGGGGAGGAAGCCCGGACACCCGGCTGGAGCCCCAGAAACCCTGAGCCCCAGCTGGAACCCCAGAAACCCCAAGCCCAGGCACCTCAAGCCCCAGCAGAAGCCGCAGGGGCGTGGAAGTCCTCAGGCCAGCTCTGAGGCTGCTGCAGCACAGAAGTAAGGGTGTACAATCCTCACTTCTGCACTGCCTCTGGAGGTGGGTGTGATCTTCCCACTGAGAGCAACCATGCAGAAGAAGGATAGAGTCCTGTCCCTCCCTAGCCCGACCTAGACTAGGGTGCTCCAAGCAGCACAGGGAGATGGACTTCATGGGGAAGGGCTTATTTCATGGTCCATGAAACAGATAGGGCCCTCATCGAGCAAGTAATTCGAGTAACACACCACACATTGAGCCAGTCACACTCAGGATAATGGAGGTACTTCCAGCTACTTATGCCCATTGTGAATTTGGCCCATTGCCTTTAAGGAGACTTCATTTTTCTGACTCTTCAGTAAGCTGCTGATGTGTTCCCTATTGGAGCCTAGCCTTAGCCTCAATCAGAATTTTTTTTAAAAGGCACAGAAAAATTAGACTAGTTTTAAGTTGTCACAATGGCTTCCCTTTTAAACTGGTACTTAGCCATAACATAGTAATTGGCCATACAGGTACCAAGAGTACCTGAGTGATGATTTTCCTCCCCAAATCTTTTTAGTGAACATCATACAGGTAAATCTCAGTTGTCTTGGCACTTCTTCCTTTTCACTTCTGACACTACCAATGAGACAGAGCTGGATGAGTTAGGAAACAGTGGAGCCCAAGTTATAAGACCTGATAAAAATGTTGTTTCTTCTTAAATTCTTGGATAGAGTTTGGTCTCTAGCAGACATCAGTAGTCTTTGCTCTCCAGGAATTGAGCTGCTGGTGTATCTTCCCCTTGTTAGTGGAAACTTCCAACTCCTGGACCAATGTCCTAAACCTTAGCAACTCTTGAAACTGCCTGAAGTCATCAGGTGATTAAACGAATGAGGAGATGACCACATCCTCACAAAAATCTGAGGAGGAACCAATGCCTTCTGGATGGTCAGGAGTAGAGCTGGTCAGGAATTTTCCAACAAAACATTCCCCCCCCCCCCCCATCAGAAAATGCTGATTCGTCAAAACAGGAGTGTTTCGTGGAAACATCTTGCTTTCGATCAACTTCCACCAAAACACAGGCAGGGTTCCAACATTGGAAACCTGCCTGGATTCTGGACAGCTGGGGAGTCTTAGCTTTGAGGATTTGCCATGTAGACTGTCTTGGCATTGAGGACCACAGGGTTTCCAGACTCCCTTATGCAGATGCAGGAGCCTAGAAGCCCCAGTTTTAGCAGGGACTCTCAGGATCTGGGCTCCATAGCCAGACACCTGGAAGTCCTCAAAATCCTAGCCCAAGAAAGGGCTCCCACAGGCTTGCTGAAAGCATAAGTTTACCGCTTGAGCTGGGTCCTGTAGCTGGGGGCTATAACAGACTTGCATCTTCTACAGACAAGACCGGGAACACAACATATGTAACACACAGATTACACAGACACTGAGCAAAGGCAGATATAGCAAAGAATAAAAGTTACCACATGTTTATACTAGAGTATGTGTGTTAAACAAGGAAATCAGGAGGCAACTTACTAAGCATAAGTTACTGCTGACCTGCTATGCGTGAAAGGTCTGTCACATGTCAGCTTTCTGGCTTTAATATGCCCGTTTGCTCATGCCATGCCATAGCCAAAAGGATAGCATATGAAAGATGCCCTTTCCTTCACCATGAGGCATGCTACAAAATGCTGAAGTTCATACAGGAAAATACTGCAAAGCACATAAGGTGGCATGGAAGATCACACGTTTAAAACACAAGACTAGGAATCAGTAGATCTCAGTTCTATTCCCAGCTCTGTCACAAGCCCTCTTATCATATACAAGTTATTTACTTGCTCATGCCTCTGCTTTCCTATCAACTGCGATAATATCACTTACTTCAGATGGGTGTTTCTGCTTAATTCACTCTTTATAAAGCTCTCAGATCATTAGATGGAAGATGCTATCAAAGTGCAAATGTTCACTATATTGGTCAGGTCTCCTGTATTGCTAGCTGCTGCATGTATAGTTAGTGTTTGACACAGTCACAAAATAGGTATGATTCAAGGCAATTAATATATTGAATTTCCTGGTCCAGCACATAGTTAAGTTGTTTGGACCCTGAAGTTTCAGGCAAATATTTATTGCTTAGTGTTACAGGGAGGCTGGCCCTTGTAAATGAATCAGGTCCAGCTCCTCTGTGCCAGAAGCTCCCAGTTTGGCAGGCAGCACCTAAGGGCTTTAAAGGATCAGGGAGGACAGAGAGACCCAGTCAGTCAGAGGAACCTGAGAACACAGGAAAAGGACAGGTGAGAGCTGCCTGAGAAAGACATTCTGCAAAGAATGGAAAGCTCTGCAGGCCTTCCCTGGGAGGAGGGAAGGATTGGCTAGGCAGCTGGCAGAGGGGCAGTATGCTGATTATCTATCCTGAGATAGAGAGTCAGTTAAGTGCCAAGAGACCAAAAATGGCTAAGACCTGAGATCCAGTGCAGAGACTAGCCTGATCATCTTCCTATGTCAAAGAGCCAGTGCTGGGAGGCTGAAAAGGGCTGATTCATTGGACTAAGTTGGAGCATAAGAAAGGAACTGGGAACCAAATACTGGTGGACTCATGGGTGAGGAGCTCAGAAAAATCACTGTATGTTTCTGTTCCACTGTGGGAATTGGGAGAACAGTTTTACCAACTATTGTACGTGTACCTGACTATATTATGCCTAAAGGTGAGATTCTGAGAGCACCCTGGAACAGATTTATTTCTTTCTAATGGCTGGACTGAGGGGAAACTCAGGCAGACGCATGTTGTGCCACAGCCTGCAGCAAGACTGCGTGCCCGGGCAGAGACACCCTTCTTACACTTACATATTTCTACATGACAGCTAACATATTTTCAGAACAGAAATGGCTTAGAAGCCTGTTATAGCTTTGCCAGCCCAAGCAATGAATAGAATAGGTAACAATTTGTCTCACAATTTGACATTATTGTGGAGATGGAAACTTCGCCCACTGTCCAGAACCAGTTAAGAAAGTATGGGGTCCGGAGCGAACAGATAGCTAGAACCTATTGAACATCTCACCTCATGGAATACTTATGTTAAATAATAATTAACAAAACTAGGTCCTGGCCCCATCCGCCTCCCACAAAAAGATCAGAATGTCAAAGTGCTGACTCAGGTGGCTGCAATGAAATATTACCAGTACGTGTTTTGGTCTTCAAGGACCTGAAACAACTCCCAGTGAAGGCACAAGGACTCTTTCCACCAGCTTTAGTGGGAGGCGAGCTGGGCTTGAAGAGGCCTAGTTCTCTTTCTGTTGGAGTTTCGTTCACTCTCACTGTTGCTAGAAAGCTTGGTGTGTGTTCTTACATCTCCTTTGGGGATTATCTGAAGCAACACACAGACATACACACAAAGATAAATGGCTGGACTCAACAGCAGTTACAATCATATTTTTCAGGAATCTAATAAAATTGGGTCTAATTTGTAATTAATTCAATTAATCTAACACATTTTTGCTATGAATGCATAGTAGTTTTGTTTTAATTCAGCTGACTCAACAAAGAAAGAAACTAAAGTCATCTATTTACCAAGAGTTAGACATCTGCTTTTCATGTACTTATAGGTCAGTATAAGGTGTTCTACTTATAACAGTTGTCATTCATGAGCCAGTGTTTTATACCATAGTTAAACATCAGAATAACACCAAATAATTTAAATCAAAGTCAACCTAATTTTTCTACAATTTTTTTTGAAGTGCTCCCAGGCAAACAAGTTTCAGCATGAAGTGCATTTGCACAGCCAATTTATTAATCTCTAAGAAATTGAACTTTATATAGAAGCCCAGACAGGACCTGAATGAAAATAATGTGAAAGGTCCTGCTATCATTAAGATTTATTATTATTATTATTATTTCTTCAGGGAAAGAGACTTAAAAAAAGTTGTACTAAATGCATTTTTTCCTCCAGTCTTACCAATAGGAGGGCAAACTAACCATAATGTGGAGACAATGTGGACACCAAAATTATCTCTCAAATTGAATGCCTATTTTCTCTACGTAGTAACAAGCATCATTTGTTCTCAAAAAAGGAAAACACCATTTTTACCAAAGAAACCTAATTTTATGAGTGAACCAATTTGAATTAACCAAATGATCCTTTGTTTGAGGAGGAGAAAAGGGTTTTGCATTATTGTAACTGAGATACAATCTATGCTTTTTGTAGAGGTATCTTCAAGATACATAGTATTGGAACAAAATCATGTCAAACCTATGTCAATGTTTGATCATTTTTAATTTAAAAAACAAATGTAATGCTTATGCAAGCTGTCAGCCTGATAACTCTTGAGACTGAAGTCTCTTTGTCCAGAGCTTCCTCACACCATCCCAACTACTACAGGGTAGTTCAGCATACATTAATTTTCATCCTTGGCTTCTTTACTGAAACTGAAATGAAATAAAGGTAACTCACATGAAAGCAGAAGTTACCCTAAGCGTAACTGAGAGCAGAATGTGGCCCTCTTGATGCAAAAACAGCAATACACTGAACTATACCACTCTCCTAAACTCTACCTTCGATATTAGTTATAATTTTCTTCTATAAAAAGCTCATTTATGATACTGTTTAAAAGTGTTTCCCAGTTAGCTTTTTGTAAGAAAAACACAATGGGGACAAAATATGGATTTTAGAAAAATACATGGGCTTTAGCATTCCATCAAAAGCAGTATAAAAATATTAGGGTATGTAGACATGGTACTGCAACAACACCTCTACTGGAGATACAATATGCCAAAACCTCACTACCCTCTCCTAAACTATTCCAAATACAGTAGCCTCCAGGTCCTTTCCTGACTATTCTAAGCCATAAAAGTCAAAGCTGGAAGTGCTGTATCTAGAGAAGGCATCTGTCAAAACTCCTAGCAGCTAGAGTTTATTTGAAATTGATACCAGTTCAGTCATAGGTTACATATCGACAATACCTATCTGACCTTCTTGGAGTCTTGTATTCAAAGGCACCTTAACTTTTACAAACCACTTCAGTTCTTTCTAACAGAACCATAATTTTTAAAGCATTTTTAATGTTTCACTTCAGAGAAAGGCAAGGCCACTTCACCAGAAATTGCCTTACACATTTTCCTGAAGGGCTTCTTGCAATTTATGTAGTACCCATATTTTTCTTCTTGAGTATCCCATTCACTGACTTGATAGTAAGCGAAACTTAGGTGATAGATGGCTATAAAAAGCTAACTCTTCATAATATACATATGTTCTGAGAACCCAAGAGGAACATAGCCGTTGTAGGAGTGCGCCAAAAATTCCCCAGCAAATTAAAGCCATAGTTTTCTTTCTTGTGGAATATATCAAAACACTTAACAGGTCAAGTCAATTTTCAGCATACTGCACAGGAATTTAGGTAGACCACTCTGCCAATGTTAATGAGTCATGCAGTTAAATCTTTGGGCACCATTCTCAAAACTGCACTTTCCCAGTGTTTTAACAATTTTTCCTTTTTTAAAAAAATAACTATTTTCCATTCAAGAAAGTGGTCTTACTATCACGTTCTTTTCAGTTAAAAAAAAATCAGTAAGATCTATAATACAGCGAGAATTTACAGTTTTTCCCCAATTAGGAAAAGAATTTAGCCAACACAAGGAGGAATACTTCCTTGCAAAATGCATATCATTTTAAACAAACATTTTAACATTTTAAATAAACATTTTAAACAAACCCCTTGCAGTCTAATAACCTAGTGATCCACTGCATGCGTACTGCTGTATCAGAAGTCTAAAGCAAACTTTGGGCTCGCAAATCTTGATCAGGTTAGAAAACTATGTGAGCTCTGTGTAAATTTTTCACATATGCAAATTCATGGGAAAAAAACAATTTAAAATATTTTTAACCTAAGAAATAAAAAATGAACTTGAACTGAAACTTCAGTTTTCAGAGTAACAGCCATGTTAGTCTGTATTCGCAAAAAGAAAAGGAGTACTTGTGGCACCTTAGAGACTATCCTTTTCTTTTTGAGACCTCAGTGAGTTTGATAAATTTAATTACAAGTTAGAGAGGGTATGGATGGCTAATTCTTGCTTCACCTCCTCCTACACTCAAGATACTGTCTTTTTTAATTAGTGAAAGAATGACTGTTTAATTAGAGCATTCTCAAAAGGTGGTGCAGGTAGAAAACTGATGGAAGTGAACAGAGAATTATAGGAATTCTCATACTGGTTCTTCCAGCCCATTGGTTTTCAGAAAAGAAAAAAAAAAACCTGGGGGACACACCCCCTGAGAGGGCATGCAAGAAGCTGCTCCAGCTCCCTGTGCAATGTGGAGACATTCCCTCTTGCTCACCTCATGAGGCTGATGAGCACAATAGGGAGGTAGCTCCTCTCTACTCACACAGGCTCTTGCACATACATGCTGGGGATTGTGCCTGGGCCAGAAGAGTCTGCGACCTGTGAGTGATTCTAAGGGGGCCCCCAGTGGGGAAAGAGAGGGCAGTAGTGGTGGGAACAGCAGTCTGGACACCTCAGGTAACAGCAGGAACTGCAGGTTGATGTGGAGGGTTCCCCCCAAGGCTGCGGGAAGAAGCCCACTGAGATGCTGCTCCCTGGAGTCAAGAGGAAGAGGAGAGGCAGCTCCCCTGGGAGGCTACTCCAAGGATTTAAGGGGTGGTTCAGGGAGGAGGAGGTGTCCCTCTGGGCTGGGGTAAATGAGGGAAACCTAGGGGTGCGCAATCAAAGACCCAACGAAAGGAGTGAAGCCCAGCTGTTTGTGTACTGCTGGGACGCTACCCAGGCAGGAGAGCTAGAGGTACCCCGACCAGGATGGACTCCCGGACCCCAGACATCCATGGAAATATTGTAGAACGAGGGGGCATACATGAGACATGAATCTCCAGAAAGAGGAGGGTGCAACAAAAGATGTTTGGGCACCTCTGCTCTAGACCACTATTCTGTTACCATCAATGGCCATCAACAGATGCGTCAGAGGAGTATGCAAGGAAAGCATTCTCTCTGAGGACCTTCTAAAGTAGGATTCCACTGAATTCTATCTTGTCACCTTCCATTCAGTGTGTGGGCAAGACTGGAGCATGGATTATTGCTAACTGGCTGAGAATCAATCTAGACAAGGTTGAGATCATAAGTTGGTTAGGAGGAAGCTAGTGGAATATTCAGTAAGAATAATATTGGCTTTTTTAATGGAGGGTGTGCCTCCAACATTTGTTGGTCAGGTTTGCAATGGAAAAGGCCTGGTTCAACTGTAAGCTACTTCTACAAGATCGGATAGCAACAACAGTCAGGACAGATTTTTATTAGAGGCAGACGTGGCAGCAACATCTATAGTTAAGATAGCCTAGTGCTCTTCATTATAAAACCTAGTTTTAAGTGGATTATAACTTGGCTAAACTTCAACTGTTTATGCTGAAGTTTTCCTTACGGGGTATCTGCCTCACTTTGAACTTAAAACAAAAAACAAAACTAAACTAAAAAACCTTCAACTGTTTCTGAAATAAAATTAGGAAAAACAATGTACTTTCCCCTATTTTAAATTATGACTATTTCATGGAGAATGCCTAAATACTTTCGAGAAGGATCTTGAAATGACCCTAAGAGATTTATCCAGGGTTGGAGGGATGTCTTTTGAGGTCTCTGAAAATCCACCCGCATTTGATTGAATTATAAGCCTCTGAAAATTGCTTATCACATATTCGTAGGAGCATGTTAAGGGCTGGCAGCAAAGCTCTTCTGACATTCCATCTATAGTGAGCATGCTGTATGTCCACTGAGCTCACTGTACTAAACACAGTGAGGAAGTCCCATTGCTCCTCTGAGCTGCCAGGGGCCACTGTAGCACTGTAACTGAGAGCACGGAGACTGCTGCTCCTGTGCTATCATATCACTATTCCAGGTAGCGCTGAAGAGAATTAAACTGAAGCAATATTGATCTAGTTAAGCAGATACAAGCCCCTAAAACTAACCCCAGTGAAGTCAGTGAAACATAAGTAAGGTAAGCAGAATTTGGCCACTCAGGGAGTTCTATTTTATACTGTTCATAATAGGGGGAAAAGGGAGAGAGGGAATCTATATTTGCTTCAAGTCAGAGACAAAAGTATAACTACTTTAAATGTATCTATACTGATTAAAGAAAAACAACATTCCACCAGTTTGGATGATACCCAAAATGAGTGACAATAGTTCACTTATTTTAAAGCTACTACAATTAAGTATACGTATGTATTGCAGTTTCCTTAAGCTATCATCTCATTCTGTAGCTGACCAAACTGAAATGGTTTGAATAAAACCCAATAGTTAATGTTCTCATATTCTACTAAAGGGAGAACAAATCCTAATTGTGCACTTTTAGCTCCCAGTTTGGTACATGAAATTTGACGTTAAAAACGGCATTGCTACATAAGCGTATAAATATAAAATTGTGCTTCTATTTTAAAATAATCAGTTTTCCATTTCCAGCTTGAATTATGACTCCAACGAAAATCCAGATCCAAGCATTTACCATTATGCTGAAAACTCAAGGCTGTTACATTTGAAGGGAAAGTCCCTCTTGGCTAATTGTCAACACCTGTTAATAGACAGAAATATAAATGGTACATGTTTAAAATTAAACATAGTATTATTGTTGGTCAAGTTCCCATATTATAAAAATTTCTAGCTATTTTCTGTTTTCTCTGTAGTTGAGTCACAGTCATAGGTGGAGGCAACATTTCTTCTTATATCCATGTTTACTGTTGAGGAAGATAAACACAAGTCAGCCACTGGACTGTTTGACTTAGTTAACGGAGTTCTGTATAGGAACAATGACTATAACATATCTGTTTGCTTCATTTAGGAAATTAAATGTTTTGGCCTGATTTTTGAAGATGCTGATTACCTACCAGTTCCAATGGACCTCACTGGAGTTGTGGGTGGTCAGCACTGTTGAAAAATCTGATGTTTTTCTTTTAGGCTTTGATCCTGCAAATGGATGCACATGAGCAGGCCCTCACATTCACACAGATCCCCACTCACATCACTGGGTCTACCTGCACATATCCAGTTACAGAACTAGGGCCCTGAATCATAAATTCTTCAAGACAAAGACTGTGCTTCTTTTTAATGTTTGGAGAGCTCATAGTGTCATGCTGACAGACCCTAGTCGTTGGTGGGCGGGACTGAACCTGAGGATGTTACAACCCAATGGCCCCCTCCCTCAGGGAGTTCCCTGGGAAGGCAAATCAGCACTATATATTGCTAACGCTGTTGTAAGCTTTGCAAAGCATTTTGGGGAGGATCAAAGGTGTGCGAGTGGGGAGTGGAAGTTTCCTTTGCAGATCACAAGAGGCCAAGGGGGGGAAAGGAGAAAGAAGAAGAGCAGAGAACGGGTTAACTTAACACTTCAGCTAGTTCTGTGTAAAAATAAAATGCTGGCCCCAGCCCAAGGTCATTGGCTCAACAAAAAATCAGCAGCTGCCCAGCCGTAAAAAGAGAAAAACTAAGTTAAGCAGAGCTGCAGAGATAGCAGCAAGAACAGTAAAAGCAAATAAAACTGCGACATTGAAGGCCAATAAAAGGAAAAACAAAGTCTCCGGAGCCGGGATGTTTTGGGAAACTGAGGAGGCCACAGCAAGCTGGTTTGGACCAGCACAAAAAGCACTAAAAGCAGAGGTCCCTGAATGAAATACACCTCCCCACCCCCCGGAGCCCAGGACTTAAAACCCTCCTGAGAGCTGGAACACCTAGGAAATCAACAGCAAATCCTTGAACAACATGGGCCCAGGACACCACTCCCGTCCACCCTTCCTCCCCTCTTCTTCTGACATTACACCCTGACCTGGCCAGTCTCAGGTAGTGCGTGTGTGAGTATGAAAGTGGGTTAGGGCTTGGGGCGTTAATGCTTTCTTTCTTTCCGAGTGACGTGGAAGCGTTTCCAGCACTCTCTGCTGTTATTTTATTAATAAAGCTTTAAAATTTAAATACATGGTGTGTTTCGTCATCACCCCCCACAAAAATCCTGCGGCATCAGCCTGATCAACTGATACTCCAGGCAGACTGGTAACAAAAATCTGACACAAGTCCTCTGTAGCTTAGTGCATGAATCGCTACCGCTTGTGCTAAAAGCCAACTGGCTGATAGCTAAGACTGTAGAGCAGACTCATTTTATCTCTCTCTCTAAGTGGTCTCAGTACCACTAGATGGGACAGAACCCCACACCCAAGAGGTTGCCTTTGTGGGTGTTACTAGAAATAAGTAATAAAAATATAGTAGGTAGTAGAAATTGACACATTCCAATTATTTCTTTTTTCAAACAGCTAGTATCTACCAGAATTATAGTTTATTTTCAATGAGAAAGGTCTCCTCCCTGATGGCCAGAGACTTTTTAGAAGAGCTATAGAATATAAAATTAATGCATCACTCTTGGAAAAAACATTCCTTCTCAGAAGAGAATCCTATGACATAGATTTTAACTTCAATATATTTACAGACTAACTTTATTTTCAATAAAACTGCACAGATTAAATATGATATGCTAATGTGTTACTTCAGGATATGTGGTAATAAAATGCCAAAGAACAAGCTGCAAGCTGTTTGTGACTTAAGATACTCAAAGAATTAATTTTATGCTGGCATATACTGTAATTAGAAATGGCTCTGTGCATCATGATTAAGCTAGTAACTATAGTAACCAAGGCAGAACAGAACGGGTGTAAAAGAAGACAAGCTGAATAAGCCAATGATAAGCCTCTATTAATCTGTTTATTTTTATTTAATCTTTGTCAAAGAAAATTGGAATAATATAAAATAGTAGACATTTTGGTTGTCTTCTTCCCTTGTTTAGGACAGAACGAAAGTGTTTCTTAATGAAGGTAGCATAGATTCTGTTTTTACAGCAGAACAACTCTGCCCACACAGTGCTAAAACACATGTACAGTGCCATATTCCATTCTATATTAAACAGGTGGCATTTGGTGGCATATATTTATCTCTGTACAAAATGACATATCTGCAGGTTTGATTTTGAAAAATTACACTATGCCAAAATATTCACCTCGATTTTTATACAAAAGCACTTGTTGCTTAATCATAGAAATGTCAAGAATACTTTTAAAATTTGTATGCAGGCGAATCATAAATGCAGGAATATTTTAATTTAGCATTCATTAACACCGACAAACAGTTAGGTCACTTAACACAGTTACTCTCTGGAGATTGATCCTACAGCATAACAACAAACTGAAGGCATCTAAACAAAATGGAGCAAAAGGAATTGGCTGCTACACATTCTCTTAATGTATTTTCTATGCTATTTGCATGTTGGCAGTAATTTGCTACATAATAAATCCTTGCTGTCATTCTCACCAGCAGTCACTAGAAGGAAAACTATTCAAATACTAACAAAACAGTTCTTTTTTAAAGATAGATTCTATTTTCATTAGTTTGTTCCACTTGAAAATGATGGACAGATATAGAAAATGGGAAGAAGGGATTAAGAGGCACATAAGAACTGGGAAGTAGTGCATCATAGTAGCCCTCCTGCCAAATACGTAAAGAAGTACAGAAAGCCAGAGATTGGACTAGTAAAATGATGCTTTGCATTGTCATGCAGGACACTAGAATGTGACTGTAGATCAGTTGTTTGTTTCTCAGGAATTGGCAGTACTGCAGCAACTAAATATTCAGCTCCAAGCTATCTGCAGAAAAAGAAATGCTTGAAGTTGCTCATCACACCTCTCTGCACAGCTTAGGGCCTCAATCATATAAGCACCATACAGACACAGGGGTACACCTACATGCAGTATGTACCAGGATCAGGGCCTTGGAGAGCTAAGTTAATTGGCACAGATAGAGTTCAATTCCTTCCCACAGTTTTAAGGATTTGGGCTGAGAAGTGTAGAAACTACTGTCTATCACAGAGGTGGGTAAACTACAGCCCGCAGGACTGTCCTGTCCAGCCCCTGAGCGCCCGACTGGGGAGGGGCCCCTGGCCCCTCCCCCGCTGTCTCCCTCCCCCACAGCCTTGCCACCACGCGAGCAGTGCGGCTTGCGCCCGCCCACCTCACAGGCTTTCCAACAAGCCTGTCCTGCCACTCCGAGCAGCGTGGTAAAGGGGCGCGGGGAGGAGGGGCAGAAGGTCCCAGGGAGCAGTCAGGGGACAGGGGACGGTCAGATGGGGCAGAGGTTCGGGGAGGGGGGAGGTCAGGAAACAGGGAGCAGGGGCTGTTGGGTGGGGGTGGGGTCCTGGGGGAGCAGTCAGGGATGGGGGTCCCGGGAGGGGGGCAGTCAGGGGTCAAGAAGTTGGGGGGAGATGGGTCAGGAGTCCCAGGGGGCCTGTCAGGGGGCAGGGGTGTGGATGGGGTCTGGGCAGTCAGGGGACAAGGATCGGGGGGGGTTGGATGGGGGTGGAGTCCCAGGAGGGGGTGATCAGGAGACAAGGAACGGGGGGGGGGCTGGATCGGGGTGGTTCTGAGGGGGGCAGTGGCCAGGCTATTTGGGGAGGCACAGCCTTCCCTACTCGATCCTCCATACCGTTTCGCAACCCCAATGTTGCCCTCGGGCCAAAAAGTTTGCCCACCCCTGGTCTATCATGTTGACCAATCTGCTCCCATTGTTTCCTTGTATTCCCCAGTCAATCTGTCTGTATCCATCTGTTGTCTCTTGTCTTATACTTAGATTGTAAGCTACTTGGGGCAAGGACCATCTTTTTATTTTGTATGTGTACAGCACCTAGCACAATGGGGTTCTGGTCCATGACTGGTGCTCCAATATGGTACAGTAATACTCCTACTAATAAAGTAAAGCACAGAAAGCGAGGAAATCTATTGACTACAGTGTAAGGTATGGAGACCTTCAGAGGAAAGCAACAATTTAACAAACATGTTTTGTAAGCTTGAGAAGCGGCAAAAAGGAGAGACGAGAGTATGCATAGCTAATTGTCCCTTGAAAGAGAGAAACTGAAAGTTACCAAGTATGAGCAAGGTTGGCCCATTAGCTCAGCAAAATTAAGTCTAACGGATATTGAAGATAGCAGCAGACATCAGCACATGAAACTAAGAAACCTAAGAAAAGTTGCTCAGCCACAAAAAGGAAAAGTGAACTCACAGCAGAGAAGTGAGAACAGGCTTGCAGTGAACATGAAAATCCAGTCTCCATATACTATATTAAATTTTCTCCCCTTCTGAAAGTTGATTAATCTTTTCAATTAGCACCTGAAACCCAACTCCAAAAATAATGTTGCAAATATAAAGCCTCTTCATTTTATGAGGAAAAAAAGTCTTTGGTTCACTGTCAAAGAGCCAGGAATGTAAATAATATTTTTTTTTATTAAGGAAGAGGTCTGCATTCTGCCCTATCCTCTATTCTTCAAGGTTTACTTTTGTAGAAACAGGCTAGAGAGAACACTACAAAATTATGAGCATCATCTACAGAACAGGACTAGTCGGACAACACTCTGATATCTGGATTATCCATAGCTGTTGATGAAACTTTAAAGTGGAGTCATCACCGCACAGGCTACAGATCTTCCCTAAGAAAGGATAACAGAATCTGGCCCTTACTCATGTCAAATTATATCTTATTCTATGGGCAGTCTCAATCCCTTATTCCATCTTTAGTCATACTGAATGTATTACTTTGACAGTAGGAAAACAAGAATTCCATTTCTCACACACACATGCAGTTTCAATATCTGTTTCCATTCCAATGCACAATAAAACTAAGAGCTTTCCAAACTTTTCATGGGGGTGGAGAGGCAGGGAAGGGCGATTCTAGGGTGGTTCATTCAATGCTATCCCACACCTGAGAAGTCTTCCTGACAAATGTTTTATCAAAGCAGCTAAGTTTCCACAAAAGTTTCAGTTTAGAGAAATCTGCATTTTCCAACAAAAAAAATTGCCAAAAAAGTTCCAACCAGCTTTAGTAATACTTAACTTGAGAATACTGGCAGAATCTGACCCAAAGTAAGCAGAATATTTAAAAAGAGGCATGTTGATTGGTCTACTATTCCCTTGAAAGGATCAGTAAAATGCAACGGACACTAGGAATTTAAGAGTCGTAATTAGAATTCAGGAAGTTCAGAAAAAGTTATAGCAGAGTATCTTGTATTTGACCATAGGCACACATGTATACTTCAATCTTTGAAAATGATGTTAGGGAATTTAGATACAATGTATATTGTTTCCCCTTGTGCTCTGAGCCATTAGCCAATATCCAGAGTCATTCTGACTGTTTTCATTAACAGGAGAAATTTATGATTATGTCAGGTATTTCTTTGACATAAACTTTCTTATTTACAAGCATTCTACACAAAGTCCTATTTCCCTGAACACCAGAGGAATCAAACAACAAGAAGCAATTTATTTGCTCATAGTTCTAAGCTTCTTTCCAGTCAGCATTCTGCCCAAAAAGCAGAAGGCGCATTCTCTCAGGGCTGCATTTCCAGTGTATTTCTGTCTGTCTCCTTGGCTTTCCTGCTGCATTCTCTGCCAGTTCCTGACAGCTTCTGCTCAAAGACACAAACATACACCTCCATCAAACAATACCCAGTGTAAACTTTCCATCCACAAGTTTCTGACTGGCCTTGCATGTGGCTTGTAGTTTGGGGGTGGTGGCTCATACTGTTTTAGCTCCCTTATTCCAAAAAAGGAGCTTTACTGCTTGTTACATTTATCCTGAACAAGGAGCATCTATTACACCCATTAACTTGAACAGGATTTCACCCAACCTCCATCATAACAATATTTATGTAAAGAAAACTGTTAGAGTATCTTTCACCTAAAGAACATCATCTGCGTGATGAATATATTCACTACATAGAATCGTACATCATGTGCTGCATTTGGTGTTACGTCTCTTGATCAGCACAGACAGACAATTAGGATTTTGGAGAGAAGCTCATTAATGGCAAAAATAGACAATGCTATCAGCTTTGTGTTTGCTGCTGGCATCAAATGAGTGTAAAATTTGTCTCTACAAAGATGTGCTGATTGGCACTGTTCATTCCTTGCAGTTAGTACAATTCTGTAAAGAAGGGTGATACAAAACTTTAGTTTAAAATTTTCATTTTGGGCTATGGGAATGATTTTCTGCCTGGGAATATGATGAAAACTCATAGCTCTCAGGATTTAGGGAGGTTGTCAATGAATTTTAAGTGCCTTTAGGAGAAGGAAAAGAAAAGCCCCAAGAGAGAGAGCTTAACACTGGATATTGAATTAGATCTGGAAAGAAAAAAAATTGTGCCTAGCTGGGTTAGCTTTAAAGTCTTGGAGTTATTGGTTACCATATTTCAAGTGAAAAATCCAATGTTACAGTAAAATTAAGTATGAATTGATAAGAAGTTTGAAAAATATATTGAGTACCAACAGCCACTGGCCAAACCACATGAGCCAGAGACTGATGCCCGCACCCCCATTTCCATACCATCAGTGAACTCCACAGGCAACGTCTTCATGAGAAGCCCAGTCTTCATCTGAACTAGATTCATAGATACTAAGATCAGAAGGGACCATTATGATCATCTAGTCTGACCTCCTGCACAACGCAGGCCACAGAATTTCACCCACCCGCTCCTGCGAAAAACCTCTCACCTATGTCTGAGCTATTGAAGTCCTCAAATTGTGGTTTAAAGACTTCAAGGAGCAGAGAATCCTCCAGCAAGTGACCCGTGCCCCATGCTACAGAGGAAGGCGAAAAACCTCCAGGGTCTCTTCCAATCTGCCCTGAAGGAAAATTCCTTCCCGTCCTCAAATATGGCGATCAGCTAAACCCTGAGCATATGGGCAAGATTCACCAGCCAGATACTACAGAAAATTCTTTCCTAGGTAACTCAGATCCCACCCCCTCTAACATCCCATCACAGGCCATTAGGCCTATTTACCATGAATAGTTAATTACCAAAACCATGTTATCCCATCATACCATCTCCTCCATAAACTTATCGAGTTTGATCTTAAAGCCAGATAGATCTTTTGCCCCCACTGCTTCCCTTGGAAGGCTATTCCAAAACTTCACTCCTCTGATGGTTAGAAACCTTCGTCTAATTTCAAGTGTAAACTTCCTGGTGGCCAGTTTATATCCATTTGTTCTTGTGTCCACATTGGTACTGAACATAAATAATTCCTCTCCCTCTCCGGTATTTATCCCTCTGATATATTTATAGAGAGCAATCATATCTCCCCTCAACCTTCTTTTAGTTAGGCTAAACAAGCCAAGCTCCTTGAGTCTCCTTTCATAAGACAGTTTTTCCATTCTTCGGATCATCCTAGTAGCCCTTCTCTGTACCTGTTCCAGTTTGAATTCATCCTTCTTAAACATGGGAGACCAGAACTGCACACAGTATTCCAGGTGAGGTCTCACCAGTGCCTTGCATAACGGTACTAAAACCTTCTTATCCCTACTGGAAATACCTCTCCTGATGCATCCCAAGACCGCATTAGCTTTTTTCACAGCCATATCACATTGGCGGCTCATAGTCATCATATGATCAACCAATACTCCAAGGTCCTTCTCCTCCTCCATTAATTCTAATTGATGCATCCCCAGCTTACAACTAAAATTCTTCTTATTAATCCCTAAATGCATGACCTTACACTTCTCACTATTAAATTTCATCCTATTACTATTACTCCAGTTTACAAGGTCATCCAGATCCTCCTGTATGATATCCTTGTCCTTCTCTAAATTGGCAATACCTCCCAGCTTTGTATCATCCGCAAACTTTATTAGCACACTCCCACTTTTTGTGCCAAGGTCAGTAATAAAAAGATTAAATAAGATTGGTCCCAAAACCGATCCTTGAGGAACTCCACTGGTAACCTCCCTCCAGCCTGAAAGTTCACCTTTCAGTAGGACCCGTTGTAGTCTCCCCTTTAACCAATTCCTTATCCACCTTTCAATTTTCATATTGATCCCCATCTTTTCCAATGTAACTAACAATTCCCCAGGTTTCAAACGCCTTATTGAAATCTAGGTAAATTAGATCCACTGCGTTTCCTTTGTCTAAAAAATCTGTTACTTTCTCAAAGAAGGAGATCTGGTTGGTTTGGCATGATCTACCTTTTGTAAAACCATGTTGTATTTTGTCCCATTTACCATTGACTTCAATGTCCTTAACTACTTTCTCCTTCAAAGTTTTTTCCAAGACCTTGCATACTACAGATGTCAAACTAACAGGCCTGTGGTTACCCGCATCACTTTTTTTCCCTTTCTTAAAAATAGGAACTATGTTAGCAATTCTCCAATCATACGGTACAATCCCTGAGTTTACAGATTCATTAAAAATTCTTGCTAATGGGCTTGCAATTTCAGGTGCCAATTCCTTTAATATTCTTGGAAGAAGATTATCTGGGCCCCCCGATTTAGTCCCATTACGCTGTTCGAGTTTCGCTTCTACCTCAGATATGGTAATATCTACATCCATATCCTCCAAATCATTTGTCATGCTACCATTATCACTAAGATCCTCATTAGCCTCATTAAAGACTGAGGCAAAGTATTTGTTTAGATATTGGGCCATGCCTAGAATATCCTTGACCTCCACTCCATCCTCAGTGTTTAGCGGTCCCACTTCTTATTTATATGGCTATAGAACCTTTTACTATTGGTTTTGATTCCCTTTGCAAGGTCCAACTCTACTTGACTTTTAGCCTGTCTCACTTTATCCCTGCATGTTCTGACCTCAATAAGGTAGCTTTCCTTGCTGATCCCTCCCATCTTCCACTCCCTGTATGCTTTCTGCTTTTTCTTAATCACCTCTCTGAGATGCTTGCTCATCCAGCTTGGTCTACAACTCCTGCCTATGAATTTTTCCCCTTTCTTGGGATGCAGGCTTCCGATAGCTTCTGCAGCTTTGATTTAAAATAATCCCAGGCCTCCTCTACCTTTAGATCCATAAATTCTTCAGTCCAATCCACTTCCCTAACTAATTTCCTTAATTTTTGAAAGTCAGCCCTTTTGAAATCAAAAACCCTAGTCGCAGATTTATTTTTGTTAATCCTTCCATTCAGTTTGAACTGAATTAGCTCATGATCACTTGAACCAAGATTATCCCCTGCAACCATTTCTTCTATGAGGTCCTCACTACTCACCAAAACCAAATCTAAAATGGCATCCCCTCTAGTCAGTTCAGCAACTACTTGATGAAGGCGGTGGTGGTGATACTTTTATTGATTCCTGCTCAGCAGCCCCTTTGCTTGTGTTAGCCTGTGACTATTATGTTTATGATACTATAAAGCCCTCTCCACCTTCCCTGTTGCCTCCCCTCGGCTCCTAGAAAGGTGAAGCTTTCTCGCTCTTTCCTAATTAGCCTACAATCCCACACCAGCGGTGCCTAACTGCTGTGACAGTATAGGAGAGCCTCTCTCCAATACCGTACCTATTCCCCAGCCTCCCTTTTCCCACCTACTCCAGCCTCTACCCCACCATCTGGTTTTAGGTCATCCTCCCTCATGAACAAGTTTCATTCCTTCATCAGTTTCCCTGCACGCCAGCAGAATGAAACCGACACTCTTACTGTCAGTGTCACTACTAGCCATAGGATTCTAAATTGTAGTAGTAAAAATGACTCAAAGACAGCACAAAAGGGTAGCTTAATAAGCAGGAGGACATTATTTTTGTAATTAAACATTACATTCTGCAGGAGTTAATAGCACAGAACCTTCCATTCCCAAACATACACAGAAAGACCCTCCCTGTCACCATCGTTAAGCAGATTTTTCAAATCATGAATGGGTCACTCAGACTCTGCTTGAGCCACTTATGCTGCCTATCCACCATAGTAACATTTAAAATGAGTTCTCTGCAACTTAATACAATTAGAAAGATTGATGTGACACCTTATTAATACTGTTTTAAGGCAAACAGATTCAGTAAGCGGCAGCCTCGCTACAGGTATATTTAGCCAAGAGAGAGATCCTTAGTAGCCAAAGTTCCTTTTGCAGCAGCCTCTCTCTGTTCTCCCTCTTCAGGGCCTTTTACAGACCCCCACAGACTATCTTATAAATCCTACCCCCTTCACTGACCACACACAGTTCCAAAAACAATCCCACCAATAAAATCCATCACTACAATCTAAAGGTTCACACTTATCTCTGGCTCTTCTGCCATCCACACAGAACTCTTCCCCTGCCACAGCCTGCTCTTTATAAGGTTAACTTTCACAAATGTCTCTCTCTGGAGTTTAGCCCTCTGGCTCTGGCTTCCTTCTCTTGTCAGTGTCTCCCCTGTTCCGAGGGACAAGAAAGTCTATATACCTCCCTCCTCCAGAGAGATCTTCTCAACTGGCTGGAAGAGAAGGTAGCTCTAGCTCTGCCCCCATCCTAAACTACAGGGTTCCTGATCCCAGCCCTTAAAGAAATAGCATCATCCTGGGGTTTCCCCCCTTCTTATCCCCCCACCCCCATTCCTCTCTTTTGCTACCAGGCCTTTTCTTGGGCCTTTGTTCATTCTAACTCTCTGGAACAGAGTCTTCTGTCCCCTCTTTACTTTTAAAGGGGCAGTATACCCCATTTCAATATCCCTATGAGAAAATGGGTCACAAAACATAGGAAGAAGCGCTCAAAAATAGGTTTAAAAATAAACAGATATCTGCAATGTTCTAATAACCACCTAAATTATAAATAGGGCCCTACCAAATTCACGGACCATTTTGGCCAATTTCACAGTCACAGGATTTTAAAAATAGTAAATTTCATGATTTCAGATATTTAAAACAGAAATTTTACGATTTTGTAATTGTTGAGGATGGGGACCCAAAAAGGAGTTGTGCAGGGTGGGGATCACAAGATTATTGGGTATGGGGTGCGGTACTGCTACCCTTACTTCTGCATGGCTGCTGGCAACAGCGCTGCCTTCAGAGCTGGCCAACTGGAGAGCAGCAGCTGCTGGCTGGGAGCCCAGCTCTGAAGGCAGAGCCAACACCAGCAGCAGTGCAGAAGTAAGGATGGCATAGTATGGTATTGCCACACTTACTTCTGTGCTGCTCCTGGGTTCCCAGCCAACAGCCGCTGCTCTCCAGCTGCCCAGCTGTGAAGGGAGCACAGAAGTAAGGATGGCAATACCACGACCCCCCTAAAATAACCTTGTGACCCTCCTGCGACTCACTTTTGGATCAGGGCTCCCAATTTGAGAAACGCTGGGCCTCTCCTGTGAAATCTGTATAGCGTAAAAGCACACAGAAGGCCAGATTTCATGGCCCATGACACGTTTTCATGGCCATGAATTTGGTAGGGCCCTAATTATAAATGCCTCTACACAGGAAGACCATCTTCATTCCTTCTGTAATGTGCAATCCTTGCTAACAAACACAACCACCCAGATAATTTTTTTTTTACTCCATTTGCTATACAGCTGACTTGTGACTGAAGCATGGTATTAGAGTTTCTTGGTGTGAAGTATTCACTCGCTGCAAGAGACTCATGTGGTGCCACATACAGGAAATCATCCAGGCAGAAACTCTCCTGTCGACTTACCTTACTCTTCTCATTGGGGGTAGAGTACAGGGGGTCCACTGGAGAGTGATCTGTTGTCAATTTGACAGGTCTTTACTAGACCCACTATATCGACCACCGTTGGATCGATCTCAGAGCATCGACCCCGGCTGTAGTGTAGACACAGTCCTCCTTAAGGATCATTAGGAAATAATGCCTCTCTCAAACTACAATTGCAAGGCTGCAATTATATTATCTTAAAAGGGACCCTGGAAGACAAAACTAATTATTTCATTATTAATTGAGTTATTACTATGGAGGTAAAGATCATCCTACCAAAAGGACCAAAAAACAAAAACAAAAAACTAATACCACTAACAATATTTATATCTGGAAATAAATGCAAGAAAAAGTAACTGCCAAGCTGCTAGTCACTAGAAGTTCAGTGGGCCTTATCTGTTTAAAGAAAGAAAATATTCCTCATTACCAGTGGCATAAAGCCATATTACACAGCTTCACACAACAGTCCCCTTCCCACAAGTGGGGTTTGTGACTCCATCCAGCCTGATCACCACAGACTGCATCACAATCAGTTTCCTGGAATGACCTTGATCACACTAAATCTCCAGTATTTTAAGAAGGGTATAATTCCCCCACACACACACACTTCTTTATGCCAAAATTTGCCAAATATAGGGGACTTCCTAAATCTACCCTTAAATTGCCTTAAATAAAAGTAATTTGATTTTCAAAAGGTGCTGAGCAACTGATTTCAATAGTATTTTTGGGTGTTCAGAACTTCTGAAAGTCAGGCCACAAAGGTGTTTAAATACAGATTTAAGAGCCTAAACTTCAGGCACCCAAATTTGAAAATTTTGACTGTAGGCAGTAATCTCCTTAGGTCAAGATTGAGATCTTCTGTTTCTTGCACAGCTCCCTGCATTATGTAAGCACTCAAGAAGTTAGGTTCCAACCCTCCAACTTCTTGGACACAGGCAGATTGCTGCTCATACACAGCCATTTTCAGTTTAAAAAGGAGGAAATATAATAATTGAAAATTCCTTCCTGGCCCTAAAGAAAGGCAAACCTGACACCTGCCAAATAATGCAGTCACTCCAGCTATTGGACACTATTGGACAGCTGGTTGGCACAAGCAGAAGGGAGAGAGAAACAGGAATGCAGAGTAGTTGTACCAAAATACAACACTATGCAACATTCCAGGTTTTTTACATTCTGATACCAGCTTGAAAATAGTTTAGCAATTAACTATTAATTTGGCAAAGGTAAGCAGTGGCTTTGAAAATGCTTTTGCATTAAAAACTACGCATAGCTTTGTATTTCATAAACGCTCTATGTGAAAACAAGCTTTTTTGGAATTTCAATAAATGGGGGGACACAAAATGGTGAAAAATTGTGCACAAAATTTCCCAAAATCAAAAAACTGAATTTAACAAATCTCTAGTGTGAAATGTACTTGCTAATATGTAAATGTACACTGCCCTCTACTGGATGGAATAATACATGTGCCAGTATTTGTGGCTATCTACAATCTGGATAAAAATGCCAATACTAGAGCTAGATAGATGTCTGTAATTTTGCATCCTAAAGAGATGAGCTACATTTCACGCAACCATGTTGCTTGAGCCACAATTTCTTAGAGACAGATGAACTAGAACATTGACGGTAGTGGAATGTAGTTCGTTAACAAGACCAAACCAGCTCTCACAGAGGAGAGACAACATACATACACACACACACACACACACACACCCCACACACAACGGAGGTGCTCTGTGGCAATCCAGCCTGGCCACCTTTCCTATGAATGAAAGTAGGATCACTGGAGAGTGACAGCAAGAGGGCAGATTGCCTCCCTCAATGTCCCTGCATAATGTCAGGATTCCTTTGGCTGCCCAACAGCTAGGCTGAAAGTAAGGGTTCAAGCAGTCCCCACTCTCCTCTCACACACCTAATTCTGCAGATGGGTCTGAAACAGAGCTGGCAGCTGACAAGATCCACTTCAGTTAAAAAAAAATAAAAACAAACCCTCTCAGGTTAAAAGAATGAAAGGGGGAAAGCAGCAAAGCCCCCGGGTTCCCCCCAAATTCTCACACAAGTACCAAATTTTAGCTGTCTTACACTGAACTACTCTCATCTCATTAGTCACCCTTAATCCCATGTAGAATGATTCATGGAAACTACTGCTGATAACATAATTTCCAATATGTTGGTAATTTTGAATTTGTCCTCCATACACACACCACACAATAATATTAACGATCGGTATGTTATTAGCTTGCTATTGATAATCTTTATCTAAAAGGTGTTATATAAACTATGACAATGAATTATATACACTGGACTGGTCAGGCCATCTGAAACTTGCTACCAGGTATCAGTGAGACCTTTGCCCTCTTGCACTGGGATGCTCTTCGGGAAGGGGGTGGGGGGCACATCTCCCTACTGGTATAAGGTGAGTCAGTTTTTAATCACTCTAATATTCTTATTTTTTGCACCACAGAACATTAAAAATAAGAATAATAACTATTCACTGTTGGATTAAACTGCCTCATTTTATGAAGAAAAGCCTACAGCGTAAACTAACATAGATTGCAATTCACACATACGATACTACCAAGTTGCATGATAGATGTTGAGACTTCTATCAAAACTCCATGGTGATCATGTCTTCACGACCTCCAGGGTGGGCTACTGCAACTCATCATAAAAAATGATGAGCACTCCAATATTTAAACAACTAATTAATCCAGAATGCAGCATCGTGCTACTTCAACACCACCAGTAGCTAAGAACACATCAGCCCAGTAGTCTACTCACCTCACTGGTACCCCACAGAGTACCAAATAAAATTCACAGTCCTGGTGCTAATCTTCAAGGTCTTCTATGAAGCAAGCCAAAGAAAGCACCGCTCTCTTTCTTTACCCTCCCATGATGTTGACCTTGCCCAACAGCTATATTCCTCAGAAAAAATGTGATGCTCATAAGGTAAGGAGACAGGGCTCTCTCAGCAACAGGGCCAAGGCTTTGAACTCTTTACTGGAGAAGATTAGAATGTTTTGAAAGCAGTGAGATTTGTGGTCAGCACATAAAACACATTTTTTTACTTAGCTTTCCCACAGCTGCAAATGAAATCAGCAAAAAGGATGAGAGAGGGGCTGTAGTAAAGAAAGATGATCAGGATGAGGAGGGAACGGAGCAGAGACAGAGAAGAAAGTGGAAGTAATTATAAAAAAAAAGAAAAAAGCCCTAACAACGTCAAGAGAAGTAGGGACGAAAATCAACCAAATCAAACGCAGACACTGGTTTCTCTCTCCCAAGAGTCACTCAGCTACTATGGGGAAGGGTATCATTGTAAGAACCTACATAAAGTTTGCAAACTATATATGATGCAAAATAAAGCTCTGATCCTGCTCATGTTGAAGGTAATGGGAAATGCACTGGGAATGGGCAGGAAAAGTAAGAATTACTTATTCTGGATGTACTTATAGTGGATCACCTTGTTTTCATTTTGCAAGAGTCAAACACATACTCTTCATGCTTTGACAAGCAATGCAGATTTTAAACCTAATTTTCCACTGACATGTTTGAATTTCATCCTATATTTCACATTCATGCTGAAAAAGTTGTTCTATTCGAGAGGTAACAAAGAGCCACTGACAACTTATTGTCATTTTCTTTTGGACTGTGTAATATTCCCCACATTCTGCATGTGTAACGTGTTTGAATTACATGTAAATATATTTTCCTGCTTATAAATTCTTGTGTCTAAGCAGATCAGAGTGATTATTTCAAATGCTTTATTAATCCAAGCAATCTGTCAAGACCCAGACAGACAATATAAAACCCATCTTTGGAGCTATTAGAAATACCAGCTGCAAGCTTTATCATTTTGTTTACTACACACGAGGCAGACTCAAATCCCTTTACCGTAGGCTGAGGAAGAAGGTATTATTATCCTTACTCTGAAATATCTGAAAGTATGTTTTCTAATTGCTTGTAAAAGCAGATTCACATTTGTTTTAATCATGTATTTTTAAGATTATGAATAAAGCAAGCACAGAATTAAAATATGTTAGCTGATTAAATTGTTAACCTTAGAACATGAGTCCAAAATTCTCTCTCAATTCTTAACTATTATATAGTATCCATTAGAATAGTTTGGGGGGGTTTGCGGAAAACCAAATTCGTTTTCAGGTTTGTTGTTTTGTTTAATGGAAACAAAAATTCATGCTTTTCAGTGAAAAAGGAAACTGAAGGTTGAGGGGTTAGTTCTAGTTGCTGTGACATTTTCCTGAGCCGGTTCTCAGCCAAGCGATCAGCAGTATTCAGAGTCACAACAGGGATAGTTTGGAAAGGGAATGGAGAAAGGAAACTGATTAGTCACAAAGTGTGACCGTACATTTTATATATGAAATGAATTATATATAATGAATGTAAGTAAAAGCAAAATCAACTTCTTTAGTTTAATCATACAACTTCCTCTCATATCCGTGTCTTGAAGGAAACATGGCTAGTTTCACAGGGGACTGGTATTGTTTTGGGTAAACATGAAAAGATCAGGGAAGGAGCAGTAGCATTGTGAGTTCTTATCAGCCCTAAATCATCATCATCATTGTAGAGTAAAAAGGGAAAAGGGAAAAAAACAGGGGTAGGCCCATTCTACCAGCCTCAATTTCCTCATTTTTAACAAAAAAAAAATTAATTTCAGTTATACCAATTCCTACATCTTTGTGATGATAATAATCTAGACACTCCATAAAATGGGTTCTGTTCCTTCCTCTGGGGAATAGTGTGGTCAGTCTAGCATTCAAAGGTAAAGAGCCTCTGTTTTGGCATCTGCAGGGAACGAACCTAGCATCTCTGGATTGGAAAGGTATGAGCCTCTAACAACTTGAACTAAAGAACCAGGTCTATTAGCATGACAGCAGTAGCAGATGCAAACCTCTGTGTCACTACTAGAGAATGACAAAGAGCCACACTGGGTTAGAGTGAGTTACATAAGCACATAATTTAATCCATTTCTTCTGAGACAGTTTGGCAACATGGAGGAAATTTGAGTCATCATATCAGAGCATGGGATTCCATTCACAGCTCTGCCTGAAGTCATCTCATGCACCTCTCAGTTACCTTGTGTGTAAAATGGAACAATGATTTTGCACCCCCTGACTGTAGTGCTACATGGCCTGGCTTAATAATATTTCCATTTGTTATGTACCCTTTAACAACAGTCCAAGGCAGACTCAAGACTCAAACTTGATTGGTTGGTCTCTTGATTTACAGTTGAGGGTGTGTTCCCCTAGGCTACAGAGTATTGTATGGTGTATTATATGGGCAAATCTGCATGGATATTTATATACACATTTTACAGCATGCACAAATTAAATGAAAATAAAATTTAGTGGTCGCTATTTTCGTGTAAAATTATGCAGGCAACATAAGTACGCACACAAAAATGTGAATGGATTAAAGCAGCATTTCTCAGAGTGTAGAATGCACCCCATCACAGGGCATAAAAGTCCTTTTTTGTCCTCACTTGTTCTCCAGAGTCCCAGCTTTCTTTCTTTAAAAAAAAAAAAAAAGAGTAAGTCACAATCTCTTATGGTTGCAAAGAAAACACTGAAAATATTATATCAGCGTATGCGATGCAGCAATATGCCCTTGAATGCAGAGATCCTAAAACAGTAAGCTCCGAGATGTGAACTGCTCCATTCATTTCTGTTATGATATTTCAGATATTAATACTTATCTATTTCACTACTCAAAGTTTGTAAGAAAGAAGAGGAATTATCATATTATGAAGATCTATACAATCTACTCCAAGTGACCACTGACTTTGGATAGGCCTTTAACATCAGATGGCAGGGTTTTTGAGGGAAGGGGCAATTGGTTTCATTTTTCTGAAGAGGGGCTCAGCTCTGCAAACTTTTGGAAACAATGGATTAAATGATCAATTAAATATATATCATGGGAATATTTTAGATGAGAGAGAGATGATAGGCCAAAGCTGTATACCTCTTTGCAACCCAAAGGGGCTCAAAACACAGAAGAAATAATGTGGATCCAGTACACTTGGCAGGCTAGGGGATGCAATCATACCGGGAGAAGAGTGCATGCTTCTGTGCAGTATGTAATGATTCTCTTTACCGGAACACTGGGGCACTGGTGGTGAAGCTGTAGGAGCTTGGCTCCGGTGAACAATCATCCTGCATAATTTGGGGAATGAGGAGCACAGTGTGTAAGAGCCATTGATATACACCCTCGGTTGAAATAACATCCAGGTTGCAAAACGTGCTACACACTCTGCCTCTGAAGGAGAAGTGGAAAAGAGGAAAGGGATTCTATCCCAAAGCACATACATGTAAAGCCCACACTTCAATCAGATTTTGTACAAGGGACCAGAGTTTCATCTTACTTACTGATTGTGCCTACTAAAAGTTTTCTATAGGCAGGTTTGAATTAGGAGAAGGAAGGTCTGTGAACTGCAGTTCTACTCTGAAAATTGACAGTGCACTTGACTTCAGATGCTTTGATATTTATTGTCCTGCCATGATTCCCCAAAAAATGTGCTTAGTTTACATGTACAAGATGTCACAGATTGAAGAGCTGGCTGTCCATGCAATACTCAATCCCAATTCCAGAAGAAAGGGGGTCACAAATAAAAATCAAGATTATGACAAGACAGATGGAAAAAAGGGTCAGGCAGTAACACAGCTTAACACCAGCATGGATGGTGAATGGGTCTGTCTTCAACCCATACAGAGGACAGTGGCAGTCATCCCATGAAGTAGCCTGAGAACACAAGTGAACTTCAATGGACAATCAAACCTAGACAGCACCTTCCATAATGCTTCACGATTGACAGAATCAAAGGCTTTAGTTAGGTCAATAAATGCCATAAACAATGGTTGGTATTGGTCTCTACACTTCTCTTAGATCTGTCATGCAACAAAAATCATGTCAATGATGCCCTGAGACAGTCTGAAACCATCTTGGAATTATGGAAGAACATCTTTAGCAAGAGGGAGGAGACTGTTCAAAAGGATGCGAGCAAGGATCTTCCCGACAATGGAGAGGAGGGCAATACCTCGGTTCTTCCTGCACATTGACTTGTCCCCTTTCTTAAAATGGTCACAATATTGGCATTCTTGAGGTCGGGTAGAATTTCCTCATTAAGAAGTTGATTAAGTTTTTACGCAAGTGCTATTCCACCAGTTTTGAAGACTTCCATGGGAATGCCATCTGGGCGTGGTGTCTTGTTGTTTCTAGTCTGAGGATGGCTCGCCAAACTTCCTCAGAAGATGGGGGGAGGGCCAGCAAGAGGTTCTATTACTGGATGCTGAGGAATGGACTCAATGGTGGCAGCTGAGACTTCAGATTCGTGGTTCAAGAGAGTCTCAAAATGCTCCTTCCAACATTGCTTGAGGGCCACATTGTCCTTAAGAAGGGTGGAATTGTCCTTGGACCACATAGCAATTGTGCCATTTGAACTTGGCCTGTAGATGGCTTTCATTGCTTGAAAAAAGGTTTCTCATGTCATGTTGATCAGCGAAACTCTGGATCTCCCTGGCCTTTGCTTGCCACCACTGATTCTTGATGTCACACAGCCTCCTTTGAACTACAGCTTTAAGTCGATAAGTAACATGTAAACTATGAACTGGACTCCTCAGCCATCTTAAGTCTCATCAATGACTTCTCCCCCTGGCAGACATCATCTTTGTATCAAGGGATAGATGACACATTAAAGATATTTTTTCCTTAACTGGCTGCCTTGCTTACTCAAATTGGGATGAGCATCAAGCGAAGTTCTTACCCTCAGTGACACCTGTGCAACATCACTGCTTTCAATGGAGTTGAAGAGGTGCAGTTGATTACTAAATTTCATTTTGCAGAGCTAAATAATTATGTTGATACACAAAAAGCTCTTTCTTATCTGAGTGGGCTGCGACGCACTAACAAAAGTAAAAAGTAGTAAAAACTTACTTGTGTCATGCTTGTAGGCTGACTGACATAATACACAAAGGGAGCAGCTCTGTTGAGTAAGAAAGTGCTGTTTCTACAGTGACTCTTAAGACTAGAGCCAAAGAAAGTACAATGAAGCCAAGAATCCCACAGAGCAAATCTATACATCGATTCAAAAATTCCTTTTTGATCTCACATACCAGTACGGTTTTGACGGAGATCTAACAAACAGAACATTGTAAATCTCTTTAAGGAGATTTCAAAAGTTAAACACAAAGGAGCCACAGTACAGCTTGTATTTTCCATAACTTTCTTAGCAGCAATCTTATTTCTAACCAAAGTTGTAACTTACACAAACTATTCCAAGGGGAGCCACTTTACGGCCTGATTCTGAGGGATGCTTAGCACCCACAATACCAGTGATTTTTCAATGATGCTCAGCATTAGATTCGCAGATTATATATTAATTTTCCTTTAGATTTATAGCTGCAAAAAGCTAGCCACACATGAATGTAATTTATTAAGTCATGCACATTTTCTATCCGTTCTGGAAACTACAGATTTTAGTACCCATTGAGATATCTTGCTCAATCACAGCATTAACACAAAGACATTTAATTTCTTAAACATGAAATGAATAAACAAGCCAAGAAATAAGACATGATTGAGATAGTAAGAGCCCAATAATTAATCAGCTAGAGGTAACTTTTTAAAATACATATATTTAGGGTTGTTTTTACCTTGCAAAAAGATAAATCCAAACAAACACTGAGCTCAAACCAAAATAAAAAGGGTGAAAAACTGCTATTTAACCTGTTTCAGAGTAGCAACCGTGTTAGTCTGTATTCGCAAAAAGAAAAGGAGTACTTGTGGCACCTTAGAGACTAACAAATTTATTTAAGCATAAGCTTTCATGAGCTACAGCTCAGGATTGTGCAGCTCAAACTGCCAGTGCCTTCCCAAAGCAAACCAACAAAGTTCAATAGATACAGTAAGTACACAAGTAATATGTATGATTCTCTACCTTTAAAACCCATCATTAAAATGGCACAATTAAAACTTTGAAAATGAGGCAAATATGCTTATTTTCCACAATTAGGCATGTACATCAAAAGCAGCACACCAAAAAAAAAAACCCTCAATAATTCAACTACTATTAAAAAAAATGATGGTGAGAGCCATATGCCCACAATCACTTTTCCTGTTATCCATGACGGCGGGAGGAGACCCTAGGAGGCATTTAGACAGAGTTGCACACCAATCAGCAGGCAGGCTAATCCTGCCCCTTCCTGTTCCCCAGCAGTATTACATGCTAACGAAAAGTTATATTTCAGACCAAGCACACTACCAGACTATCCCTAAACACATATTACTGACTAATACCAAGTGCTATCAGTATTTCTAGTATCTACCATCAGATACTAATACCAGTAATGTTAGTGACAATGCAACAAAAATGAATAAATTGACAAGTTCTATCGATTTTAAGATTTTAAGAAAGTGCTATATCTGCAAAATCAATAATGAAGGTGCCATTTAGTAACTTAGTACTAAATATCAATATTAATACAGGTCTGTATTGCAGCACAGCCACTTCTCCACTAATAGCTGTCCAGTTCTTCAGCTTAAAAAAAAAAAGATTTTCCCTGTCCCAGTCAAGATAGCCTATTGATGTGATTGTGCATGTTCTGTTCAAAACAAGATAAGTAACATGCCTACTACAATCTGTATATAGTCCAAACCCTAACTCACTCCCTTTCTGAGGATTGTCTTCATTGGTAATTCAAACCACCACCAGCGAAAAACCTCAATTTAAATTTTCTCTTCTAGTTTAGCTATTCCTTCTTGCAAAGACATTTTACTCCAAAGAAAGGAGAAATAGTAGAAATTACTGAAGTAATATAATTACTTGGTCACAAAATATTCAAAATATGAAATATATTCACACAGCAGTTTCAGCATTCTGCTAACCGGTGAGAGGAGAACACTATATTAAGAAATTGAAAATTACTGTCTGAGGTTTGGAGTTACATACGCAAATTGAGAGTGCCTCACATTCCTAACAGGCTATCAAGCTCATGACTTAATCAGGACAGAATACCAAAGAAATCCTATTAATTATTCACAGGAAATATTTTTTAAGTCTATAATCTTCCCCTGAGGCACATCAATTGTCACTTTCATTTATGTCAAAGACTGTGTCTGATTTGGTTTCTACATGTGGCCAAAAGAACAAAAGTAAATATATTTCTTGAGTCAACTGATACTTCCTTTCAGACTTAAGTACAACTGTTCAGAATAAAGATCCATTTCTTTGCGAGGAGACTGGAGAAGTACAGAAGCAGAGGTGTCTATTCTTACCCTGTAAAGGAAAGGGCTGTATATAAAGAGGAAAAATATGTTTTCTGTTATTATGAAGGTGTTATGAGTTAGGAGCTCACAAAACAGTTAATGAAAATATGGCCTCCAATGTTGATTGGTTTGGGGAGACATTTAAAACATGAGCTGATTCAACAGAATGTCAATGCTCTGTTAGCTTTCTTTCATTCCTCCCTTTCTTTGTACTTTCATTATTTCCTTTGTACTTACCTTTGTAACAATTTGGCACAGTTACAGAAATTAAAACATAAGTCGAATATAAAAGAATCAACCAACAGTCAACCAAATAATATACAAAATAAGCAGGCCTTGCCTCAGAACCAGATGACCCATTGCCAAGAGGAGCAAATTTCAAAGGCAAGGGCCTCTAAATTAAACTGTCTTGCCAATGGTCACAGAGTATTCAAAGATAGGAGCAGAAAACAAGAACCTCCCAGCCAACTGCTGCTATGGTTATAAAGGTGAGAGGTGCACACTTAAAACTAGATCCCAGACCATTCAGAGCTTTAAAGACCACAAGTACTCCAGCTTTATTCCCTAGAACGTGTATTCTGTACACCATGGTATTGTTATGGATGATGCTGGAGAGAGGTATAAGGGATGAGGATATAGTGCAAATGCGATATTTATCATGATTCACAAATTACTGGTTCTACTAGACTAGTGACAGTGAGACTCAATGGATGAGCAATAAATAAATTCTGAACATTCTGGAGCCTGCTAAGATTCACCAGTCTCTAAGGGTAGACTGCAGAATGCTTCCACTCCCAAAATGGCTCAGCCTTAAGGAGATGATGATGTAATCAGGACATAGTTATTCATCACATCCTATTTCTTGCTCCAACCCCAAAAGTTTAGTGTTTCTAGGCAAGTGATTGTAACTAAGGATTTATAAGGATTCCTGATACTGAAGTCATTCAATTTATTCAACTCATTAATATCAATGGACACTCCACACACAAATGCAAGAAAGCACATGGTCCTTGGTGTGGAATGACACAAAACTTTTTACTGAAACGGAACTCTCTCAGCCAGACTGCAGAGATGCTGTTGATTACTGACTTGCAGCTGAATGATAATTTCCATTAAACAAACAATATATAAATCCTTGCATTTGATTTGGTACAGCCCTCATACTTCACAACATACACTTTCCATCACTTTTAATTATAAATAAATATGATAACCCAATTAGTTCTCAAACTTATTGTTTGCATTATTGGAACATCCAGAGGCCTCATTAGCCTGTTGGGCTAGTCATTGTATAGAGATGGGTTAAAAAGGAACTCCTTTCTCCTCAGAGTTTCTGAGCCTACAATCTTGCTTTATGGCAAGACAACAGGTAGACAAAACAAACAACTTTGAGGGTGGAAAAAAGGAGGATGAGGTAACAGCAAAATGAGCAGGTTTTGAACAGAAAACCCAGTTGTCGCAGCTTACCACCGACCAAACATTTATCATTAGACATTTAGTATAATGACTTTAAAAGGGTGTTCCATGTTAGTTGGGTAATAATCATATATTTGGATAATAAATTATTTGCTTTTAGGTGGTAAATTTGGTTAGCTAAGAATACAGTTGTATCAAACACAAGCAGCATGGTACAATTTACAGTTAATTGAACACAGATGATTTCTGAACCATAGCCTTTCCATGCACATAATTGCTTTTAAGTTTAATAAGAGATTTGTTTATGTAAAGAACTTCAGGATCTGTCCCTTATTGATAACTTGTCACCAGTCCCCTTCCGCACCCCCACACTCAAGTGTCTGCTTCCTAGCTCTGAAATAAAAATAGTAGTAATTGTGGTCTTAAATGAACAGTCATTACAAGATTTTTTTTCTCTGTCTGCAGATATTCAATTATGCTTTCTTTGTTGGTCTTTACACATGTTCTGCATAAGCATATCTGTTGATGCAGTTTAAAGGAGAATATAACCATGCTTTCTCACTTTGCATTTATGCACCTATTCAGTAATTTTCCAACAACAATTAAAACATTTCTGTTTTGAATTTATTGGCAGGATGGTTTGTTTTCAAAAACATGAATAAGAGGTGGTTGCTAATGGTTTGTATCTTAACAAAGTTCCCTTTTACTCTGTAAAATTAGTTCTGGAATGAAATTCAATATGTTTAATTACAGCAGAATACCCAAGACTAAAAACTCTCGCTGTTTTCATCTACCATATCTGGTGATGTGATAGAATAATTAAGTTCCTTGTAGCTTAAGGGTGACCAAAAAATTCAAGAGCTCATTGTAGAGATAGGAGTAATATTTCCTTAGCCTCACTCCTGTGACTGTATGAAATCCTTAAATCAACGAAAACTCACCTGTGGCCACGACTTGTGTGGCCACTTATCAAAACCTGGGCAGGCTGTTTCAGCATGTGTTTTTTTTAGGGTTACCATATTTGGACTTTCCAAAAAGTGGACACTCCATGCGGGGGGTGGGGGGTGGTCCTGCCCCAACTCCGCCCCTTCCCCACCCCTTCCCCACTCCCATTCCAACCCCTTCCCCAAAGTCCCCGCCCCAACTCTGCCCCCTCCCTGCCCCATTGGACTCCTTCCCCAAATCCCTGCCCTGCCTCCTCCCCTAACCGCGCCACGTTCCCCCTCCCTCCCAGCCATGCGAAACAGCTGTTTCACAGCCCAAGCCTTGGGAGCTAGGGGGAAAAAGTGGGCACACTCTCGAGTGATCAACATTCACTCTCTTTCTTGAATGATCAACTCTTCTTTGGGGAAAAATAATATTGGCAAAATCCCGGACATTTTTAGAGATTTAAAAATTCCTCCCAGACGGCGATTTAAGAATCAAAAATCCAGACATATCCAGGAAAATATGGACATATGGTAACCCTATTTTTTTATGCAGTAAATTTCAGCAGGCTCTGTACAGCATGATGTGAGATAATGAAGTGTGGTTATCCCTGTGGCCCCACCCTCAATTCATATCATCCCTTGAACACACAAAGCCAAAGACCCACAAAGGGCTTCCAGAAAAAAGCAGGATGAGACTGTTTCAGTCACTTTACCCCTTTCAGCAGGTAATGGCCAATTTTGGCTGGTACTGCATTAGCAGTGTCAGGCTGCTTCACTCCACAACAGGAAATAGACAGTGTCCATCCGTCCCCCACCCCCATTTTAAAACTGTATTCACTCATTTTAGTTGAACCATCGTGTCTTCTCTGTCGCAAATCATAGCAGTAAAGGCAGGAAATTTCTAACTCTGAAAGATCTAATGGGGCCTAATTCTACAGTTCTTAAACAAGCAAAACAACATCAAAGACAATAATGAAATCCAATATCAATGTCACATCTGTAAACATCTTGGCTGACAAGAAATGTTCATAATTTACCAAACTTACCTTCAAATACATTGTAGCACCCAACCTACACATAATGCACATACCAAAACATGGCATTAACATGATATACATTTTAACATTGTTAAAAACACAAATATTTGTACAAGCTAAATTGCTAAAAGATGTTCCAGTCTATTGCGTATATATTGTATGTTTTGAAAGCTACCTAAATGTTTTACAAACAAGAAAAAAATTTAGTTAAATATAAAAGCCTATGTTTAAAATTCAACAATCAGTCTCTCATGGGACTTATTTCAGATAAGATTGGTTTCTGGGTCCTCCATTTATTCTAAATGTGTTCAAATGACTCATTGGGTTTTAATTTGTTTACATACTGTAGGCATGTGCCCTGCTCATGATGATTTACAATTATACATTTACTGAGGCTCCATCCTGCAAACACTTACACACATGTAACTTTACGTACCTAAATTTATGTAACCAAGTTCAGTGAAACTATTTTTGTGAATAGTTAAGCATGTGAGTATTTGCACAATCCAGACCAAAAAAAGATGTGCTTATCACTACGAAATAAGGTCCAGATCCTACTCCCAATGAAGTCAACAGCAAAACTCCCATCGACTCAGTGGTGGATAGCTGGTTCCTCCATAGTCTCAGATGATGATTAGATAAGAGTCTGAAGCAGTGACAAAACTAATCCTGCTTCAAATTTCTGTATAGACAGCATTTCAGAAAATTATATTCAGCAACACAAAGCTCAGTTAGTGTCAACAGTCAGCAATTATTCAGAGTTTCCCATATACCAGTTCCGGGATATGCTTGGATGCAGCTCAAGCCTTTCTGCCTGAACAAAACTTATGTAGAATGAAGAAAAAATAAAACAAAACCCACATACAGTGATTAGACTTATTTTATATAAGTTCAGAACAAGTTTTGCTTTTCTCCCCCATGCCAACACATGTTGAACAAACACCTAAAAAAAAAAACAGACCAAAATAAGAGTTGTAATACCCTTCACAATAAAGAACATTTCAGTTAAATCCTTCCTCCCATTGATTTCTGTGCGGCTAGGATTTCACCCTACTGCACCCTTTGATTTTGATTTCACCCTACTGCACTGAATTAATTTTTTGTTTGATTTCCATAAAACAATGTATTAATATACTTTTTACTGCATGTAAGAGCTATAACTTCCCAATTTGCAAAGATGAAGGTCACAGTTTCAGAGTCTGGTCCATTACAAATTATATTTACCCGATTGTTTGGCCTCCACAGGTGAGTCAGACATCAAGATGATATTACACAACTGTGTAATCAGGGGAACAAAGACAAATATGACACCATATTTAATGGAAATTATTTTTTGCTTGCATACTGTTGTTTCAGCCTTATTAGTGTGAGTGTACTGCTGACATACGAATAAAAGTAAATGAGAGTTCTGTGTGAAATGCAAGTCAACTTGCTTTATAACTCTCCATACATCTATTGAGGGTAGGTCTCGCAAGGCAATGGAATACTCCAAATTCCCACAGCTCATGGGCATTATCCCTTCCTTCACACAAGAAAGAAGAAAAGCTCTGCATAAACTTGTTTCAGAGTAGCAGCTGTGTTAGTCTGTATTCGCAAAAGTGCCACAAGTACTCCTTTTCTTTTTGCATAAACTTGAAGACTTGTCTCTGTCACCAACAGAAGTTTATCCAGTAAAAGATATTACCTCACCCACTATGGTTCTCTAAGATCCCGGGATCAACACACTACAACAATACTGCAAACAGAGAGAAGTCACTTACCCCTGCTTTCCTTCCAGCAGTATGTGTTACATCATGACACTATGCTCAGCCCCAGGATAATACTTAGACTGCAAGGTAGCAGCTCACAGTTTCTGGGGGAAGGAAACAGAAGTGAAGGGGAAAGAGGAGCAGCTAAGAGAAAACTGGGTAGTGGGGAGAGAAGCAGCAAGAAGGTAGGGTTAGAGATGGAAGGCACTAGCTAGCAGGGAGGGTGAAAGAGGTAGTGGGGGGTTAAGGGACAGAGGTAGATGGTTGGAAGCACGTAGGCAGAAGTAGTAAGTGGAGAGGGGTTGAGATAGGACAGGCAGTGGGAGCACAGGAAGGACTCAGTAACTATCCATGATTTAAACGGAAAATGGATATACCTAGATACTTCTGAGTTTCGGCCCTAGTCCCTCCTTCAAATTCTTATGCCCAACAGAGAACACGTTAAGACTATTACACTAATAAAAACCAGGTCATGGTGCACCCCTACTGCAAACCCTGGATCTGGCTGGATTGGGCCAATTTTTGGTCC